>NC_133531.1:106097042-106416273 GCF_048544455.1 Silene latifolia
ATTTTGGAGAATTACCCATTTATAAATAAGATTTAATTATTGATAGTTAGTTATTAACTAGTCATATTTTTTATTTTAACGTAACTAACACTAAATAGTAACTACGATTTAAAATTAATCATTTTAAGTCGGGTCAATTGTGTTAATTCTATAATGGAATAATTTAGGCCAGCCTAAAAATCTTATCGCAAAATATACAGCTCGTACTATGTAATAATAGCCAAGATTTCACTAGGGTTAATTTATAAGATAAAGGATCTATAAAAACAAATATATAACTTATTTTAGGAAAGATAAAAATCTATCTCAAAATATTATCTTTAAATTTGTCTAACAAAAAAATAGATAAGTCTTTGATAATCAGTTGTATCAATATAAATAATAATTGCATAAACGATTTAGGCAAAATTGACTATTGTTTACTTTTTCCAGTATTTGGTATATTTGACTGCAAACGCTTACCTTCACAATATTCAAATATAGACAAACTTTGAGCAGAGTTTCATGAACCAAAATTCACACTTTATAACATGTTATTAATACTAATACGTCAAGTAAGACACTAGGTAACAACACCACTAACACATATGAACTTGTCAACATCGTAACAATAATACTCTACAGCGCGTAACGTTGAACCAACTTTAACGTACATTAAATATTTAGTCTGCTTTATAGTTATATTGCCACGAGGTACAAGACACACGCCAGAAAAAAACTAGACATAGAATGTCGTGTTACTCAATTCATATTTGATAATTATAATGCAACACTGATCGCATTTTACCAACATTAGATTATAGTAGTCGATACTACGACCTTAATTGAAATTGAGATTTAATAATATTAATTTGGAAGTTTAAAATAATGTAAAACTAAAATATCATATTATTATATACATTTACCACATATTTGGAAGATAATCACAAAGACGCATAGCAAAATAGGAATTAAACAAACAAAAATATCACGCTTCTTCTGCCAACCTTAACAATTAGGATCATTGTTTTGATACTCCAAATTAGACAATGATTTGTTTTCTCAGATTACCTTTATAGAATAAGGTTCACAATATTTAGGGGCACATCATAGAGTCAAGAATACTTTATATTCAAATAATCCACGTCCATAGTCGACATGACTTTTACATTTAACGTATTGGAGTATTCTTTCCATTTTCAGAAGATATTTTTGAACTCATAGGTATTATATATATATATATATATATATATATATATATATATATATATATATATATATATATATATATATATATATATATATATATATATATATATATATATATATATATATATATACTACGTTATAGAACATGAGAATTTACTAACAAGACGAAAAAAACTAAACAATGTTCTATCGATCGACATCTAGATTCAGTAGTTTAGTATTTAAGACAAATAACCGGTGAATTGACAAAAAATAAAATTTTATATATTGTCTATTGTTTTGACATATGCCACTATTACTATTATTTTAAAACAGTCGATGTAGACTAATTGGTTAGTGATCGACAACGTAGCGTGCATGGTGCTATAGTCGCGTTATTTGGTCGGTTACTAAATCAATTGGTACAAATCTCTGCATTCAAAAGGTCTTTCTGCAAGAATTGGAAATGTCCTGGAAATTGAAAATGGTAATGTCTCAACATTTTTGTACATTAATTATGTACTTATATGTAATACCAATGATTCGCGGCAAATGTATACACAAAGGATAACTCTAATTACATTAAACAAGAGATGAAACTTTAATTTAACAGAATACAAAGTTACTACATATATATAACCTCCTTGTTGATTTGTCGTTATTCTTCTGCCATACTAATTGATTTCCATTATCATATGTTCTTTAGCAAGATGAAATCACACCATCTCCGGAGTCATAATTTATGTTCCTTTTGTAGTTTAACTTCCGCCCAAGCAAACGAGTCCATCTACCCAGGCGGCAAGTAAGTGAACGTGGAACTACAATAACTATAATTCAGAAGAATATCCTTTCCCGAATAGTTTAATAAGTGACAGAATTCTGCCAAATAAACTTAGAGAATCATGAAGTGTTTCCACAACAAATTGTAGTCTTTGGATAAACAACAAATGGATATAGGACAAAAAAAATTCAAAAGAGCAAGAACAGACAATAGATGAACATATTACACATTATTGTTTGGTTAAATGTCCTAACAAAATTATAGCAAATACATTTTTTCTTAGAGAAAAGAAATATTGACGTTATGATTGACAAATTATTACTCACAGTAGATAGAACAAATTTTTTACATGCATTTTATGTATGTTATTCTCAGAGGAAAGGTAATCTTAAAGTTATTATTTTTCTCGCGCTTCACCTTGTTCTTGTTATCAAAAAGGCAAAGCATGAAGCGTTTGCAAAAATAATAATAAATTAAAACACAAGTAGGAAATATAAATTGTTCGAAAAACACGCTTTTCGTTCAACTTAAATTTCAAAATGAAAACAACATATTTAAGACACTACAAGAGGACATGTGAAAAGTGTGTAAACTTTTAAAATATGAAAACTGGGATAATTAGGAGTATAAGGGTGGACAAAGATGATTTAAAAGTTTTCATGCTGATAGAAATGTCTTTGTCATTTCGGCTTGCGAGTAAAGAAGCATTAATGCATTTTGATAAATTCAAATGTAAAAGTGTCGATGAACCTTATGCGTACAACTTCATCGGGCTTTGAAACGAACAAAAAAAATACATCAATGTAAGTTCTTAACACGAGTCTTCACTTCATAAATGCGGAAGTTAATTGTTTGATATGTGTATTTCTCTTCTATTTTTCCCACTTTCCGATCCGTTATTATCATCTAGAGACTCATTTTAATTTTTTATCTTGACATCTATTTCGAATCACTTACGTCTAGACGTGGAAAACAGATCAATTCGGTTAGGTCGACCAGGACAATTCCAGTGTGTCGCATATAAAACTAAGTTCGGGCAGGGTCGAGTTGTTTTACGTTCCTCGTTATTGCTTAAAAGAGAATTTTGGAGAATTACCCGTTTATAAATAAGATTTAATTATTGATAGTTAGTTATTAACTAGTCATATTTTTTATTTTTACGTAACTAACACTAAATAGTAACTACGATTTAAAATTAATCATTTTAAGTCGGGTCAATTGTGTTAATTCTCTAATCGAATAATTTAGGTCAGCTTAAAAATCTTGTCGCAAAATATACAGCTCGTACCATGTAATAATAGCCAAGATTTCAATAAGGATAATTTATAAGATAAAGGATCTATAAAAACAAATATATAACTTATTTTAGGAAAGATAAAAATCTATCTCAAAATATTATCTTTAAATTTTTCTAACAAAGAAAATAGATAAGTCTTTGATAATAAATTGTATCAATATAAATAATAATTGCATGAATGATTTAGGCAAAATTGACTATTGTGTAATTTTTCCAGTATTTGGCATATTTGACTGCAAATGCTTACCTTCACAATAGTAAAATATAGACAAACTTTGAGAAGAGTTTCATGAACCAAAATTCACACTTTATAACATGTTATCAATATTAATACGTCAAGTATGACACTAGGTAACAACACCACTAACACATATGAACTCTTCAACATCGTAACAATAATAATCTACAACGCGTAACGTTGAACCAACTTTAAAGTAATCTAAATATTTAGTCTGCTTCATGGTTATATTGCCACGAGGTACAAGACACACGCCAAAAACAAACTAGAGATAGAATGTCGTGTTACTCAATTCATATCTGACAATTATAATACAACACTGATCGCATTTTACCAACATTTGATTATAGTAGTCGATACTACGACCTTGATTGAAATTGAGATTTAATAATATTAATTTGGAAGTTTAAAATAATGTAAAACTAAAATATCATATTATTATATACATTCACCGCATATTTGGAAGATAATCATAAAGACACATAACAAAATAGGAATTAAACAAACAAAAATATCACGCTTCTTCTGCCAACCTTAACAATTAGGATCATTATTTTGATACTCCAAATTAGACAATGATTTGTTTTCTCATATTACCTTCATAGAATAAGGTTCACAGTATTTAGAGGCACATCATAGATTTAAGAATACTATATATTCAAATAATCCACGTCCATAGTCGACATATGACTTTTACATTTAACGTATTCGAGTATTCTTTCCATATTCAGGAGATATTTTTGAACTCATAGGTATTATATATATACTCGTCATAGAACATGAGAATTTACTAACAAGACTAAAAAAAACTAAACAATGTTTTATCGAACGATATCTAGATTTAGTAGTTTAGTCTTTAAGACAAATAACCGGTGAGTTGACAAAAAATAAAAATTTATATATTGTCTATTGTTTTGACATATGCCACTATTACTATTATTTTAAAACAATCGAAGTAGACTAATTGGTTAGTGATCGAAAAAGTAGCGTGCATGGTGCTATAGTCGCGCTATTTGGTCATTACTAAACTAATTGGTACAAATCGCTGCATTCACAAGATCTTTCTGCAAGCATTGGAAATGTTCTGGAAATTGAAAATGATAATGTCTCAACATTTTTGTACATTAATTATATACTTATATGTAATACCAATGATTCGCGGCAAAAGAATACACAAAGGATAACTCTAATTACATTAAAGAAGAGATGAAACTTTAATTTAACAGAATACAAAGTTACTACATATATAACCTCATTATTGATTTAAGAAATATTGACGTTATGATTGACAAATTATTACTCACAGTAGATAGAACAAATTTTTTACATGCATTTTTATGTATGTTATTCTCAGAGGAAAGGTAATCTTAAAGTTAATATTTTTCTCGCGCTTCACCTTGTCCTTGTTATTAAAGAGGCAAAGCATGAAGCGTTGGTCGGAGTTGAGACTATTTTTCGGTTACTTTTCGTTAGGAGCACCTAGACCAAAACAATATTTATAACTTCACAAACTACTCTACTATTAGTAAAGAGGTAACTAAAGGTCGGATCCCAAGGGACGGGTATTGATGTTGGATTTTCGATTGTAAGTAGTGGTGCCTAAGGGTGTCACAATTTGGGTTGAGATAAGAAGATCACTAAACTAAATAACAATGTAAATAAACAAGCAAGATGATTAAAATGAGATGTAAAAAATTGATTAAAAGCACTAGGGTGTCATGGGTTCATAGGGGATTCATGGGATTTGATCATACAAACATGTTTTCAACTAGATGCAAGCAATTATTGTTGTGATGGGATCGAGTTAGTGTATATCTTACAATCCCTAGGAAGGTTTGGGTCCCGGAGCCGAATCGATTAGATTGTACAACACCTACAAGTCGACTTAGTCCTCCCTATCCAACAATATGCACGGTCTAATGAGACTCGAGTTGGTTTATGTCTTACAAGTCTCATTGAAAAGATAAGTGATGGGTAAAAAAAATGCAAGAATTCATAGGCTCGCATTTCATCAAACATAATATGTGCATAAGTTGAAATCACAACAAGCAAACAAATTAATTATAAAAGCATATTACATTAAGCATGAATCAATCCCCATGTTGGTTTCCTCTAATTCCTCATTAACCCTAGTTAAGGAAACTACTCACTCATTATCAAGTTTAACATGCTAACAAGGTTGTCAATCATATTAACAAAGCAAAACATGATGAGTAAATGAAGATGATTAACAATAATTAAAAAGGGTTTAAGAGAATTATACCTAATGATGATTCCAAAATAATAAGCAAAGAATAATAGAAGTACTTGATGAATGATTGGAAGGGTGTCAATCCTCCAAATAAAACCCAAATAATCTTCAATTACCCAAAATAATGGATGAACAATAGAGAGATTAAGGAAATGAGATTTGAATTAATGCTTAATTAAAAGTTGATTACAAGATTAAAATGAGATTAAGAAGAACATAAATAATATTAAGGATTGGTCATAATCTATTTTTTTTTTGGTAGAATGTAAAAATTCTATTAATAATAATGAGCTATTACAAACTAGTTTATCAACCAAACAACAATTTAATAGAGTGCAAATTGCACCTCTACACAACAATTTCTGAATTATAATACTCAACTACTTATGGAATTACAAATCAACTTCTTCCTAGTCTTGTTCTTACTACCAATACGAGCCTGAACCTCATGTATAATACGAGTTCCAACAATCTCAGGTCGCCATACCACCTGCTGGAACCTACAGTGATTACGAGCCCACCAGATATGATATACCAGTGCCATCACTACCAAGGAAGTGAAAGTCCCCATATTCTTAGCTTGAGCCTGCCACCAACTCAGAACATGCAGCTCAGGGATATTTAAATTACTCCATTCTTGTACCAACTTCAGACATTTCCTACTATAAGGACAGAGGAAAACAAATGTTCATGGTTTTCATCCTCCTCACCACACAAAGCACAAACTGTATCACTGCACTGAAACAATCTATGAAGCCTATCCATGGTTAGAAGACGATCCTGTACAAATAACCAGCTAATAAACTGATGTTTAGGAATACCATCAGTAATCCATACTTGACTGTACCAGGTTACATTAGTTGCCTCACTACCGAGCCATTTGTAGCCACTAGAAATCGAGTAGGATGCATCTTTTTCTAACCAGTCATGCTGTACATAACCAGATAAAAGGGTATCCTTAACTGTACAAATTCTTTTCCAAGCCCAACTGCTGCCTTGGAAGGGTTTATATTCAGACCAGGGCACACTTTTTAAATAGGTACAATGCACCCACTTAACCCAGAGGTGGTCTTTCTTATCCATCAACCACCAAACATACTTTCCCACTGCAGCAACATTCCACCTTCTGATATCACACACACCCAAACCCCCTTGTTCCTTTGGCAGACATACTTGCTTCCAGGACACAAGAGCATTAGAATGTGAGTTAGCTTCTCCTTTCCATAAAAAATTTCTGCAAGTACTCTCTATCTTAGCCATAACACTGGACGGAATAATGTAGATCATTGCCCAGTAACTATGGAGAGTACTAAGGACACTTTTAATCAAAACTAACCTTCCTGCATAGGATAGTTTTTTTGCCCCCAACGCTCTAATTCTATCCACAATCCTTTCCACCAGAAGGTTACAATCAAGAGCAGATAACTTCTTAGTAGAGATAGGCACCCCAAGATATTTAAAAGGGAGTTGACCTATCTTTAAACCAGTAAAATTAGCAAATTTCTCCAACAGTCCACTCTCCAGCCCATTTCCATACACATTGGACTTCAATTTGTTCATATGTAAACCTGAAGCAGCAGTAAAAGTGGATATAGCTCTCATCACATAAATCATAGAATCCCAATCCCCCCTACAAAAGACTAAAAGATCATCAGCAAAGCAAAGATGAGTAAGATTCAGTTTCCTGCAGAGTGGATGATGTTTAAAGCCTTCCAATTCAGTCAATCTATTCAAAATCCTTGACAAGTATTCCAAGCAAATAGTGAATAATAAAGGAGACAGAGGGTCACCCTGTCTTAAACCTCTTTTACCTTGAAAAAAACCAAATAACTCTCCATTCAGTGAAAGGGAAAATTGAGGAGTAGTGACACACTCCATCAGAGGTTAGTAAAATGACTTGGAAATTTCAGAGCTATAAGCATTTCTTTCAGAAAAGACCATTCTATGGAGTCATAGGCTTTTTGCAGGTCTAATTTCATGAGCACTTTGGGAGAACATATCTTCCTATTGTAGAGCTTGGTAAGATCTTGGCAAATAAGGATATTCTCCACAATATACCTATCCTTAATAAAGGCACTTTGGCTAGAACTGATAATGTCAGGAAGAATAAGGCTCAATCTGTTGCACAGTACCTTTGCTATGCACTTATAAAGCGTATTGCAACAAGCAATTGGTCTGAACTGGCTAACATTCGTAGGAAAATCAGTCTTAGGAATAAGAGTGAGAGTAGTGCTATTCAGTTGCTTCAAAAGTTTTCCAGACTGAAAAAAATCCTGAACTGCTTTGATAACATCATTCCCAGTTACTGCCCAAGTATCTTTAAAAAATTGTGATCTAAATCCATCAGGTCCAGGAGATTTAGTGCTTGGAATAGAATAAATAGCCATTTTTATCTCCTCTCCAGTGACTGGCTTATTTAACATAGCAATATGATCACCATTGAGCACATTCCCTTTTCTTACAGTAGGAATATGCACACTCTTCACACTATTGCTAGTCCCCAGTAGCTTCTTATAATAATTTTCAAAAGCCTCATTGATGTCCTGAACCTGTGTCATAACCTTACAATCAGAATCCTCAATTTGCACAACCTTATTAGCAGCTCTTCTCTTTTTAATCACAAAGTGAAAATAAGCTGTGTTATCATCCCCCTCTGCCAACCACTTAGCTTTAGATTTTTGCAGTAAGAAACATTTCCTAGCCTCCTCTAACTGCCTATATCCATCAGCAGCTTGTCTTTCAGCTTCAATGAGGGATGCATCCTGAGGATTAGGTTCATAAATTAGGGTTACTAAGGGCTTAAATGACGATTAAAATCCTTAAGAAAAGTTGAGGAAATGCTCCTCTCGAAGGAAGATGCTAGTCTCCTTTTTGCTAGTCTTTCAGAAATATGCACATCCCGAGTGGAACAAGGAAGAGACGTGCGGTACTGGGCAGGAATCCAAGCGGCCAAGGGGTCGGGACGAGCGGATTGTAGTGGTACAGGACGAGCGGAAAAGGTGGTGGGACGCTCGGATTGTGGAGGTCTTGGACGAGCGTCCCGAGGCTGCGACGGGCGGATTGTAGTCCAGCAAGCTTCTTCCTCTTTTCTTCTTCCAACAATCCTCACGGATCTTGTCGGTGATGCAAGGATATTCTTCAAAATTGCCCATCTACTATATTATTTACATAGGCCTTCTAGTCTTGTCTTCACTTTGAATCTTGGTCATTAGATTCGATCAATTTAGCTCCATTTTGCCATGAAAATGCGAGGTTTGCACTCCTCTCCTACCAAGGAAACCAAACCTCAAAGAATATGCAAAACAAAGGACTAAAGATAGTAAATGACCCAATTATGCACTAAAAATCATAGGAATGAGGCTAATTTGGGGACTAAATATGCTCAAATATTGGTCACATCAAATATCCCCAAACCGAACCTTTGCTCGTCCCGAGTAAAGAGGTGACAAAACTAGGACCCTTATTTAAACTAACCTACTAATATAGCCGATATGAGACAATTAGCGGGTCTCACTCCGCCCCATCAACTCACAACAAGACAACCATGAGGTAGGATGCCTTCTTGTAAGGCAAGGCGGGGCTTGCCAAAATGGCGACACATCCAAGCATTAAAGCACACAAAATCAAGTAATGGATGCATCTATAAAAGAATAGCCACTTTCCTCATCTAAGTGGCGGAAATTATCTAAAGAGGAAGCAATTCAAGGGTACACACTCCTTCATAGATATGGTTTCTTCAAACTACTAAGCCTAGAAGGATACCAATAAATCACCTTGTGTCAGGCTAGGGTACCTTTGTCCTCAATCATTAAATGCTTTCGTCAAGAGTAGACTCCCTATGGTGTTAGAAACACTAGAGGATCGCGGAATTCCCCTTCTTGCCTAGACAAGAAGAAGGGTCGTCCCCTCTCTACCATGCACAAAAATGGATAATATGGAAAAGGGATTAATAGTATTTGAGTTTTATTTGGGAGTTTGCTTTTGTTGTTGTTATTCCCCCCAATTTCGTGTGCCATATAACATTTGAGAACACATTCTTTTTGCCATTTTTTTTTATGTTTGACATTTCAATACTTGACAATTTTAACTTTTCTTTGCATTTCTTTTTGAACATTTTCAAAGTCACCCCATTTGTAGTGAGGGTGCTTATATTTGAAGTATTAGGAGTCTATTTTTGCTCCTCTTTTCATTTGATGCAATTTGGCAACTTTTTGAGTTTTCATTTCATTTCTTGAACTCAAATTTTGAACAATTTTTGTGCCCATTCCCTTTGATGACAAAAATGTGGTAGAACATGGATGATAGATGCATGGTTTCAAGGGTCACCTTGAAATAAACGGTAGCCAAGGAGTTATCGCACCACAAGGTGCTCTTGACTAGGCCTTAATCCATGGGTCAAAAGATACTAGTATGACACATCCTAGGGTGTTTTACAAGTATTCTAACAAACAAAATCTTAAGAAGAAAAAGCATCTACAAGGGCCTATATACACTTGTCAAGTTTCCCAAATAGACGGTTTCACAAAATTTTTCTAACATGCAAACTACATGCCATGATGCAACTAATATTTAGACATCCTAATGCATATGCTTCTACCAACTAATATGCCAAATAATCTAAATGCAATCCTAAATTCACATTGTTTTTACCGCATCAATCAAAATAAAGCCACATAGTCATTAACATAAAGAGGAAAAAGGAGATTAGAAACAGCATACCATGCGGTCTTCAAAATCCTCATGTCTCGGATGTGGCGTAGTCAATCAATGTGGACAAGGATGAACAAACACAATATATACAAACAATATATACAAGACTACACTACAAAGGAAATGAACTTGTTTTTGGATTTTTAAATTTTTTTGAATTTTTTTTTAAATTTTCTTTTAAAAGTCAAGTTAGAATTTCCCATCCCCACACTAGTATGGGCATTGTCCTCAATGGCCAATACGATAGGAAATTATGCAATTTACATGAATATGCATGATTTCTAAACTAAATGCAAACTATACTAAACTACACTACATGATGCATGTGTTTTTGTTATGGTGGAGAGCATAATTTAGATTAGCTCCCAATGCATATGCATAAACTTCCCGAAACCAAAATAAACACTATGTCTAATGTCAAAAATTTTGGGGGAGTTCATGCACATAAGATGCAATGCATGAAACTAAAATTCGTCATTTTGGATTTTGAAAGTTGGGAACAATAAAAATGAACGCCTCAATGAAGCCAAAGTGTTAGTCCTCCAATGTTGCTAGGACTCCACAAACGTGAAACAAATACTATACAACAAGTTATCAAAACACGGAATTTTTATCATGAAAAATTAAAAGAAAAAGAAAAGGAATAAAAGAAACTTCACTCGAGCCTTGATGGGTGCCTCTTGCTCGCTCCATCAAGCCATGAGGTGTTCTTTAAAGATCGCCATCATCCCCTTCCAAGTCGCTATCCCAAGCTCCTCTTGATGTATCGCTTCCATTGAAATCCAAGAATTCATCACCCTCACTATCAAGCTCCACCGTGTCTCCACCATTTGACTTGTCACTCCCTTCACCCTCTTGACCATTTGCTCCTTCATTAGCCCTTGCCGAGTTTGGGAAGAGAATATTTATTTGAGCCCAAGAGGGAAACATTCCCTCTTCACTAATAATCCCTTGTTGAGCCAAACGGTGAAATTGTGGATATAAAGCATAGTAGTTATCCACATTGGCCTCATATTGGCGGAGGTGCAAATCTTGAAGGATCCCCGTCACGAAATCATCTCGAGGTAGGATGAAGGGATTAGGGTGATTGTATGGTTGATATTGGAAGGGATATGGTGGTATCACAATCTTCTCATTTTCATTTCTTGGTTGCTCATGTTGTTGTTGTGTTGGAGGTGGTGCTTGATTGGCTTGATTTGGGTTTGTAGGGACGAGATAAGATGGGATTGGAGAAAGAGGGCCTCTTCTTGGTGAAATTCTTGGCAAAACATTCATTGGTAGATAAATAGGGTTGCTTCCCTTGGTGTTCCATTTGATCCTCTTCTCATGACCCTCATGGGTTATCCAATGGTGTTGAATAAGAATTAGCTCCTCATTGATTCTCGTATTTCCCGGAAGTGGAGTATACTCATTGTTTTCATTAAACCTTGGATTGAAGTGCTTTGCAAGTCTTGTGATGAATCCTCCATTGACAATATGCTTCATACCATCATCATCCCCATTTTGAAATTTTGCCCATTTCTCTAGGAGAACAAGCGGTGCATTGAAATGATATCCACTTCTCCCTTGGATCTCAAGATATGATTCCATAAATACGAGATCCAACTCGTTCACTATCGCCGGATCTCGGTGTCCAAGAATAGTTCTGGATAAGAATCGGTAGGTGAGCCTTAGGATGGGGTTTTGGATGTGAAAGGCCAAACATTTCTTAATATATGAAAAATCTCATCCCGTCATGGGTCTCCATAATGGTGCTACATTATACTTCTTTGGTCTTGATGTTCGGGTAGGCGAAACATCTAGACTGAGCACATTTGCAAACTCGACAAGAGTCATCATCCTTGTTACATTTTCAAATCTAAACTCTACACAAATTGTCTTGTTCAAAGTGGCAATCTTCAAGAAACTCATAAACTCAAGGGCAAGAGACCGATAGGTTCATTCATGCATATGGAATAAAGTAGAAAGACCAAATAACTCGAAGAGAGCTTCCGTTTGGTGATAGATTCCAAGTTTTCTCAAGGTTTTATGGCACATGAATTTGGTAGGAATAATATTCTTACCAAGTAGTCGGTGGAAAACGAGCCTTTGAACATCGTTGACAAACTCTATGTTGGAAAATTCATCAAGCTTGGTGAGGTCAACTATCTCCTCATGTTCTCTTCTTAAAGTGTTGATGTGAGAAGTAGATGAGCTTCCTCTTACCCTTGGTCTTCTTCTTTCTCTAGATAATGATCCTCTTGGTCTCATTCTTGGATGTAGATTTGGAATTTTGACTTGTTGAAATATGGGGATGCTCTTTGTGAATTAGATCTCCTTGTAAATCTTTTTGAAACCCTAGATTTTGGGGATTTTTGTTTTTGTTGGATGAATGAGTGCTTGAGATATGATTTGGAGTCATAAGAGAGGGGGGGTTTTATATTATAAGTGGAAGGAAGGATGTGGTGTCACAAATTGTGTGGTGGGGAAGATTTTAATTGGCGAAAATCTGGAAAATAAGACGCAGGGAGACGAGCGGGTTCTGCGTCGGGACGCTCGGATTTCTGACTATTGGGACGAGCGGATTCCTTGCGGGATGCTCGGATCGTCATCCAGGATAGATCCCAGATTCTAAAGTAGCCAGGATGAGCGTATGCTAGTCGGGACGAGCGTCTTGCTGTAGTGGGACGAGCGGATTCCAAAGAGGACGCTCGGATTCTCTTCCAGGGAGAAATGCCAGAAATTGTCACTATCGGGACGAGCGGATTCCTAGATGAGACGACCGTCCAAACACAGACGAGCGGATTGTCGCTGAGGCCGCTCAGATCTTGGATCAGAACGAAACAGCTGCTTGTCAGCTCTCATAGGACGAGCGGCTTGCTGGTGGGGACGCTCGGATTTCTTGCCTGAACGAGCGGATTCACCCTCGGGATGCTCGGATTGATCCTGCTTTTCCTTCACTCCGGTAGAGACGTTTCCCCACACTTGAATTCTAGTTCCTTCATTCATCAAAATGATTAGTGACTCTACCTCACTTGCTCTCGTGGCAAGAATCATGCTTGATTCTCTTGTCATGAAGTAACTTTGTCCTCTCTTTGTATATCTTGCCATTCTCATAAGATTGTAGTCGGAATTCCTCCAACTCTTGAATTTGTATCATCCTCTTTTGACCAATTAATTTGAGATCAAGGTTGAGAGCTTTGATTGCCCAAAAAGCTTTGTAATCTAACTCAATCGGTAAGTGGCATGCCTTCCCATAGACAAGTTTGTAAGGAGAAGCTTCTATGGGAGTCTTATAGGCCGTCCTATAAGCCCAAAGAGCGTCATCAAGCTTCATGCTCCAATCCTTACGAGTCTTGTTGACAACTTTCTCAAGAATTTGCTTGATCTCTCTATTTGAAACTTCAACTTGACCGCTTGTTTGAGTATGGTATCCCAAGCCGGTTCTATGTTGAACACCATATTTGGTCAAAAGGGATGTGAGCTTCTTTTCATGAAATTGCATTCCTCCATCACTTATGATTGCTCTACGGACTCCGAACCTTGGGAAGATTATTTTCTTGAAGAGTTTAGTGACCGTTTTCACATCATCGGTTGGGGTGTCAATTGCCTCCACCCATTTTGAGACGTAGTCTACGGCCACAAGGATGTATTTTTTCCCTTTGGATGTTACAAACGGCCCTTGGTAGTCGATCCCCCAAACGTCGAAGATCTATACCTCTAGTATGCCCCTTTGTGGCACTTCATTCCTCCAAGAGATATTTCCCGTTCTTTGACAAGCATCACAATGAAGGATGAACTCCCTAGCATCTTGGAACATCGTAGGCCAAAAGAAGCCCGATTGAAGAATTTTTGCGATGGTTCTTCTTTCTTCATGGTGTCCACCATAAGGGGATGAGTGACATCCTTCCAAAATTCCTTGAATTTCCCATTGAGGGATGCACCTTCGGTAGAGCCCATCACTACACTCCTTGTAAAGATTTGGGTCATCCCAAAAGTACCTCTTTACTTTGAACAAGAACCTCTTCCTTTGTTTGTAGTTTAAGTTTGGAGGGAGTACTCTTCCAACAATATAGTTGGCATAATTGGCATGGGGTGATATGCATCTCAAGTTGTGTTTGAATGGCCATTAAGATATCATCGGGGAAAGAGTCATTGATCGGTGTTTCTCCTTCTTCATCATGAAACCGGATCCTTGACAAGTGATCCACTACTACATTCTCGGCCCCTTTCTTATCTCTTATTTCCAAGTCGAATTATTGAAGAATCAAAATCCATCTCAACAACATTGGTTTTGCCTCTTTCTTTATCAAGAGATGTCGAAGAGCATGGTGATCCAAAAAAACAATCACCTTGGATCCAAGCAAATAAGAACGGAATTTGTCTAAAGCATAGACAATGGCAAGGAGCTCTTTCCCGGTGGTATCATAGTTCACTTGGGAAGAATCAAGAGTCTTGCTTATATAGTAGATAGCATGTAAATCCCTTCCTACCCGTTGGCCAAGAACCGCTCCAACGGCGTAGTTACTAGCATCGCACATAATCTTGAATGATAGTTCCCAATTTGGTGGTTGAATGATCGGTGCCGAGATTAGTGCTTCCTTAATTCTATTGAAGGCTTCAACACACTCATTAGTGAAATGAAATTAGGCATCTTTAAGTAAGAGTTGAGTGAGGGGTTTCGCGATTTTTGAGAAATCTTTTATAAAACGGCGATAAAAACCCGCGTGACCGAGAAAACTTCTCACCCCTCTAACATTCATGGGAGGTGGGAGTTTCTCTATCACCTCAACCTTAGCTTTATCGACCTCGATGCCCCTTTCCGAGATTAAATGACCCAAAATAATTCCTTCATTGACCATAAAGTGACACTTTTCCCAATTCAAAACGAGACTAACATCTTCACATTTTTGCAATACAAGAGAAAGGTTATGCAAGCACGAGTCAAAGTAGCGGGGGCATTACATAAGCCAAAAAGCATTCTCCTATAAGCAAAAGTACAATAAGGGCATGTGAAGGTGGTCTTGTGTTGGTCATCCGGGTGTATAGGGATTTGAAAGAATCCCGAATACCCGTCAAGGTAGCAAAAGAACTTGTTAGAGGCTAGCTTCTCAAGCATTTGGTCAATGAATGGTAGGGGGAAATGATCCTTTCTTGTTGCGGAATTCAATTTTTGATAGTCAATACACATATGCCAACCGGTGATCTTCCTTGTGGGTATTAGCTCATTCTTTTCATTTGTCACCACCGTGTTACCTCATTTCTTAGGTACCACTTGAACGGGGCTAACCCACAAAGAGTCCGATATGAGATATATGATTCCCGCATCAAGTAATTTCATAACCTCTCCTTTAACAACTTCTTGCATGTGGGGGTTTAATCTCCTTTGAGATTGGATGGTAGGTCTATGGTCCTCTTCTAGATGAATTCTATGCATGCAAAAATTGGGACTTATCCCCTTAAGGTCATCTAGACTATAACCTATAGCCTTTTCATGTTGTTTCAACACATCAAGCAATTTTCCCAATTGGTTCTCATCAAGTTTGTCATTAACAATCACGAGTTTGGTCTTAGATTTATCAAGATAAGCATATTTCAAATTTGGGGGAAGAGGTTTTAAAGTTGGAACTTGTACCTCACTTTCCTCCATTGAAGGTTCATTAAGAACTTGCTCCATTTCCATTAGACATTCCATTCTCATGGCATATTCAACTTGTTCTTCAAGCTCACTAATCTCATCATAATCAAATTCCATGACAAATTCCTCTTGCTCTTCAGTTTGTATGATGTCCTCTACGATTGCTTGTTCTCGTTCCATGGGTTGATATGCTTCCACAAAGATGTTCTGTACTAATTCGGATTGCTCATGAGTAAGTTCTTTGTTGGCTAGAGCGGTCTCAAGAAGATCTACCTCCAATTCCCAATGCTTATTTTTGGCCTCACTTGCTTCTAAGGCTTCCAAGGCTTTCATGGGGTCTTTGAAGAAAGGTATACTCAAGTGGTCCTCAACAAAATAATTTATAATATCCATCTTGCAAAATATCGAATAACTTGAAAATAATTAGAACAAACCTTGAGGAGTTTTACTTCCCCAAGGCAAAGAAACACACAACTAATAACAATCAAAGAAAATCAAATCAAGTTAACACCGTCCCCGGCAACGGCACCATTTTTTGGTCGGAGTTGAGACTATTTTTCGATTACTTGTCATTAGGAGCACCTAGACCAAAACAATATTTATAACTTCACAAACTACTCTACTATTAGTAAAGAGGTAAGTAAAGATCGGATCCCAAGGGACGGGTATTGATGTAGGATTTTCAATTGCAAGTAGTGGTGTCTAAGGGTGTCACAATTTGGGTTGAGATAAGAAGATCACTAAACTAAATAACAATGTAAATAAACAAGCAAGATGATTAAAATGAGATGTAAGCAAATGATTAAAAGCACTAGGGTGTCATGGGTTCATAGGGGATTCATGGGATTTGATTATACAAATATGTTTTCAACTAGATGCAAGCAATTATTGTTGTGATGGGACCGAGTTAGTGTATATCTTACAATCCCTAGGAAGGTTTGGGTCCCGGAGCCGAATCGATTAGATTGTACAACACCTACAAGTCGACTTAGTCCTCCCTATCCAACAATATGCATGGTCTAATGAGACTCAAGTTGGTTTATGTCTTACAAGTCTCACTGAAAAGATAAGTGATGGGTAAAAAAATGCAAGGATTCATAGGCTCGCATTTCATCAAACATAACATGTGCATAAGTTAAAATCACAACAAGCAAACAAATTAATTATGAAAGCATATTAGATTAAGCATGAATCAATCCTCATGTTGGTTTCCCCTAATTCCCCATTAACCCTAGTTAAGGAAACTACTCACTCATTATCAAGTTTAACATGCTAACAAGGTTGTCAATCATATTAACAAAGCAAAACATGATGAATAAATGAAGATGATTAACAATAATTAAAAAGGAATTAAGAGAATTATACCTAATGATGATTCCAAAATAATAAGCAAAGAATAATAGAAGTATTTGATGAATGATTTTAAGGTTGCCAATCCTCCAAATAAACCCCAAATAATCTTCAATTACCCAAAATAAAGGATGAACAATAGAGAAATTAAGGAAATGAGATTTGTACTAATGCTTAATTAAAAGTTGATTACAAGATTAAAATGAGATTAGGAAGAACATAAATAATATTAAGGATTGGTCATAATCTAATTAGTGCAATGGGGTATTTATAGTGCGGATTAGGTACATAAATTAGGGTCTACTTTTCTACTTTTGTTCTTTCAACAATCCTCAAGGATCTTGTCAGAGATGCAAGGATCTTCTTCATCATTGCCCATCTACTACATTATTTATAAAGGCCTTCTAGTCTTGTCTTTACTTTGATGCTTGGTCATTAGATTCGATCAATTTAGCTCCATTTTGCCATGAAAATGCAAGGTTTGCACTCCTCTCCTACCAAGGAAACAAAACCTCAAAGAATATGAAAAACAAAGGACTAAAGATAGTAAATGACCCAATTATGCACTAAAAAGCATAGGAACGAGGCTAATTCAAGGACTAAATATGCTCAAATATTGGTCACATCAAGCGTTTGCAAAAATAATAATAAATTAAAACACAAGTAGGAAATATAAATTGTTCGAATAACACACTTTTCGTTCAACTTAAATTTTAAAAAGAAAACAACATATTTAAGACACTACAAGAGGACATGTGAAAAGTGTGTAAACTTTTAAAATATGGAAACTGGGATAATTAGGCGTATAAGGGTGGACAGAGATGATTTAAAATTTTCATGGTGATAGAAACGTCTTTTTCATTTCAGCTTGCGAGTAAAGAAGCATTAATGCATTTTGAGAAATTCAAATGTAAAAGTGTCGATGAACCTTATGCGTACAACTTCATCGGGCTTTGAAAGGAACAAAAAAAACACATCAATGTAAATTCTTAACACGAGTCTTCACTTCATAAATACGAAAGTTAATTGTTTGATATGTGTATGTCTCTTCTATTTTTCCAACTTTTCGATCCGTTATTATCATCTAGAGAGTCATTTTAATTTTTTATCTTGACAATTATTATACTCTATTTCTAATCACTTACGTCTAGACGTAGAAAACAGGTCAATTCGGTTAGGTCGACCAGGACAATTCCAGTGTGTCGCATATAAACCTAAGTTCGAGCAGGGTCGAGTTGTTTAGGTTCCTCGTTATTACTTAAGAGAGAATTTTGGAGAATTACCCGTTCATAAATTAGATTTAATTGTTGACAGTTAGTTATTAACTAGTCATATTTTTTATTGTAACGTAACTAACACTAAAAAGTAACTTCGATTTAAAATTAATCATTTTAAGTCGGCTCAATTGTGTTAATTCTCTAATAGAATAATTTAGGTCAGCCTAAAAATCTTATCGCAAAATATACAGCTCGTACCATATAATAATAGCCAAGATTTCAGTAGGGATAATTTATAAGATAAAGGATCTATAAAAACAAATATATAACTTATTTTAGGAAAGATAAAAATCTATCTCAAAATATTATCTTTAAATTTGTCTAACAAAGAAAATAGATAAGTGTTTGATAATCAGTTGTATCAATATAAATAGTAATTGCATAAACGATTTAGGCAAAATTGACTATTGTGTAATTTTTCCAGTATTTGGTATATTTGACTGCAAGCGCTTACCTTCACAATATTCAAATATAGGCAAACTTTGAGCAGAGTTTCATGAACCAAAATTCTCACTTTATAACATGTTATTAATATTAATACGTCAAGTAAGACACTAGGTAACAACACCACTAACACATATGAACTTGTCAACATCGTAACAATAATACTCTACAACGCGTAACGTTGAACCAACTTTAAAGTACATTAAATATTTAGTCTGCTTCATAGTTATATTGCCAGGAGGTACAAGACACACGCCAGAAAAAAACTAGACATAGAATGTCGTGTTACTCAATTCATATCTGACAATTATAATGCAACACTGATTGCATTTTACCAACATTAGATTATAGTAGTCGACACTACGACCTTGATTGAAATTGAGATTTAATTATATTAATTTGGAAGTTTAAAATAATGTAAAACTAAAATATCATATTATTATATACATTCACCACATATTTGGAAGATAATCAAAAAGACAAATAACAAAATAGGAATTAAACAGACAAAAATATCACGCTTCTTCTGCCAACCTTGACAATTAGGATCATTGTTTTGATACTCCAAATTAGACAATGGTTTGTTTTCTCAGACTACCTTCATAGGAAAAGGTTCACAGTATTTAGAGGCATGTCATAGAGTCAAGAATACTTTATATTCAAATAATCCACGTCCATAGTCGACATATGACTTTTACATTTAACGTATTCGAGTATTCTTTCCATTTTCAGAAGATATTTTTGAACTCATAGGTATTATATATATACTCGTCATAGAACATGAGAATTTACTAACAAGACTAAAAAACTAAACAATGTTCTATCGATCGACATCTAGATTCAGTAGTTTAGTCTTTAATACCAATAAACGGTGAGTTGACAAAAAATAAAATTTTATATATTGTCTATTGTTTTGACATATGCCACTATTACTATTATTTTAAAACAGTCGATGTAGACTAATTGGTTAGTGATCGACAAAGTAGCGTGCATGGTGCTATAGTCGCGCTATTTGGTCGATTACTAAACCAATTGGTACAAATCGCTGCATTCCCAAGATCTTTCTACAAGCATTGGAAATGTCCTGGAAATTGAAAATGGTAATGTCTCAACATTTTTGTACATTAATTATATACTTATATGTAATACCAATGATTCGCAGCAAAAGTACACACAAAGGATAACTCTAATTATATTAAACAAGAGATGAAAATTTAATTTAATAGAATACAAAGCTACTACATTTATATAACCTCATTGTTGATTTGTCGTTATTCTTCTGCCATATTAATTGATTTCCATTATCATATATTCTTTAGCAAGATGAAATCACACCATCTCCGAAGTCATGATTGATGATCCTTTTGTAGTTTAACTTCTGCCCAAGCAAACGAATCCATCTACCCAGGCGGCAAGTAAGTGAAAGTGGAACTACAATAACTATAATTCAGAAGAATAGCCTTTCCCGTATAGCTTAATAAGTGACAGAATTCTGCAAAATAAACTTAGAGAATAATGAAGTGTCTCCACAACAAATCGTAGTCCTTGGATAAACAACAAATGGATATAGGACAAAAAAAATTCAAAAGAGAAAGAACAGACAATAGATGAACATAGTACACAACATTGTTTGGTTAAATGTCCTAACAAAATTATAGCAAATACACTTTTCCTAAGAGAAAAGAAATATTGAAGTTATGATTGACAAATTATTACTCACAGTAGATACAACAAATTTTTTACATGCATTTTTATGTATATTTTTCTCAGAGGAAAGGTAATCTTAAAGTTATTATTTTTCTCGCACTTCACCTTGTCCTTGTTATCAAAGAAGCAAAGCATGAACCGTTTGCAAAAATAATAATAAATTAAAACACAAGTAGGAAATATAAATCGTTCAAATAACACACTTTTCGTTCAACTTAAATATTAAAAAGAAAACAACAGATTTAAGACACTACAAGAGGACATGTGAAAAGTGTGTAAACTTCTAAAATAAGGAAACTGGGATAATTAGGCTTATAAGGGTGGACAAAGATGATTTAAAAATTTTCATGGTGATAGAAACGTCCTTGTCATTTCAGCTTGCGAGCAAAGAAGCATTAATGCATTTTGAGAAATTCAAATGTAAAAGTGTCGATGAACCTTATGCGTACAACTTCATCGGGCTTTGAAACGAACAAAAAAAACACATCAATGTAAGTTACACGAGTCTTCACTTCATAAATACGGAAGTTAATTGTTTGATATGTGTATTTCTCTTCTATTTTTCCAACTTTTTCGATCCGTTATTATCATCTAGATAGTCATTTTAATTTTTTATCTTGACAATTATTATACTATATTTCGAATCACTTACGTCTAGACGTGGAAAACAGGTCAATTCGGTTAGGTCGACCAGGACAATTCCAGTGTGTCGCATATATAACTAAGTTCGAGCAGGGTCAAGTTGTTTTAGGTTCCTCGTTATTGATTAAGAGAGAATTTTGAAGAATTACCCGTTTATAAATTAGATTTAATTGTTGATAGTTAGTTATTAACTAGTCATATTTTTTATTTTAACGTAACTAACACTAAATAGTAACTACAATTTAAAATTAATCATTTTAAGTCGGGTCAATTGTGTTAATTCTATAATCGAATAATATAGGCCAGCCTAAAAATCTTATCGCAAAATATACAGCTCGTACCATGTAATAATAGCCAAGATTTCACTAGGGATAATTTATAAGATAAAGGATCTATAAAAACAAATATATAACTTATTTTAGGAAAGATAAAAATCTATCTCAAAATATTATCTTTAAATTTTTCTAACAAAGAAAATAGATAAGTCTTTGATAATCAGTTGTATCAATATAAATAATAATTGCATAAACGATTTAGGCAAAATTGACTATTGTGTAATTTTTCCAGTATTTGGTATATTTGACTGCAAACGTTTACCTTCACAATATTCAAATATAGACAAACTTTGAGCAGAGTTTCATGAACCAAAATTCACACTTTATAACATGTTATTAATATTAATACGTCAAGTAAGACACTATGTAACAACACCACTAACACATATGAACTTGTCAACATCGTAACAATAATACTCTACAACGCGTATCGTTGAACCAACTTTAAAGTACATTAAATATTTAGTCTGCTTCATAGTTATATTGTCACGAGGTACAAGACACACGCCAGTAAAAAAACTAGACATAGAATGTCGTGCTACTCAATTCGTATCTGACAATTATAATGCAACACTGATCGCATTTTACCAACATTAGATTATAGTAGTCGACACTATGACCTTGATTGAAATTGAGATTTAATAATATTAATTTGGAAGTTTAAAATAATGTAAAACTAAAATATCATATTATTATATACATTCACCACATATTTGGAAGATAATCAAAAAGACAAATAACAAAATAGGAATTAAACAGACAAAAATATCACGCTTCTTCTGCCAACCTTGACAATTAGGATCATTGTTTTGATACTCCAAATTAGACAATGGTTTGTTTTCTCAGATTACCTTCATAGGATAAGTTTCACAGTATTTAGAGGCATATCATAGAGTCAAGAATACTTTATATTCAAATAATCCACGTCCATAGTCGACATATGACTTTTACATTTAACGTATTCGAGTATTCTTTCCATTTTCAGAATATATTTTTGAACTCATAGGTATTATATATATACTCGTCATAGAACATGAGAATTTACTAACAAGACTAAAAAAACTAAACAATTTTCTATCGATCGACATCTAGATTCAGTAGTTTAGTCTTTAAGACAAATAACCGGTGAGTTGACAAAAAATAAAATTTTATATATTGTCGACATATGCCACTATTATTATTATTATTTTAAAACAGTCGATGTAGACTAATGGGTTAGTGATCGACAAAGTAGCGTGCATGGTGCTATAGTCGCGCTATTTGGTCGATTACTAAACCAATTGGTACAAATCGCTGCATTCACAAGATCTTTCTGCAAGCATTGGAAATGTCCTGGAAATTGAAAATGGTAATGTCTCAACATTTTTGTACATTAATTATATACTTATATGTAATACCAATGATTCGCGGCAAAAGTGCACACAAAAGATAACTCTAATTATATTAAACAAGAGATGAAACTTTAATTTAATAGAATACAAAGCTACTACATTTATATAACCTCATTGTTGATTTGTCGTTATTCTTCTGCCATATTAATTGATTTCCATTATCATATATTCTTTAGCAAGATGAAATCACACCATCTCCGAAGTCATGATTGATGATCCTTTTGTAGTTTAACTTCTGCCCAAGCAAACGAATCCATCTACCCAGGCGGCAAGTAAGTGAAAGTGGAACTACAATAACTATAATTCAGAAGAATAGCCTTTCCCGTATAGCTTAATAAGTGACAGAATTCTGCAAAATAAACTTAGAGAATAATGAAGTGTCTCCACAACAAATCGTAGTCCTTGGATAAACAACAAATGGATATAGGACAAAAAAATTTCAAAAGAGAAAGAACAGACAATAATTGAACATAGTACACAACATTGTTTGGTTAAATGTCCTAACAAAATTATAGCAAATACATTTTTTCTAAGAGAAAAGAAATATTGAAGTTATTATTGACAAATTATTACTCACAGTAGATACAACAAATTTTTTACATGCATTTTTATGTATGTTATTCTCAGAGGAAAGGTAACTTGAAGTTATTATTTTTCTCGCACTTTACCTTGTCCTTGTTATCAAAGAGGCAAAGCATGAACCGTTTGCAAAAATAATAATAAATTAAAACACAAGTAGGAAATATAAATCGTTCGAATAACACACTTTTCGTTCAACTCAAATTTTAAAAAGAAAACAACATATTTAAGACACTACAAGAGGACATGTAAAAAGTGTGTAAACTTCTAAAATATGAAACTGGGATAATTAGGCGTATAAGGGTGAACAAAGATGAATTAAAAATTTTCATGGTGATAGAAGCGTCCTTGTCATTTCAGCTTGCGAGCAAAGAAGCATTAATGCATTTTGAGAAATTCAAATGTAAAAGTGTCGATGAACCTTATGCGTACAACTTCATCGGGCTTTGAAACGAACAAAAAAAACACAACAATGTAAGTTCTTAACACGAGTCTTCACTTCATAAATACGGAAGTTAATTGTTTGATATGTGTATTTCTCTTCTATTTTTCCAACTTTTTCGATCCGTTATTATCATCTAGAGAGTCATTTTAATTTTTTATCTTGACAATTATTATACTATATTTCGAATCACTTACGTCTAGACGTGGAAAATAGGTCAATTCGGTTAGGTCGACAAGGACAATTCCAGTGTGTTGCATATATAACTAAGTTCGAGCAGGGTCAAGTTGTTTTAGGTTCCTCATTATTGATTAAGAGAGAATTTTGAAGAATTACCCGTTTATAAATTAGATTTAAATGTTGATAGTTAGTTATTAACTAGTCATATTTTTTTTATTTTAACGTAACTAACACTAAATAGTAACTACGATTTAAAATTAATCATTTTAAGTCGGGTCAATTGTGTTAATTCTATAATCGAATAATTTAGGTCAGCCTAAAAATCTTATCGCAAAATATACAGCTCGTACCATGTAATAATAGCCATGATTTCACTAGGGATAATTTATAAGATAATGGATCTATAAAAACAAATATATAACTTATTTTAGGAAAGATAAAAATCTATCTCAAAATATTATCTTTAAATTTGTCTAACAAAGAAAATAGATAAGTCTTTGATAATCAGTTGTATCAATATAAATAATAATTGCATAAACGATTTAGGCAAAATTGACTATTGTGTAATTTTTCCAGTATTTGGTATATTTGACTGCAAACGTTTACCTTCACAATATTCAAATATAGACAAACTTTGAGCAGAGTTTCATGAACCAAAATTCACACTTTATAACATGTTATTAATATTAATACGTCAAGTAAGCACCAAAAAAAAAAATATTAATACGTCAAGTAAGACACTAGGTAACAACACCACTAACACATATGAACTTGTCAACATCGTAACAATAATACTCTACAGCGCGTAACATTGAACCAACTTTAAAGTACATTAAATATTTAGTTTGCTTCATAGTTATATTGCCACGAGGTACATGACACACGCCAGAAAAAAACTAGACATAGGATGTCGTGTTACTCAATTCATATCTGACAATTATAATGCAACACCGAATTGAGATTTAATAATATTAATTTGAAAGTTTAAAATAATGTAAAACTAAAATATCATATTATTATATACATTCACCACATATTTGGAAGATAATCACAAACAAAAATATCACGCTTCTTCTGCCAACCTTAACAATTAGGATCATTGTTTTGATACTCCAAATTAGACAATGATTTGTTTTCTCAGATTGCCTTCATAGGATAAGGTTCACAGTATTTAGAGGCACATCATAGAGTCGAGAATACTTTATATTCAAATAATCCACGTCCATAGTCGACATATGACTTTTACATTTAACGTATTCGAGTATTCTTTCCATTTTCAGAAGATATTTTTCAACTCATAGGTATTATATATATACTCGTCATAGAACATGAGAATTTACTAACAAGACCAAAAAAACTAAACAATGTTCTATCGATCGACATCTAGATTCAGTAGTTTAGTCTTTAAGACAAATAAACGGTGAGTTGACAAAAAATTAAATTTTATATATTGTCTATTGTTTTTACATATGCCACTATTACTATTATTTTTAAACAGTCGATGTAGACTAATTGGTTAGTGATCGACAAAGTAGCGTGCATGGTGCTATAGTCGCGCTATTTGGTCGATTACTAAACCAATTGGTACAAATCGCTGCATTCACAAGATCTTTCTGCAAGCATTGGAAATGTCCTGGAAATTAAAAATGGTAATGTCTCAACATTTTTGTACATTAATTATATACTTATATGTAATACCAATGATTCGCGGCAAAAGTATACACAAAGGATAAATCTAATTACATTACAAGAGATGAAACTTTAATTTAATAGAATGCAAAGTTACTACATATATATAACCTCATTTTTTATTTGTCGTTATTCTTCTGCCATATTAATTGATTTCCATTATCATATATTCTTTAGCAAGATGAAATCACACCATCCTCGAAGTCATGATTTATGATCCTTTTGTAGTT
The DNA here is from genome assembly GCF_048544455.1 of Silene latifolia. Taxonomy (NCBI): domain Eukaryota; kingdom Viridiplantae; phylum Streptophyta; class Magnoliopsida; order Caryophyllales; family Caryophyllaceae; genus Silene; species Silene latifolia. The sequence continues at coordinate 106,123,370 of NC_133531.1, forward strand.
TAACTTCTGCCCAAGCAAACGAGTCCATCTACCCAGGCGGCAAGTAAGTGAAAGTGGAACTACAATAACTATAATTCAGAAGAATAGTCTTTCTCGTATAGCATAATAAGTGACAGAATTCTGGAAAATAAACATAGAGAATAATGAAGTGTTTCCACAACAAATCGTAGTCTTTGGATAAACAACAAATGGAAATAGGACAAAAAAAATTCAAAAGAGAAAGAATAGACAATAGATGAACATAGTACACAATATTGTTTGGTTAACTGTCCTAACAAAATTATAGCAAATACTTTTTTTCTAAGAGAAAAGAAATATTGAAGTTATGATTGAAAAATTATTACTCACAGTAGATACAACAAATTTTTTACATGCATTTTTATGTATGTTATTCTGAGAGGAAAGGTAATCTTAAAGTTATTATTTTTCTCACGCTACACCTTGTCCTTGTTATCAAAGAGGCAAAGCATGAACCGTTTGCAAAAATAATAATAAATTAAAACACAAGTAGGAAATATAAATCGTTCGAATAACACACTTTTCGTTCAACTTAAATTTTAAATAGAAAACAACATATTTAAGACACTACAAGAGGACATGTGAAAAGTGTGTAAACTTCTAAAATATGAAACTGGGATAATTAAGCGTATAAGGGTGGACAAAGATGATTTAAAAATTTTCATGGTGATAGAAACGTCCTTGTCATTTCAGCTTGCGAGCAAAGAAGCATTAATGCATTTTGAGAAATTCAAATGTAAAAGTGTCGATGAACTTTATGCGTACAACATCATCGGGCTTTGAAACGAACAAAAAAAACACATCAATGTAAGTTCTTAACACGAGTCTTCACTTCATAAATACGGAAGTTAATTGTTTGATATGTGTATTTCTCTTCTATTTTTCCAACTTTTTCGATCCGTTATTATCATCTAGAGAGTCATTTTAATTTTTTATCTTGACAATTATTATACTATATTTCGAATCACTTACGTCTAGACGTGGAAAACAGGTCAATTCGGTGAGGTCGACCAGGATAATTCCAGTGTGTTGCATATATAACTAAGTTCGAGCAGGGTCAAGTTGTTTTAGGTTCCTCGTTATTGATTAAGAGAGAATTTTGAAGAATTACCCTGTTTATAAATTAGATTTAATTGTTGATAGTTAGTTATTAACTAATCATATTTTTTATTTTAACGTAACTAACACTAAATAGTAACTACGATTTAAAATTAATCATTTTAAACCGGGTCAATTGTGTTAATTCTATAATCGAATAATTTAGGTCAGCCTAAAAATATTATCGCAAAATATACAGCTCGTACCATGTAATAATAGCCAAGATTTCACTAGGGTTAATTTATAAGATAAAGGATCTATAAAAACAAATATATAACTTATTTTAGATAAAAATCTATCTCAAAAAATTATCTTTAAATTTGTCTGACAAAGAAAATAGATAAGTCTTTGATAATCAGTTGTATCAATATAAATAATAATTGCATAAACGATTTAGGCAAAATTGACTATTGTTTACTTTTTCCAGTATTTTGTATATTTGACTGCAAACGCTTACCTTCATAATATTCAAATATAGACAAACTTTGAGCAGAGTTTCATGAACCAAAATTCACACTTTATAACATGTTATTAATATTAATACGTCTAGTAAGACACTAGGTAACAAGACCACTAACACATATGAACTTGTCAACATCAAAACAATAATACTCTACAGCGCGTAACGTTGAACCAACTTTAAAGTACATTAAATATTTGGTCTGCTTCACACACGCCAGAAAAAAACTAGACATAGAATGTCGTGTTACTCAATTCATATCTGATAATTATAATGCAACACTGATCGCATTTTACCAACATTAGATTATAGTAGTCGATACTACGACCTTGATTGAAATTGAGATTTAATAATATTTATTTGGAAGTTTAAAATATTGTAAAATCAAAATATCATATTATTATATACATTCACCACATATTTAGAAGATAATCACAAAGACAAATAACAAAATAGGAATTAAACAAACAAAAATATCACGCTTCTTCTGCCAACCTTAACAATTAGGATCATTGTTTTGATACTCCAAATTAGACAATGATTTGTTTTCTCAGATTACCTTCATAGGATAAGGTTCACAGTATTTAGAGGCACATCATAGAGTCAAGAATACATTATATTCAAATAATCCACGTCCATTGTCGACATACGACTTTTACATTTAACGTATTCGAGTATTCTTTCCGTTTTCAGAAGATATTTTTGAACTCATAGGTAGTATATATAATCGTCATAGAACATGAGAATTTACTAACAAGACTTAAAAAACTAAACAATGTTCTATTGATCGACATCTAGATTCAGTAGTTTAGTCTTTAAGACAAATAAACGGTGAAATGAAAAAAAAAAAAAAATTATATATTGTCTATTGTTTTGACATATGCCACTATTACTATTATTTTAAAACAGTCGATGTAGACTAATTGGTTAGTGATCGACAAAGTAGCGTGCATGGTGCTATAGTCGCGCTATTTGGCCGATTACTAAACCAATTGGTACAAATCACTGCATTCACAAGATCTTTCTGCAAGCATTGGAAATGTCCTGGAAATTGAAAATGGTAATGTCTCAACATTTTTGTACATTAATTATATACTTATATGTAATACCAATAATTCACATCAAAAGTATACACAAAGGATAAATCTAATTACATTAAACAGGAGATGAAACTTTAATTTAATAGAATACAAAGTTACTACATATATATAACCTCATTGTTGATTTGTCGTTATTCTTCTGCCATATTAATTGATTTCCATTATCATATATTCTTTAGCAAGATGAAATTACACCATCCCCGGAGTCATGATTTATGATCCTTTTGTAGTTTAACTTCTGCCCAAGCAAACGAGTCCATCTACCCAGGTGGCAAGTAAGTGAAAGTGGAACTACAATAACTATAATTCAGAAGAATAGCCTTTCTCGTATAGCTTAATCAGTGACAGAATTCTGCAAAATAAACTTAGAGAATAATGAAGTGTTTCCACAACAAATAGTAGTCTTTGGATAAACAACAAATGGATATAGGACAAAAAAATTTTAAAAGAGAAAGAACAGACAATAGATGAACATAGTACACAATATTGTTTGGTTAAATGTCCTAACAAAATTATAGCAAATACATTTTTTTAAGAGAAAAGAAATATTGAAGTTATGATTGACAAATTATTACTCACAGTAGATACAACAAATTTTTTACATGCATTTTTATGTATGTTATTCTCAGAAAAAAGGTAATCTTAAAGTTATTATTTTTCTCGCGCTTCACCTTGTCCTTGTTATCAAAGAGGCAAAGCATGAAGCGTTTGCAAAAATAATAATAAATTAAAACACAAGTAGGAAATATAAATCGTTCGAATAACACACTTTTCGTTCAACTTAAATTTTAAAAAGAAAACAACATATTTAAGACACTACAAGAGGACATGTGAAAAGTGTGTAAACTTCTAAAATATGGAAACTAGAATAATTAGGCGTATAAGGGTGGACAAAGATGATTTAAAAATTTCCATGGTGATAGAAACGTCCTTGTAAGTTCAGCTTGCGAGCAAAGAAGCATTAATGCATTTTGAGAAATTCAAATGTAAAAGTGTCGATGAACCTTATGTGTACAACTTCATCGGGCTTTGAAACGAACAAAAAAAACACATCAATGTAAGTTCTTAACACAAGTATTCACTTCATAAATACGGAAGTTAATTGTTTGATATGTGTATTTCTCTTCTATTTTTCCAACTTTTTCGATCCGTTATTATCATCTAGAGAGTCATTTTAATTTTTTATCTTGACAATTATTATACTATATTTAGAATCACTTACGTCTAGACGTGGAAAACGGGTCAATTCGGTTAGGTCGACCAGGACAATTCCAGTGTGTCGCATATATAACTAAGTTCGAGTAGGGTCAAGTTGTTTTAGGTTCCTCGTTATTGATTAAGAGAGAATTTTGAAGAATTACCCGTTTATAAACTAGATTTAATTGTTTATAGTTAGTTATTAACTAGTCATATTTTTTATTTTAACGTAACTAACACTAAATAGTGACTACGATTTAAAATTAATCATTTTAAGTCAGGTCAATTGTGTTAATTCTATAATCGAATAATTTAGGTCAGCCTAAAAATCTTATCGCAAAATATATAGCTCGTACCATGTAATAATAGCCAAGATTTCAATAGGGATAATTTATTAGATAAATGATCTATAAAAACAAATATATAACTTATTTTAGGAAAGATAAAAATCTATCTCAAACTATTATCTTTAAATTTGTCTAACAAAGAAAATAGATAAGTCTTTGATAATCAGTTGTATCAATATAAATAATAATTGTATAAACGATTTAGGCAAAATTGACTATTGTTTACTTTTTCCAGTATTTGGTATATTTGACTGCAAACGCTTACCTTCACAATATTCAAATATAGACAAACTTTGAGCAGAGTTTCTTGAACCAAAATTCACACTTTATAACATGTTATTAATATTAGTACGTCAAGTAAGACACTAGGTAACAACACCACTAACACATATGAACTTGTCAACATCGTAACAATAATACTCTACAGTGCGTAACGTTAAACCAACTTTAAAGTACATTAAATATTTAGTCTGCTTCATAGTTATATGGCCACGAGGTACAAGACACACGCCAGAAAAAAAAACTAGACATAGATGTCGTGTTACTCAATTCATATCTGATAATTATAATGCAACACTGATCGCATTTTACCAACATTAGATTATAGTAGTCGATACTACGACCTTGATTGAAATTGAGATTTAATAATATTAATTTGGAAGTTTAAAAAAATGTAAAACTAAAATATCATATTATTATATACATTCACCACATATTTGGAAGAAAATCACAAAGACAAATAACAAAATAGGAATTAAACAAACAAAAATATCACGCTTCTTCTGCCAACCTTAACAATTAGGATCATTGTTTTGATACTCCAAATTAGACAATGATTTTTTTTCTCAGATTACCTTCATAGGATAAGGTTCACAGTATTTAGAGGCACATCATAGGGTCAAGAATACTTTATATTCAAATAATCCACGTCCATAGTCGACATATGACTTTTACATTTAACGTATTAGAGTATTCTTTCCATTTTCAGAAGATATTTTTGAACTCATAGGTATTATATATATATACTCGTCATAGAACATGAGAATTTACTAACAAGACTTAAAAAACTAAACAATGTTCTATCGATCGACATCTAGATTCAGTAGTTTAGTCTTTAAGACAAATAAACGGTGAAATGAAAAAAAATAAAATTGTATATATTGTCTATTGTTTTGACATATGCCACTATTACTATTATTTTAAAACAGTCGATGTAGACTAATTGGTTAGTGATCGACAAAGTAGCGTGCATGGTGCTATAGTCGCGCTATTTGGTCGATTACTAAACCTATTGGTACAAATCACTGCATTCACAAGATCTTTCTGCAAGCATTGGAAATGTCCTGGAAATTGAAAATGGTAATGTCTCAACATTTTTGTACATTAATTATATACTTATATGTAATACCAATAATTCACGTCAAAAGTATACACAAAGGATAAATCTAATTACATTAAACAGGAGATGAAACTTTAATTTAATAGAATACAAAGTTACTACATATATATAACCTCATTGTTGATTTGTCGTTATTCTTCTGCCATATTAATTGATTTCCATTATCATATATTTTTTAGCAAGATGAAATTACACCATCCCCGGAGTCATGATTTATGATCCTTTTGTAGTTTAACTTCTGCTCAAGCAAACGAGTCCATCTACCCAGGCGGCAAGTAAGTGAAAGTGGAACTACAATAACTATAATTCAGAAGAATATCCTTTCTCGTATAGCTTAGTAAGTGACAGAATTATGTAAAATAAACTTAGAGAATAATGAAGTGTTTCCACAACAAATAGTAGTCTTTGGATAAACAACAAATTGATATAGGACAAAAAAATTTTAAAAGAGAAAGAACAGACAATAGATGAACATAGTACACAATATTGTTTGGTTAAATGTCCTAACAAAATTATAGCAAATACATTTTTTTAAGAGAAAAGAAATATTGAAGTTATGATTGACAAATTATTACTCACAGTAGATACAACAAATTTTTTACATGCAGTTTTATGTATGTTATTCTCAGAAGAAAGGTAATCTTAAAGTTATTATTTTTCTCGCGCTTCACCTTGTCCTTGTTATCAAAGAGGCAAAGCATGAAGCGTTTGCAATAATAATAATAAATTAAAACACAAGTAGGAAATATAAATCGTTCGAATAACACACTTTTCGTTCAACTTAAATTTTAAAAAGAAAACAACATATTTAAGACACTACAAGAGGACATGTGAAAAGTGTGTAAACTTCTAAAATATGGAAACTAGAATAATTAGGCGTATAAGGGTGCACAAAGATGATTTAAAAATTTCCATGGTGATAGAAACGTCCTTGTCAGTTCAGCTTGCGAGCAAAGAAGCATTAATGCATTTTGAGAAATTCAAATGTAAAAGTGTCGATGAACCTTATGTGTACAACTTCATCGGGCTTTGAAACGAACAAAAAAAAACACATCAATGTAAGTTCTTAACACAAGTATTCACTTCATAAATACGGAAGTTAATTGTTTGATATGTGTATTTCTCTTCTATTTTTCCAACTTTTTCGATCCGTTATTATCATCTAGAAAGTCATTTTAATTTTTTATCTTGACAATTATTATACAATATTTAGAATCACTTACGTCTAGACGTGGAAAACGGGTCAATTCGGTTAGGTCGACCAGGACAATTCCAGTGTGTCGCATATATAACTAAGTTCGAGCATGGTCAAGTTGTTTTAGGTTCCTCGTTATTGATTAAGAGAGAATTTTGAAGAATTACCCGTTTATAAACTAGATTTAATTGTTTATAGTTAGTTATTAACTAGTCATATTTTTTATTTTAACGTAACTAACACTAAATAGTGACTACGATTTAAAATTAATCATTTTAAGTCGGGTCAATTGTGTTAATTCTATAATCGAATAATTTAGGTCAGCCTAAAAATCTTATCGCATAATATATAGCTCGTACCATGTAATAATAGCCAAGATTTCACTAGGGATTATTTATAAGATAAATGATCTATAAAAACAAATATATAACTTATTTTAGGAAAGTTAAAAATCTATCTCAAACTATTATCTTTAAATTTGTCTAACAAAGAAAATAGATAAGTCTTTGATAATCAGTTGTATCAATATAAATAATAATTGCATAAACGATTTAGGCAAAATTGACTATTGTGTACTTTTTCCAGTATTTGGTATATTTGACTGCAAACGCTTACCTACACAATATTCAAATATAGACAAGCTTTGATAAGAGTTTCTTGAACCAAAATTCACACTTTATAACATGTTATTAATATTAGTACGTCAAGTAAGACACTAGGTAACAACACCACTAACACATATGAACTTGTCAACATCGTAACAATTATACTCTACAGCGCGTAACGTTGAACCAACTTTAAAGTACATTCAATATTTAGTCTGCTTCATAGTTATATTGCCACGAGGTACAAGACACACGCCAGAAAAAAAAACTAGACATAGATGTCGTGTTACTCAATTCATATCTGATAATTATAATGCAACACTGATCGCATTTTACCAACATTAGATTAAAGTAGTCAATACTACGACCTTGATTGAAATTGAGATTTAATAATATTAATTTGGAAGTTTAAAATAATGTAAAACTAAAATATCATATTATTATATACATTCACCACATATTTGGAAGAAAATCACAAAGACAAATAACAAAATAGGAATTAAACAAACAAAAATATCACGCTTCTTCCGCCAACCTTAACAATTAGGATCATTGTTTTGATACTCCAAATTAGACAATGATTTGTTTTCTCAGATTACCTTCATAGGATAAGGTTCACAGTATTTAGAGGCACATCATAGAGTCAAGAATACTTTATATTCAAATAATCCACGTCCATAGTCGACATATGACTTTTACATTTAACGTATTCGAGTATTCTTTCCATTTTCAGAAGATATTTTTGAACTCATAGGTATTATATATATATACTCGTCATAGAACATGAGAATTTACTAACAAGACTTAAAAAACTAAACAATGTTCTATCGATCGACATCTAGATTCAGTAGTTTAGTCTTTAAGACAAATAAACGGTGAGTTGAAAAAAAATAAAATTTTATATATTGTCTATTGTTTTGACATATGCCTCTATTACTATTATTTTAAAACAGTCCATGTAGACTAATTGGTTAGTGATCGACAAAGTAGCGTGCATGGTGCTATAGTCGCGCTATTTGGTCGATTACTAAACCAATTGGTACAAATCGCTGCATTCACAAGATCTTTCTGCAAGCATTGAAATGTCCTGGAAATTGAAAATGGTAATGTCTCAACAATTTTGTACAATAATTATATACTTCTATGTAATACCAATGATTCACGGCAAAAGTATACACAAAGGATAAATCTAATTACATTAAACAAGAGATGAAACTTTAATTTAATAGAATACAAAGTTACTACATATATATAACCTCATTGTTGATTTGTCGTTATTCTTCTGCCATATTAATTGATTTCCATTATCATATATTCTTTAGCAAGATGAAATTACACCATCCCTGGAGTCATGATTTATGATCCTTTTGTAGTTTAACTTCTGCCCAAGCAAACGAGTCCATCTACCCATGCGGCAAGTAAGTGAAAGTGGAACTACAATAACTATAATTCAGAAGAATAGCCTTTCCCGTATAGCTTAATAAGTGACAGAATTCAGCAAAATAAACTTAGAGAATAATTAAGTGTTTCCACAACAAATCGTAGTCTTTGGATAAACAACAAATGGATATAGGACAAAAAAATTTCAAAAGGGAAAGAACAGACAATAGATGAACATAGTACATAATATTGTTTGGTTAAATGTCCTAACAAAATTATAGCAAATACATTTTTTCCAAGAGATAAGAAATATTGAAGTTATGATTGACAAATTATTACTCACAGTAGATAGAACAATTTTTTTACATGCATTTTTATGTATGTTATTCTCAGAGGAAAGGTAATCTTAAAGTTATTATTTTTCTCACGCTTCACCTTGTCCTTGTTATCAAAGAGGCAAAGCATGAAGCGTTTGCAAAAATAATAATAAATTAAAACACAAGTAGGAAATATAAATCGTTCGAATAACACACTTTTCGTTCAACTTAAATTTTAAAAAGAAAACAACATATTTAAGACACTACAAGAGGACATGTGAAAAGTGTGTAAACTTTTAAAATATGGAAATTGGGATAATTAGGCGTATAAGGGTGGACAAAGATTATTTAAATATTTTCATGGTGTTAGAAACGTCCTTGTCATTTCAGCTTGCGAGCAAAGAAGCATTAATGCATTTTGAGAAATTCAAATGTAAAAGTGTCGATGAACCTTATGCGTACAACTTCATCGGGCTTTGAAACGAACGAAAAAAAATACATCAATGTAAGTTGTTAACACGAGTCTTCACTTTATAAATACGGAAGTTAATTATGTGATATGTGTATTTTTCTTCTATTTTTCCAACTTTTTCTATCCGTTATTATCATCTAGAGAGTCATTTTAATTTTTTATCTTGACAATTTTTATACTCTATTTCGAATCACTTACGTCTAGACGTGGAAAACAGGCCAATTCGGTTAGGTCGACCAGGACAATTTCAGTGTCTCGCATATATAACTAAGTTCGAGCGGGGTCGAGTTGTTTTAGGTTCATCGTTATTGATTAAGAGAGAATTTTGGAGAATTACCCGTTTATAAATTAGATTTAATTGTTGATAGTTAGTTATTAACTAGTCGTATTTTTTATTTTAACCTAACTAACACTAAATAGTAACTACGATTTAAAATTAATCATTTTAAGTCGGGTCAATTGTCTTAATTCTCTAATCGAATAATTTAGGTCAGCCTAAAAATCTTATCGCAAAATATACACCTCGTACCATGTAATAATAACCAAGATTTCACTAGGGATAATTTATAAGATAAAGGATCTATAAAAACAAATATATAACTTATTTTAGGAAAGATAAAAATCTATCTCAAAATATTATCTTTAAATTTGTCTAACAAAAAAATAGATAAGTCTTTGATAATCAGTTGAATCAATATAAATAATAATTGCATAAACGATTTAGGCAAAATTGACTATTGTGTAATTTTTCCAGTATTTGGTATATTTGACTACAAACGCTTACCTTCACAATATTCAAATATAGACAAACTTTGAGCAGAGTTTCATGAACCAAAATTCACACTTTATAACATATTTATAATATTAATACGTCAAGTAAGACACTAGATAACAACACCACTAACACATATGAACTTGTCAACATCGTAACAATAATACTCTACAATGCATAAGTTGAACCAACTTAAAAGTACATTAAATATTTAGTCTGCTTCATAGTTATATTGCCACGAGGTACAAGACACACGCCAGAAAAAAAACTAGAGATAGAATGTCATGTTACTCAATTCATATCTGACAATTATAATGCAACACAGATCGCATTTTATAAACATTAGATTATAGCAGTCGATACTACGACCTTGATTGAAACTGAGATTTAATAATTTTAGTTTGGAAGTTTAAAATAATGTATAGCTAAAATATCATATTATTATATAAATTCACCACGTATTTGGAAGATAATCAAACGATAATTAACAAAATAGGAATTAAACAAACAAAAATATCACGCTTCTTCTGCAAACATTGACAATTAGGATCATTGTTTTGATATTCCAAATTAGGCAATGATTAGTTTTCTCAGATTACCTTCATAGGATAAGATTAACAGTATTTAGAGACACATCATAGAGTCAAGAATACTTTATATTCAAATAATCCACGTTCATAGTCGACATATGACTTTTACATTTAACGTATTCGAGTATTCTTTCCATTTTCAGAAGATATTTTTGAACTCATAGGTATTATATATATACTCGTCGTAGAACATGAGAATTTACTAACAAGACTAAAAAAACTAAACAATGTTCTATCGATCGACATCTAGATTCAGTAGTTTAGTCTTTAAGACAAATAAACGGTGAGTTGACAAAAAATAAAATTTTATATATTGCCTATTGTTTTGACATATGCCACTATTACTATTATTTTAAAACAGTCGATGTAGACTAATTGGTTAGTGATCGAGAAAATAGCGTGCATGGTGCTATAGTCGCGCTATTTGGTCGATTACTAAACCAATTGGTACAAATCGCGGCATTCACAAGATCTTTCTGTAAGCATTGGAAATGTCCTGGAAATTGAAAACGGTAATGTCTCAACATATTTATACATTAATTATATACTTATATGTAATACCAATAATTCGCGGCAAAAGTATACACAAAGTATAACTCTAATTACATTAAACAAGAGATGAAACTTTAATTTAATACTCCCTCCTATTCACTATATTTTTTCCCTTTACTTTTTACCCAAGAAATAAGGAAGTGAATTTGGACCACACAAAATACACTACCCCACATGCCATTGAATTTGGAGCACACAAATCAACCCAAAAAAGGAAATAGGGAAGAAAACCCGAATAACCGAATAAGGAAATAAGGAAGAAAACCTAAGGGAGTAGAATACAAAGTTACTACATATATATAACCTCATTGTTGATTTGTCATTATTCTTCTGACATATTAATTGATTTCCATTATCATATATTCTTTAGCAATATGAAATCACACCATCTCCGGAGTCATGATTTATGATCCTTTTGTAGTTTAACTTCTGCCCAAGCAAACAAATCCATCTACCCAAGCGGCATGTAAGTGAAAGTGGAACTACAATAACTATAATTAAGAAGAATAGCCTTTCCCGAATAGTTTAATAAGTGACAGAATTCTGCAAAATAAACTTAGAGAATCATGAAGTGTTTCCACAACAAATCTCAGTCTTTGGATAAACAACAAATGGATATAAGACAAAAAAATTTCAAAAGAGCAAGAACAGACAATAGATGAACATAGTACGTAATATTGTTTGGTTAAATGTCCACACAAAATTATAGCAAATACATTTTTTCTTAGAGAAAAGAAATATTGAAGTTATGATTGACAAATTATTACTCACAGTAGATAAAACAAATTTTTTACATGCATTTTTATGTATGTTATTCTCAGAGGAAAGGTAATCTTAAAGTTATTATTTTTCTCGCGCTTCACCTTGTCCTTGTTATCAAAGAGGCAAAGCATGAAGGTTTGCAAAAATCATAATAAATTAAAACACAAGTAGGAAATATAAATTGTTCGAAAAACACACTTTTCGTTCAACTTAAATTTTAAAATAAAACAACATATTTAAGACAGTATAAGAGGACATGTGAAAAGTGTGTAAACTTGTAAAATATGAAAACTGAGATAATTTGGCGTATGAGGGTAGACTAAGATGATTTAAATTTTTTCATGGTGATAGAAACGTCTTTGTCATTTGAGCTTGCGAGTAAAGAAGCATTAATGCATTTTGAGAAATTCAAATGTAAAAGTGTCGATGAACCTTATGCGTACAACTTTTTCGGGCTTTGAAACGAACAAAAATACACATCAATGTAAGTTCTTAAAGCGAGTCTTCACTTCATAAATACGAAAGTTAATTGTTTGATATGTGTATTTCTCTTCAATTTTTCCAACTTTTTCGATCCGTTATTAGCATCTAGAGAGTCATTTTAATTTTTTATCTTGACAATTATTATACTATATTTAGAATCACTTACGTCTAGACGTGGAAAACGGGTCAATTCGGTTAGGTCGACCAGGACAATTCCAGTGTGTCGCATATATAACTAAGTTCGAGTAGGGTCAAGTTGTTTTAGGTTCCTCGTTATTGATTAAGAGAGAATTTTGAAGAATTACCCGTTTATAAACTAGATTTAATTGTTTATAGTTAGTTATTAACTAGTCATATTTTTTATTTTAACGTAACTAACACTAAATAGTAACTGCGATTTAAAATTAATCATTTTAAGTCGGGTCAATTGTGTTAATTCTCTAATCGAATAATTTAGGTCTGCCTAAAAATCTTATCGCAAAATATATATCTCGTACCATGTAATAATAGCCAAGATTTCACTAGGGATAATTTATAAGATAAAGGATCTAGAAAAACAAATATATAAATTATTTTAGGAAAGATAAAAATCTATCTCAAAATATTATCTTTAAATTTGTCTAACAAAGTAAATAGATAAGTCTTTGATAACCAGTTGTATCATTATAATTAGGGTGTTGATTTTCGCAGTACATATTTTACTCAATACAGTACCTTATTTCCAATATTGCCCCTCTTATTACCTTCCTATTTTTTCCAATGTACTACGTAATCACACAAAAAAGTCAACCACCCTCCAACGTCCTCCACTACTTCACCCTATGACAACCGTCATCCATCCCCTTGCTACCTAACCACCATCCGACGGCAGCCCACCGCCGACAACAACACAACTTTGACCGGCGACCGCCCTGAGCTTGTCCCTGCTCTGGTTCCGTCGCTATTTCCTTAAACTCACACTCTTTGGCCGTCCTTCTCCCGCCCCTAACCGGACCCCTCCCTCCGCTAACGCCGACGACGCTCGCCCATATCTCCGTCTTTGCCGCTCCTCCGCTAGGCAACCGCCATATCCCTCTACCATCCTTCCCTCCCTAATTAGCACAACCCTAAATTGATTTCAACATAAACCCCAAATTAATTATGAAATGCAACTTAATTTAATTAATGATAGCAATTAGTGAATTAATTGTCTATTCTAGTATATCTTACACCCAAATTACCATCCATAATCGATGTTTTGATACACATGTAGGGGTTAGTAATGGAGAGAATTACATTGATGTGTTTTTTTAGAAGGGTAGGTAAATGGAAGGCAGGATACAAAAAGTACTGTAATGAGTAAAAAACGTACTACGAAAATAAATTGCGTATAAATAATAATTGCATAAACGATTTAGGCAAAATTGACTATTGTGTAATTTTTCCAGTAATTGATATATTTGACTGCAAACGCTTACCTTCACAATATTCAAATATAGACAAACTTTGAGCAGAATTTCATGAACCAAAATTCACACTTTATAACATGTTATTAATATTAATACGTCAAGTAAGACACTAGGTAACAACACCACTAACACATATGAACTTGTCAACATCGTAACAATAATACTCTACAACGCGTAACGTTGAACCAACTTTAAAGTACATTAAATATTTAGTCTGCTTCATAGTTATATTGTCACGAGGTACAAGACACACGCCAGAAAAAAACTAGACATAGAATGTCGTGTTACTCAATTCATATCTGACAATTATAATGCAACACTGATCGCATTTTACCAACATTAGATTATAGCAGTCGATACTACGACCTTGATTGAAATTGAGATTTAGTAATTTTAATTTGGAAGTTTAAAATAATGTAAAACTAAAATATCATATTATTATATACATTCACCACATATTTGGAAGATAATCACAAAGATAAATAACAAAATAGGAATTAAACAAATAAAAATATCATGCTTCTTCTGCCAACCTTGACCATAAGGATCATTGTTTTGATATTCCAAATTAGATAATGATTAGTTTTCTCAGATTACCTTCATAGGATAAGGTTCATAGTATTTAGAGGCACATCATAGGGTCAAGAATACTTTATATTCAAATAATCCACGTCCATAGTCGACATATGACTTTTACATTTAACATATTCGAGTATTCTTTCCATTTTCAGAAGATATTTTTGAACTCATAGGTATTATATATATACTCGTCATAGAACATGAGAATTTACTAACAAGACTAAAAAACTAAACAATGTTCTATCGATCGACATCTAGATTCAGGAGTTTAGTCTTTAATACAAATAAACGGTGAGTTGACAAAAAATAGAATTTTATATATTGTCTATTGTTTTGACATATGCCACTATTACTATTATTTTAAAACATTCGATGTAGACTAATTGGTTAGTGATCGACAAAGTAGCGTGCATGATGCTATAGTCGCTCTATTTGGTCGATTACTAAACCAATTTGTACAAATCGCTGCATTCACAAGATCTTTCTGCAAGCGTTGGAAATGTCCTGGAAATTGAAAATGGTAATGTCTCAACATATTTATACATTAATTATATACTTATATGTAATACCAAAGATTCGCGGCAAACGTATACACAAAGGATAACTCTAATTACATTAAACAAGAGATGAAACTTTAATTTAATAGAATACAAAGTTACTACTTATATATAACCTCATTGTTTATTTGTCGTTATTCTTCTGCCATATTAATGGATTTCCATTATCATATATTCTTTAGCAATATGAAATCACACCATCTCTGGAGTCATGATTTATGATCCTTTGTTTGTTTAACTTATGCCCAAGCAAACGAGTCCATCTACCCAGGCGGCAAGTAAGTGAAAGTGGAACTACAATAACTATAATTCAGAAGAATAGCCTTTCCCGAATAGTTTAATAAGTGATCGAATTCTGCAAAATAAACTTAGAGAACCATGAAGTGTTTCCACAACAAATCGTAGTCTTTGGATAAACAACAAATGGATATAGGACAAAAAAATTTCAAAAGAGCAAGAACAGACAATAGATGAACATAGTACACAATATTGTTTGGTTAAATGTCCTAACAAAATTATAGCAAATACATTTTTTCTTAGTGAAAAGAAATATCAAAGTCATGATTGACAAATTATTACTCACGGTAGATAGAACAAATTTTTTACATGCATTTTTATGTATGTTATTCTCAGAGGAAAGGTAATCTTATAGTTATGATTTTTCTCGCGCTTCACCTTGTCCTCGTTATCAAAGAGGCAAAGCATGAAGCGTTTGCAAAATTAATAATAAATTAAAACACAAGTAGGAAATATAAATTGTTCGAAAAACACACATTTCTTTTTTTTTTGGTAAAATGTGAGTATATATATATTATAAATCAACAATATAGTTACATTTGGTGATCAAGCATCAATAAGCATCTATTACATGTAAATTCTTTTGCTTTAACCAATCTAAATTCGTCTTAGTTATGACTTTGTAGTCCCTTCCTCGTAGCTTAGCTTTCACCTCTTCAATGACTTGGTCTGTTACTCTCTCAGGCCTTAGTAGAATCCCTTCTATGTTGCTTTTATTCCTTTGCTCCCATATATTATACACCACTCCCCATATCAATGCTGCCTATATCCCTTGCTGTAATTTCGTGCATGTTCTCTGAGTACACTAGACAATCATATTAGTGACAGGAAAGCTGATCTGCATCTTCTGACTGATGGCCTGTATGACTCTCCTACTATAAACACATTCACACAGTAGATGATCTATGCATTCAGTATCCTGCTCACAAAGAAGGCACCTATCATCAACATCCAGGCCATATTTAATCAACTTATCTTTAGTTCTGAAAGCTCCATGTGCATATAACCAGCCTATGAATTGATGCTTTGGTATCACATGCTCATTCCAAAGCCATTTATACCAGGTAACAGTAGGTTTTCTCCCCTTTAGCCATTTATAGCAGGCAGCAGGAGAATAAGTAGACTGTGCAGTCCAGGTGCTAGTAGTATAACCAGGGAGCATTTCCTCCTTGACCTTGCATATCCTTCTCCAGACCCAAGTAGATTTAGGAGTAGGCTTATACTCCAGCCAATCCTTCCCCTTTAGGTAATTCTTTTTCACCCATTGCACCCAGATTGAATCTTTCTCCTCAATAATCCAATGAACCAGCCTGCCAATCATTGCCTTGTTCATGGCTTCCTGATCTTTGAGACCTAGTCCTCCCTCTTGTTTTAGACTGCATAACTTATCCCAAGCTACCAGTGGCACTCTCCTGTAATCTGCACTATTATCCCAAAGGAAGTTCATGCAAGTAGCTTCAATCCTGCTAATGACCCCTTTTGGGATAATGAACATTGAGGCCCAATATGAGTGTAGAGAAGAAAGCACAACCTTAACTAGCACCAACCTCCCAGCATAAGAGAATTTCTTTACCCCATAATTATGAATTCTACAACAAATCTTCTCAACCAGACACTCACAGTCTATTTTCTTCAGTCTAGTGGTTTGTATAGGCATTCCTAGGTATTTGAAAGGCAGCAGTCCCTCTACAAACCCTGATACTCTCAATATATCCTGTTTAATATGCTCAGGTACCCCTTGAAAATATGCATTAGACTTGGCAGCACTTACCTTTAACCCAAATGCCTTGTAAAAGGTAGTAAAGGACTTTAACAAGAGCATCATAGATTGAGTATCACCTTTACTGAAGAGAAGTACATCATCTGCAAACATCAGGTTTGCCAGTTTTAATTCTTTACATAGAGGGTGATATTTAAAATCAAATTTGTCAGCTGCATACTTCAAAGTCCTTGTCAGGTATTCCATGCATAAGGTAAAGATAAGAGGGGAAAGTGGGTCTCCTTTCCTAAGGCCCCTCTTACCTTGAAAGTACCCAAACATGTCCCCATTGAGTGAAAGAGAGAAGCTAGCAGTGGTGATACACTGCAGAACCATAGCTTTGAACTCAGTAGGAAACATGAATGCATTTAACAATTGTTCAACAAAGGACCATTCCACTGTGTCATAAGCTTTTTGCAAGTCAATCTTGAACATACATCTAGGAGTAGCATTTGGCCTTTCATAAAGTCTGATCAAATCTTGGCAAATAAGAATGTTCTTCTGAATGCTCCTATTTTGAATTAAAGCCCCCTAATTTTGATCAATTAGGCAACACCTCAGCTAGTCTAGCACATAGCAGCTTTGAAATGATTTTGTAGATGACATTGCGGCAAGAAATAGGACGAAACTGCATTACACTTTGAGGTCTCTCACATTTGGGTACAAGAGTTAGGGTTGTAGCATTAATTTGCCTACGGAGTCATTTATGGATAAAAAAATCCTGGACAGCATTGATCACATCCCCACCTATCACACCCTAAGTATCTTTGAAAAACTTACTCATGTATCCATCAGGTCCAGGGGTCTTGATGTCAGGGATGCTGAACAAAGTGTCTCTAACCTCCTTGCCAGTGAGTGGTCCGGTCAGCTGCACATAATGGTCTGCAATGCACCCGGGCCCTTAGTGAATTATTTTCCTGTGAATCTTATTTGTCTCCTGACTAGTACCCAGTAAATATTGGTAATACTACAGGAATGCATTGTGTACCTGTTCTGGTGTATCACATAGTTTACTAGTCCTGTCCTCAATCATAATGACTCTATTCCCATTTCTTCTTTTTTTGAGCAATCCATGAAAATAAGCACTGTTAGAGTCCCCCTTCTGCAGCCATTGCATCTTAGCTTTTTGAGCTAGGAAGCTATCCCTTGCTACACTCAATTCCCTTAAAGTTTTAGAAGCCTCAAACTCCTCTGAAATTAGGGGCAAATTAGAAGGATCCTTTCCAATCATTTCCTACAACTCAGACACCCTTCTCTGCATAATGGAGGTGGAGTTCTCAATGTCTCTATAATTCTCCCTGTTCAAAGCTTTCAATGCAGGCTTCAGGAGCTTCAAATTCTTTGCTAGTCTGAATAGAGGAGTACCATGGTTGCTGTTACTCCAACATCGTTTGATGATAGGCAAAAAATCCTTGGATGCTCCCCACATATTATAATACTTGAAGCTTCTTGTATTCTGGACCTGGGTTGAACTGCTGATCAAGCAAGGAGTGTGATCAAGCATGCTCTTAGGAATAAAATTAGCATAAAGATCAGGAAAATGATCACTCCAAGCTTTATTGGTCATAAATCTATCAATCCTGCTATAAATTCGATCTTCAGGATTTTGCTTATTATTCCATGTAAAGATTGAACCAATAGCAGGTATGTCCACTACTCCACAGTCAATAACACAATTCTTGAAAGGTTTAATCTCAGCATTGGGGGTGTTGCCTCCCACTCTCTCAGTGGTAGAAAGCACACAGTTAAAATCACCAGCTATAGCCCAAGGGCCATCTACTTGACTAGAGAACCTCCTTAGATGATCCCACAGGGGGGTCCTATCTTGAATGCCATTGAATGCATAGATCATAGTTAAATAAAACACACTTCTAGTCACCAATGCCTCAATCTTCATATGGATGAATTGAGCATTGTACTCAAGAAATTGAATCCTGAAAAGCTTAGGGTCCCATAGAATCCAAATTCTCCCATTGTTATGGTACCCATTATTTGTTGAAATGCACCAATTATTAAAATTATTTACAGCCCTAGCAAAAGACTTGCTTTTTATTTTTGTTTCTAACAAACCAAATAAACCTAAACCCTTATTTTGCAAGAAAAAATTTATGAACTTCTGCTTATTTACCCTATTCATTCCTCTCACATTCCAAAATCCTATTTTATCCATTAGAGATAGGAGGAGAGTTACCATTACCATTATCAGCACCGTTCAGTTTTGAGGGAGAAGCCAATATTTCTTTATAGGAATGAGCTCCAAAAGTTTCAATACTATATCCACTCCTGTCTCCGTCCTGCCTATGCATTCTAATTAATCTTTTGTTAAAATAAAACAACATATTTAAGACACTACAAGAGGACATCTAAAAAGTGTGTAAACTTGTAAAATATGAAAACTGCGATAATTAGGCGTATAAGGGTGGACAAAGATGATTTAAAATTTTTCATGGTGATAGAAACGTTTTGTCATTTCAGCTTGCGAGTAAAGAAGCATTAATGCATTTTGAGGAATTCAAATGTAAAAGTGTCGATGAACCTTATGCGTACAACTTCTTCGGGCTTTGAAACGAACAAAAATACACATCAATGTAAGTTCTTAACACGAGCCTTCACTTCATAAATACGGAAGTTAATTGTTTGATATGTGTATTTCTCTTCTATTTTTCCAACTTTTTCGATCCGTTATTATCATCTAGAGAGTCATTTTAATTTTTTATCTTGACAATCATTATACTCTATTTCGAATCACTTACATCTAGACGTGGAAAAGAGGTCAATTCGGTTAGTTCGACCAGGACAATTCCAGTGTGTCGCATATATAACTAAGTTCGAGCAAGGTCGAGTTGTTTTAGGTTTCGCGTTATTGATTAAGAGAGAAATTTGGAGAATTACCCGTTTATAAATTAGATTTAATTGTTGATAGTTAGTTATTAACTAGTCATATTTTTTATTTTAACGTAACTAACACTAATAGTAACTACAATTTAAAATTAATCATTTTAAGTCGGGTCAATTGTGTTAATTCTCTAATTGAATAATTTAGGTCAGCCTAAAAATCTTATCGCAAAATATATAGTTCGTACCATGTAATAATAGCCAAGATTTCACTAGGGATAATTTATAAGATAAAGGATCTATAAAAACAAATATACAACTTATTTTAGAAAAGATAAAAATCTATCTCAAAATATTATCTTTAAATTTGTCTAACAAAGAAAATAGATAAGTCTTAGATAATCAGTTGTATCAATATAAATAATAATTGCATAAACGATTTAGGCATAAGTGACTATTGTGTAATTTTTCCAGTAATTGGGTATATTGACTGCAAACGCTTACCTTCATAATATTCAAATAAAGACAAACTTTGAGCAGAGTTTCATGAACCAAAATTCACACTTTATAACATGTTATTAATATTAATACGTCAAGTGAGACACTAGGTAACAACACCATTAACACATATGAACTTGTCAACATCGTAACAATAATACTCTACAACGCGTAACGTTGAACCAACTTTAAAGTACATTAAATATTTAGTCTGCTTCATAGTTATATTGTCACGAGGTACAAGACACACGCTAGAAAAAAAACTCGACATAGAATGTCGTGTTACTCAATTCATATCTGACAATTATAATGCAACACTGATCGCATATTACCAACATTAGATTATAGCAGTCGATACTACGACCTTGATTGAAATTAAGATTTAGTCATTTTAATTTGGATGTTTAAAATAATGTAAAACTAAAATATCATATTATTAAATACATTCACCACATATTTGGAAGATAATCACAAAGATAAATAACAAAATAGGGATTAAACAAATAAAAATATCATGCTTCTTCTGCCAACCTTGACCATTAGGATCATTGTTTTGATATTCCAAATTAGATAATGATTAATTTTCTCAGACTACCTTCATAGGATAAGGTTCACAGTATTTAGAGGCACATCACAGAGTCAAGAATACTTTATATTCAAATAATCCACGTCCATAGTCGACATATGACTTTTACATTTAACGTATTCGAGTATTCTTTTCATTTTCAGAAGATATTTTTGAACTCATAGGTATTATATATATACTCGTCATAGAACATGAGAATTTACTAACAAGACTAAAATAACTAAACAATGTTCTATCGATCGACTTCTAGATTCAGTAGTTTAGTCTTTAAGACAAATAACCGGTGAGTTGACAAAAAATAAAATTTTATATATTGTCTATTGTTTTGACATATGCCACTATTACTATTATTTTAAAACAGTCGATGTAGACTAATTGGTTAGTGATCGACAAAGTAGCATGCATGGTTCTATAGTCGCGCTATTTGGTCGATTACTAAACCAATTGGTACAAATCGCTGCATTCACAAGATCTTTCTGCAAGCATTGGAAATGTCCTGGAAATTGAAAATGGTAATGTCTCAACATATTTATACATTAATTATATACTTATATGTAATACCAATGATTCGCGGCAAAAGTATACACAAAGGATAACTCAAATTACATTAAACAAGAGATAAAACTTTAATTTCATAGAATACAAAGTTACTACATATATATATAACCTCATTGTTGATTTGTCGTTATTCTTCTGCCATATTAATTGATTTCCATTATCATATATTCTTTAGCTATATGAAATCACACCATCTCCGGAGTCATGATTTATGATCCATTTATAGTTTAACTTCTGCCCAAGCAAACGAGTCCATCTACCCAGGCGGCAAGTAACTGAAAGTGAAACTACAATAACTATAATAAAGAAGAATAGCCTTTCCCGAATAGTTTAATAAGTGACAGAATTCTGCAAAATAAACTTAGAGAATCATGAAGTGTTTCCACAACAAATCGTAGTCTCTGGATAAACAACAAATGGATATAGGACAAAAAAATTTCAAAAGAGCAAGAACAGACAATAGATGAACGTAGTAGACAATATTGTTTGGTTAAATGTCGTAACAAAATTATAGCAAATACATTTTTTCTTAGAGAAAAGAAATATTGAAGTTATGATTGACAAATTATTACTCATAGTAGATAGAACAAATTTTTTACATGCATTTTATGTATGTTATTCTCAGAGGAAAGGTAATCTTAAAGTTATGATTTTTCTCGCACTTCACCTTGTCCTTGTTATCAAAGAGGCAAAGCATGAAGAATTTGCAAAAAAAATAATAAATTAAAACACAAGTAGGAAATATAAATTATTCGAAAAACACACATTTCGTTGAACTTAAACTTTTAAAAGAAAACAACATATTTAAGACACTACAAGAGGACATGTGAAAAGTGTGTAAACTTTTAAAATATGGAAACTGGGATAATTAGGCGTATAAGAGTGGACAAAGATGATTTAAAAATTTTCATGGTGATATAAACGTCTTTGTCATTTCACCTTGCGAGTAAAGAAGTGGTCGTGTTCCCTTTGAAGGGTTTAGTTTTCAGTACTTGTCGTTAGGAGCACCTAGACCAAAATACAATTTATAACTTCACAAACAACTCTACAATTAGTAAAGAGGCAAGTAAAGGTCGGATCCCAATGGACGGGAATTGAGATGAGATTTTCTATTGCAACTAGTGGTGTCTAAGGGTCTCACAATTTGAGGTTTGAAGTAGAAGATCACTAAACTAAATAGCAATGAAAGTAAACTAGCAAGATGATTAAAAAGGGATGTAAACAATTGATAAAAGGCACTAGGGTGTCATGGGGTCATAGGGGATTCATGGGAATTGATCATACAAACATATTCTCAAATTATAAGCAAGCAATTATTGTTGTGATGGATCGAGTTGGTTTATATCTTACAATCCTAGGAAAGTTTGGGTCCCGGAGCCGAATCGATTAGATTGTACAACACTTACAAGTCGACTTAGTCTTCCCTACTCAACTATATGCATGGTCTAATGAGACTCGAGTTGGTTTATGTCTTACAAGTCTCATTGAAAAGATAGGTGATGGGTAATAAATGCAAGGTTTCTAGGCTCGCATTTCATCAAACATAACATGTGCATAAGTTGAGATCACAACAAGCAAGCAAATAAACTATGAAAACATATTAATTAAGCATGAATCATCCCCCATGTTGGTTTCCCCTAATTACCCATTAACCCTAGCTAAGGAAACTACTCACTCATTATCATGTTGAACATGCTAGCAAGGTTGTCAATCATACCAACAAAGTGAAACATGATGAATAAATGAAGATAATTAACAATAATTAAAAAGGGATTTAAGAGAATTATACCTACTAATGATTCCAATAATAAAGCAAAGAATAATAGAAGTACTTGATGCTTGATTGGAAGGTTGTCAATCTCTCAATAATAACCCAAATAATCTTCAACTAGTTTTTGAACCCGTGCCCTGCACGGGTGGCAATGTAGAGTGTTAATCGAAATAGATCTTAAATATATTAGCTTTTGGAGTGAAGCTGTCATTAATATTCGTAGGTTTTAGATGGAACTTTTGAAACTTTTTTATTTATGCATATATTTTTAAAGTTATATCTTAATTTTATTCATAGTACTTTGTAATTTGTTTTCTTTTCGTCTAGTTAAACACTTAAATTATGCGAGTATTTAGTAAATATACATTTTTTTTTCCGTCTAGTTAAATACTTTGTGATTTGTTTTCTTTTCGTCAAGTATTGCACGGGTGGTAATAGAAAGTATTATTAAAAGTAAAATATACATTTTTTTTTATTAAATTACAAAATTTTGGAAAATTTAACTTCGTCTACTCATATACTTTTTGAAAATTGTATATATCTTAATTTAATTTGAAGTACTACTTCTGCCATTTTTTTTTCAACAGAAATCTGAAAATTGGATTTTAGATTATTGTAGATATCACGACGTGTTTATTTACGCAATCCATATTTAATTTTACTCATTACATTACGTTTTTTTAACCATATTAGCTTATTCTCAATTCTCCTCTACTTTCTCTCTCATTTCCTCTCCCACCCATCATCTCCTGAAAGCTTGGAATCGTTGGCCACCACTGACCGACTACCTCGAGGCCCACCACTAGACCCTCCACTGCACCAAGCACCTCATTTACCAGTGGACCACGACCTCCCTCTCAGCCCATATCTCAACAGCACCCACAACCAACCACCACCCTCAAATCCATGTATCACCTCTTTCAACCACCTTTACCCCCTCTTACCTCCACCATCTCTTATGTCTCTGTCATACCTCCAACATGATCGCCGTCCCCCGATCCCACCACACACGTGACTCCCAACCCTCATCATACCTTTTTACAACCTCATATGTCTCATGTCGTACCTCCAGCATGACCGTTGTCCCCCGGTCCCACCACACACGTAACCCCCAACCCCGACGCCTCCAATTCCTTGTCAATGACCTCTCATTAGCAACATGACCCCTTCATTTAGCTTTTAAATGCTAAATACTAATATTTTTGTTTCTTTTCTTTGTTTATGTGACATATTAACAAATGACACTTTTCTCTCACATTGTTCATCATTTTTGTCATGCAACAAAAAAATTCTATAATCTTTCCCGCTATTATGTTTCTACCATTTTACTTGATCCATTCATCTTCATGCCAAACTAAGTCTAACTACAAAGTATACACATGTATTCTCACCATTTCTAATACCATTTGTGTTCAATACCATATATATAAGATTTTTAAAATCGTATTAAAAGTTTTGATACTCGTATATTTGTAGATTTAAACAGCCTTAATAGTCTTGATCGAGAAATGCTTCAAATGACATAATGCATACTACCCTTAAAATAGAAACCCAAAATAATCATGATAGACCCATATGTAAACAATTCAAAAACAATAAATCGTATACAACTTACCTCTAAACTAAACTAAATTAAACACAACATGAGAACTCCAATTAACATGAGAGGATATCTTCGAAGTTTTTGTGCACGTCTATTTTTTCCTTCAAAATTACTCTCACAACTCGGTGTCACATAATTATTGTTTTTATAATTTGAAACGTCAAAATTTAATCAAATTTAATTTATGGACTATCATGAAATAAATATTTGACAGTATATATGGGTAATCCCATCATAATTTTATGAGACTGTTTCATGCGATATATTTGACCTTGGTGCGTATTACTTCGTAGTATATATAACTTCAGAAATAATGATGTTAGTTATCAAATTATTATTGTAGTCTTGTAGAGTATGTATGTAGACCCACTACTACAAATCCAGGCAACCACAACAACCCTTTAACAACGCTTATTCACGAAAATCACCAAAAGACGTTGTAGAATGGATAATTATCTTTGCGCGAAATTTTACTAAACTTAATTACAACGGTTATGTGTTGTTAACCGTTGTTATTGGTTTTAACAACGGGTCAAACTTGCACAACCGTTGTTAATATAAAAACTAATAACAACAGTTTACACTGTAATACATTATAACCATTTTTATTATGTACCATTTTAAGTATTAAGAAAATAAGAATTACCTCCTTACGTCTACCCTCCAAAACTCCACTGTATTAATTTTGAAACCAACCCTAATACCACTAAAAAAAAACTTCACAATTTACCTCTACATTCTAAATGTACAAATTTCAAACCAACACATTTTATAATGAGATAAAAGAAAAGAGAATTAGGATTGGAATTTGGTAGGCAAACCATGCACATCAAACATATCATGGTAAAAAGTCTGATTTTGTTAACAAACCTATGGAGTATTTAGCAAAAGATACCACCAATATGTAATAGAAGTAACGAACGATAGATTATGCTGAATAAAATTAAACCAAATAAAATTAGTGTCACAATAAAAAAAACAACGTTCAAATCCTCAAAATTGAAAAAAAAAAGTTAATAAATGGAATCTGCTAAATATATGACATTATTATATAAATGGTCAATGAAAATCATTTCCATTTATTGATGGAGATTTTATGGAGAATGATTTCCGTTTTGATCACCAAGTTGGAAAAATAATAATAAAAAACAGATATTATAGCTGAGTTTTAGGAGTTAATATATTGAGAATAGAATTTGAGTCACAATTAAATTTAAATTTATATTATGGTGACTCTTGGTTAGAATCTTACTAAATGTGTGACTTATTTTCTGCAAATGACATGTGGCACATGACACGTGGCAATCAAAGAGGCACCCGGTTACAGCTTTAATATAATATATGATTACCCAAAATAAAGGATGAACAAAAGAGAGATTAAGGAAATGAAACTTGTATTAAAACTTGATTAAATGTTGATTACAAGATTAAAGAGAGATTTGATTAATATTAACTACACTAAAGATTGCAAAGAAGAACATGCTCTTCTAATTAGCCTAATGGGGTATTTATAGTGGGGATTAGTTACATAAATTAGGGTTTACTAAGGGCTTAAATGACGATTAAGTCCTTGAGGAATCGCCGGTCTCTAGAGAGACTCCGGTCTCCTTTTCGCCGGTCTTAGAAAAATATGCGCATCCTTCCTTGAAGCTTGTAGAAGACGAAATGGCTGTTAGAGAATCCGGGCGTCCAGGGCACGGGACGGGCGGATTCTGGTGATTCTGGACGGGCGTCCAGATGGGGAAGACGGGCGGATTGGACGTGTTTTGGACGGGCGTCCACAGGGGGAAGACGCTCGGATTGCCCCTCTTGGACGGGCGTCTTGTGGACAATCCGCTCGAATTGTCTTACAACTTCTTTCTTTCTTCTTTTCTTCCTTTTTCTTCATAAAATCCTTGAGGATTTCCTCGGGGATGCAAGGATCTTTTCTCATCATTGCCCATCTACTATAGTATGTACAAAGGCCTTCTAATCTTGTCTTCTCTTTGATGCTTGGTCATTGAATTCAATCAATTTAGCTTCATTTTGCCATGAAAATGCAAGGTTTGCACTACTTTCCTACCATGGACACAAAACCTCAAAGAATATGCAAAACAAAGGACTAAAGACAATAAATGACCCAAATATGCACTAAAAAGCATGAGAACAAGGCTAATTCGGGGACTAAATATGCTCTAATTATGGTCACATCAAATATCCCCAAACCGAACCCTTGCTCGTCCCGAGTAAAGAGGTGACAAAGACTAGGACCGTTATTTAAACTAACCTAATAGCATAGCCTATATGAGACAATTAGCGGGTCTCACTCCGCCCCTTCAACTCACAACAAGATAACCATGAGGTAGGATGCCTTCTTGCAAGGCAAGGTGGGTCTTGCCAAAATGGCGACCCATCCAAACATTAAGCACACAAAATCAAGTAATGGATGCATCTACAAAAGAATAGCCACTTTCCTCATCTAAGTGGCGGAAATTATCTACAAGGGAAGCAATTCAAGGGTACACACTCCTTCATAGATGCAATTTCTTCAAACTACTAAGCCTAGAAGGATACCAATAAATCACCTCCAAATCGTGTCAAGCTAGGGTACCTTTGTCCTCAATCGTTAAATGCTTTTGTCAAGAGTAGACTCCCTATGGTGTTAGAAACACTGAAGGATCGCGAAATTCCCCTTCTTGCCTAGACAATAAGAAGGGTCGTCCCCTCTCTACCATGCACAAAAATGGATACGATGGATAAAGGGATCAATAGATATTTGAGTTTTATTTTGGGAGTTTGCTTTGTTGTTGTTTTCCCCCCCAATTTCTTGTGGTATATAACATTTGAGAACACTTTCTTTTTCCATTTCTTTTGATTTCTGGCATTTCAATACTTGATAACTTTTCAACTTTTTGCATTTCTTTTTGAACATTTTCAAAGTCACCCCATATGTAGTGAAGGTGCCTTATATTTGAAGCTTTAGGAGTCTATTTTTGCTCCTCTTTTCTTTTGATGCAATTTGAAAACTTTCTTTCACTTTTCATTTCATTGAACTCAAATCAATTTTTTTTGTGCCCATTCCCTTTGATGACAAAAATGTGGTAGAACATGGATGATGGATGCATGCATGGTTTCAAGGGTCACCTTGGAATAAACGGTAGCCGAGAAGTTATCACACCACAAGGTACTCTTGACTAGGCCTTAAACCATGGGTCAAAGAATACTAGCATGACACATCCTATGGTGTTTTACAAGTATTCTAACAAACAAAGTCTTAAGAAGAAAAAGCATCTACTAGGGCCTATATACACTTGTCAAGCTTCCCAAGTAGACGGTTTCACAAAATTTTCTAACATGCAAACTACATGCCATGATGCAACTAGCATATAAACATCCTAATGCATATGATTCTACCAACTAATATGCCATATAATCTAAATGCAAGTCCTAAGTTCACATTGTTATACCGCATCAATCAAAATAAAGCCACATAGTCATTAACATAAAGAGGAAAAAGAAGATTGGAAAGATCATACCATGCGGTCTTCAATATCCTCATGTCTCGGATGTGGCGTAGTCGATTAATGTGAACAAGGATAGAACAAATACAATATATACAATAATATATACAAGTTTACACTACAAAGGAAATGAACATGTTTTTGGATTTTCAATTTTTTCAATTTTTTTGATTTTTCGAAACTTTTTGATTTTTTTTTTGGGTTTTTTGAATAAAAGTTAAGTTAGAATTCTCCATCCCCACACTAATATGGGCATTGTCCTCAATGGCCAAGATGATGGGAAATTATGCAAACATGATGCATGAATTCTACACTAAATGCAAGCTACACTAATCTATACTACATGATGCATGGTTTTTTGTTTATGACAGAGAGCGTAATTTAGATTACCTCCCGTTGCGTATGCATGTACTTCCCCAAACCGAGATAGACATTATTTCTAATGTCCTAAAGTTGGGGGTAGTTCATGCACACAAGATGCAATGCATGAAACTAAATTGTCATTTTGGATTTTCAAAATGGGAACAATAAAATAAGAACACCTCAATGGGGCCGAGGTGTTAATCCTCTATGTTGCTAGGACTCTCCAACTACGATCAAGATAAAAATAAATAAAACAAAGAAAGAAGTAGACAAACCTCAAGAGGGTAGGAGCCTCCAAAGTTTGCTAGTCTTCCACCATATCATCATTGTCTTCATCTTCTTCAATAGAAGTGGGCTCATCTCCACTCCCCTCTTCACTTCCTTGCTCACTTCCTTCATCACTTTCTTCATCATCTTCATTAGCCTCTTCTTCTTCATTTACCTCTTCAACAATGCCCTCATCATCAACAACCTCATCACCGACAACCTCATCGTCACCCGGTCTTTCAGCCCTAGATGCACTTGGAAAGAAAACTTCCCTATCCGCCCAACTAGGCAAAGGACATGAAGGATCAAGTAGTCCTTGCCTAGCTAAATGAAGGAGGGGTAGATATTGGGCCAAGTATGCATCTTCCTGATCCTTATAAGCTTGTTTGTGCATCTCTTGCATAAGTAGAGTTATGTAGTCATTGCCCACTTCAACACCTTCGGGTTTGAACTCTTTATATTTGAATGGATAGGGTGGTGTGACAATGGAGGAGGAGGGCATTTCAATTTCACCCCATTGTTGACGGATGATGTATTCGGCTTCTTTTGAGAGTGGAAGAAGGTAGTTTGTTTGATGGACACTCAAACGGTATATCTTGGAAGGCAAAGTAAAAGATCTAGCATCATTGGTGAGCCACCCATATTTGGTGTCAAGAGGATTATGCTTGACCCACTTGTACTTGTTAATCATGGCATCCATGTCAATAAGATAACCCCCTTTTTTCGCCACATACTTGCTATCCTTGTTGAAATTCGGATCAAAGCACTTGGCCAAAAGAGTAACTAGATCTCCATTTACGATAAAAGCGGTGCCTTCCTTACCACAATCAACATTTAGCCATCTTTCCACCAAAAGCCTTAGAGCATTGTAAGGCTTGGTGAATTCCCTTCCAATATTTAAGGCCGACTCAAGTAGAACACAATCGAGCTTGGTAAAGTGGTTAGTGTCTTTTCTTGCATGATAGTATTCCCGATGACCTTTTGCCACACTCTAATGCCCGGATGGTGGACTAATAGAGCGCGACAAGCATGAAAGTTCTCAAATTTCTTCCCGGAAATCGCCTCCCAAAGAGGAGCGGGGTCATATTTTTCGGGCTTCTTATAATAACGAGGGGTATCACTAAGACCTAACGCTTTACTCAAAACATCAAAGGTGATGCGCCTATTCACATTAGCAAGGCGAAACTCGATGTATTCTCTAGTCTCTACCTTAGTCACTTTCAATGAACTTAAGAATTCCAATGTAAGGGAGGGGTATGTCAATTCTCTTGTAGTAAACAATTTTCCCAACCCCATGGCTTCAAAGAAGGCTTTCGTTTGTTCAAGGACACCCAATTTGTTCAAGGCATCTTCACATATGAATTTGGTGGGTAGAATGGATTTCTTAGCATACTTGGCAAATGTATCCCTATGGGAGTTAGAAATGAAAATTACCTCCGGATAGTTTGATAATTGAGCAATTTCCGGAGTTGTTGATGTTGTTGCTTCCAAGGGAGGATTTTGTTGTTGTTGAACTTCCAAGTTTGCACTAGAAACCACCATAGCCATTGAAGCTTTCTTTGCTTGAAGGCATTGTTGCCTTTTTGAGAGTGCCTTTGCCTTGAGTGCCTTTGTTGATCCTTTTGTTCTTGCCATTGATGATTATACCAAGAAAAGATTGAAAATATTCAATTTTCAATTATACCCAAATCGATTTTAAGATGAAAGGATTTGCCTTTGTATTTCAAAAATCGACTCAAAGGTTGAAGATTTTGGTGCTTGGATTGATTATTGTTGGAAAAGGAGTGACTAATTGTTGTTGAAAGGAAGTTTGGATTTGATTTGGTTGAGGAAATCTTGTTTTTGTGATAGAGAGGATGAGGGTTTTGGGTTTTGGGTTTTGGGGTTTATGGGTAGTGTTTTGAATGTATGAATGAATGAATGAATGTGGGAGGGGTATTTAAAAACACCCGAAATTTTCGAACTGTAGGGGGAAGACGAGCGGATTCCCTTCGGGACGCTCGGATTCTGTTCAATCGGAGTTCAGGAATTCTCGCCTAAAGACGAGCGTCTTTCAGCTAGGACGCTCGGATTCTTCAGTTGCAGGACGAGCGGATTCCAATAAAGACGGGCGGATTCTGTTACAGCGAGTTTTCTTATTTTGCACTGGCAAAAAGACGGGCGTCTTTCTGCAAAGACGAGCGGATTCTTTCAGACGAGCGTCTTCTCTGCTGGGACGCTCGGATTCTCTAACAATCCCAAATTTTCAATTTTTCAGCTCATTTGGACTGACGGTTTCAGCCATAGACGCTCGGATTCCCATAAGACGAGCGGATTCCCCTTAAGGACGCTCGGATTCCTCCTAATCTACCCGGATTCAGTTCCATCCGTGTACTTGCATATCCCGTGTCATTTTCATTCTTCAAATCCCGTGTTCTTCATTGTAGGGGCACTACTAAGGCATGAATAGCCTAGACAATTGCTATCTCCACACTAAGCTAAAGCACTACACATCAATTAAATCATTAGTCCCTCCCTCACTTCTCTCAAAAATGATAATTATCTTGATCAAAGCATAAAAATCCAAAAATGACAAAAATGCAATGTAAGAATTAAAATGCAAGTTAGGGAGTTAGAAATATTTACAAATGGTGGTTTGGAGAGGACTCCACCAAACTCTCATCTTTAGTGAGATGTCATGGGGGCATGTCCAAGGTGTTGTTGATGTTACTCAACACCTTGAAGAAGTAGTCAAAAGCTTGTTCATTATCATGATAAAGATCTTCAATAGATCTTTGCACTTGTTGTCCTTCATGTTGGTCTTTATCGATAGCATTACCAATGTAGGGATTGAAAATCCCTTCAAACTCATCGTCCCAAAGATCACAAACTTCATCTACTTGGTCACTAAAGATCTCTTGAGTTGATAGAGACAACTCTCCCACTTTCTTGTCTTGGCCAATGAGGCCATCTTCTTCATTGCTTGACTTTGGTGAGCTTCTCAAGCTCTCTTTGTTACAATTCACTTGCTCTTTGAATGGAGCATCATCAACTTTCTTCTTCCATTGGAATTCCGACTTTTTCCTATCATCCTTCCGGCTATAATGATCAACCATAAAACATGGTTCATGCAAACGGGGAGCTCTCATGGTCTTGTCAAGATTGAAAGTTGTGCTCTCATCTCCCACTTCTAGAGTAAGCTCTCCATGCTTCACATCAATCACCACACCCGCGGTGTGCAAGAAAGGTCTACCTAGAATGATTGGAATGTTGGAGTCTTCTTCCATGTCAACAATGACAAAGTCCACCGGGATGAAAAATTTCCCAACTCTTACGGGAACATCTTCCAATATCCCTAATGGTGTCTTCGTCGATATATCGGCCATTTGGAGTGTGATTTTGGTGCATTTAAGCTCTCCCATCCCTAACCTTTTACTCACCGAGTACGACATAACACTCACACTAACCCCTAGAACACATAAGGCTTTGTTGATCGTGGTGTCGCCAATGGTGCACGGTATTGAGAAGCTTCCCGGATCTTTAGGTTTTGGAGGTGAACTCCCTTGAAGTATTGCACTACTCACCTTAGTGAAGGCGATAGTCTCAAGCTTCCGGATCGACTTCTTCTTCGTGAGGATGTCTTTCATGTATTTTGCATAGGCCGGCACGTGATTGATTAATTCCGTAAAAGGAATCGAGACTTCCAAATTCTTCACAATCTCCATAAATTTTCCAAGTTGGTCATCAAATTTGGGCTTGGCTTGACGACTCGGAAAAGGAAGTCTAATCACAATGGGTTCCTTCTCCTTGGCCTTGTCTTCATTTTTCTTTGAAACTTCTTCTTTTGATGGTTCTCCATCCTTGGAGTTTTGCACAATTTCTTCTTTGTCACTAGCTTCCACAACTTCATCCTAAACTTGCTTCTTCGGTGCTTCATACCTTATACCACTCCTCAAGTGAATGGCACTAACCGTTTTATGTCTTGGGGGATTACTTTAAGGTGGTAATTTCCCCTTTTGTCTTTGTGAGCTTGAAGATGCTAGTTGAGTCAATTGGGTTTCCAACATTTTGGTGTGGGCTAGGATGTTGTTGATGGTGATTTCCTTTGCTTAACTATCCTTTTGCATTTGAGTGAAAAACTCTTGTTGATTCTTTTGCATTTGGAGGACCGCTTTTTGAACATCAAAACCTTGGTCATTTTGTTGATTGTATAGAATTTGATTTTGGTAACCTTGGTTTTGGTTGTAAAAGGGTCTTTGATTTTGGTTTCTCATGGGAGGTGGGGTGTATGTTGGTTGAGGGTTTTGAAAATTTTGGCTTTTGTATGAGAGATTTGGGTGGAATTTGGTGTTTTCATTGTAATAATTGGAATAAGGGATACCACTCTTGTATGCTTGAAAAGCATTTACTTGTTCATTTGTTCCCCTACATTCACTTTGGTCATGTCCCAAAGTTCCACAATTCTCACATATCCCACTTGGGATTGATGAAGATGCCGTCATGGCATTAACATGATGCTTTGGTGATTTTGAGGCTTCTTCAAGCCTAGCCATAGCTTTTTCGAACTTCAAATTGATGGTATCAATGTGAGCACTAAGTTGAGCACCTAATTGAGTAATAGAGTCCACTTCATGCTTTCCTCCTCTAGTATCCTTGCGAGGTCTACTATATTGTGAGTTATGGACCGCCATTTCCTCAATCTTGTTCCAAGTTTGATTGTCATCAACTTCGGTGAACATTCCATTTGATCCCATGTTGAGAATGTTTCTTGAGTCTTCATAAAGACCGTTCCAAAATTGTTGTACCAAGAACCACTCGCTAAGTCCATGGTGAGGACATGAGCGACAAATTCCTTTGAATCGCTCCCAAGCTTCATACAAAGATTCTTCATCTCTTTGCTTAAAGCCCGTAATTTAAGCTCTTAGCATGTTAGTCTTTTCCGGTGGATAGAACTTTTTGTAGAAAGCTAAAGCCAATTTCTTCCAAGAATCAATTCCGAGAGCAGCCTTATCAAGGCCTTTCAATCATTGTTTTGCGGTGCCAATTAGAGAAAAAGGAAATAAGACCCATCGAATTTGGTCTTGAGTTACACCGGTTTGTGAAATCGCATCACAATAGTCGCAAAAAGTCTCCATGTGAGAGTGAGGGTCTTCACTAGGCATCCCCCCCAAATTGGCCTCTTTCGACTAATTGGATAAATGCGGATTTGGCAATAAAATTTCCGGTTAAGTGTTGTGGGTTGGGAGTACCATTAGGTAGGTTCTCCTCGGTTAGTACGGAATGTGATGAAAATTTAGGCATTGTGGGTTGATTTTGTGTTGTATTTTGTGTTGGGTTCTCCTCACCTTCTCTTGCAAAAGGGTTGATGAACTCAATAATGTTTGGTTGAATATCTACAACCTCACCAATACCTCTCAAAGTTCTCCTAGCAAGTCTTCTATTGTTTGTCAAAGTCCTTTTAATTTCGTGATCAAAGGGTAACAAGTTACCTTGTGATCTTCTAGATATGCAAAATATCAAACAACTCGAAAATAATTAGAACAAACCTTGAGGAGTTTTACTTCCCCAAGGCAAAGAAAGACACAACTAATAACAATACAAGAAAATCTAAATCAAGTTAACACCGTCCCCGGCAGCGCCGCCATTTTTGGTCGTGTTCCCTTTGAAGGGTTTAGTTTTCAGTACTTGTCGTTAGGAGCGCCTAGACCAAAACACAATTTATAACTTCACAAACAACTCTACAATTAGTAAAGAGGCAAGTAAAGGTCGGATCCCAAGTGACGGGAATTGAGATGAGATTTTCTATTGCAACTAGTGGTGTCTAAGGGTGTCACAATTTGGGGTTTGAAGTAGAAGATCACTAAACTAAATAGCAATGAAAGTAAACTAGCAAGATGATTAAAATGGGATGTAAACAATTGATAAAAGGCACTAGGGTGTCATGGGGTCATAGGGGATTCATGGGATTGATCATACAAACATATTCTCAAATTATAAGCAAGCAATTATTGTTGTGATGGATCGAGTTGGTTTATATCTTACAATCCAAGGAAAGTTTGGGTCCCGGAGCCGAATCGATTAGATTGTACAACACCTACAAGTCGACTTAGTCTTCCCTACTCAACTATATGCATGGTCTAATGAGACTCGAGTTGGTTTATGTCTTACAAGTCTCATTGAAAAGATAGGTGATGGGTAAATAATGCAAGGTTTCATAGGCTCGCATTTCATCAAACATAACATGTGCATAAGTTGAGATCACAACAAGCAAGCAAATAAACTATGAAAACATATTAAATTAAGCATGAATCATTCCCCATGTTGGTTTCCCCTAATTACCCATTAACCCTAGCTAAGGAAACTACTCACTCATTATCATGTTAAACATGCTAGCAAGGTTGTCAATCATACCAACAAAGTGAAACATGATGACTAAATGAAGATAATTAACAATAATTAAAAAGGGATTTAAGAGAATTATACCTACTAATGATTCCAATAATAAAGCAAAGAATAATAGAAGTACTTGATGCTTGATTGGAAGGTTGTCAATCTCTCAATAATAACCCAAATAATCTTCAATTACTCAAAATAAAGGATGAACAAAAGAGAGACTAAGGAAATGAAACTTGTATTAAAACTTGATTAAATGTTGATTACAAGATTAAAGAGAGATTTTATTGATATTAACTACACTAAAGATTGTTAAGAAGAACATGCTCTTCTAATTACCCTAATGGGGTATTTATAGTGGGGATTAGTTACATAAATTAGGGTTTACTAAGGGCTTAAATGAAGATTAAGTCCTTGAGGAATCGCCGGTCTCTAGGGAAACTCCAGTCTCCTTTTCGCCGGTCTTAGAAAAATATGCGCATCCTTCCTTGAAGCTTGTAGAAGACGAAATGGCTGTTAGAGAATCCGGGTGTCCAGGGCACGGGACGGGCGGATTCTGGTGATTCTGGACGGGCATCCAGATGGGGAAGACGGGCGGATTGGGCGTGTTTTGGACGGACGTCCACAGGGGGAAGACGCTCGGATTGCCCCTCTTGAACGGGCGTATTGTGGACAATCCGCTCGGATTGTCTTACAGCTTCTTTCTTTCTTCTTTTCTTCCTTTTTCTTCATAACATCCTTGAGGATTTCCTCGGGGATGCAAGGATCTTTTCTCATCATTGCCCATCTACTATAGTATGTACAAAGGCCTTCTAATCTTGTCTTCTCTTTGATGCTTGGTCATTGAATTCAATCAATTTAGCTTCATTTTGCCATGAAAATGCAAGGTTTGCACTCCTTTCCTACCAAGGACACAAAACCTCAAAGAATATGCAAAACAAAAGACTAAAGACAATAAATGACCCAAATATGCACTAAAAAGCATGGGAACAAGGCTAATTCGGAGACTAAATATGCTCTAATTATGGTCACATCAAGAAGCAATAATGCATTTTGAGAAATTCAAATGTAAAAGTGTCGATAAACCTTATGCGTAAAACTTTTCATCGGGCTTTGAAACGAACAAAAAAACACATCAATGTAAGTTCTTAACACGAGTCTTCACTTCATAAATACAGAAGTTAATTGTTTGATATGTGTGTTTCTCATCTATTTTTCCATCTTTTTCGATCCGTTATTATCATCTAGAGAGTCTTTTTAATTTTTTATCTTGACAATTATTATACTCTATTTCGAATCACTTACGTCTAGACGTGGAAAACAGGTCAATTCGGTTAGGTCGACCAGGACAATTCCAATGTGTCGCATATATAACTAAGTTCGAGCAGGGTCGAGTTGTTTTAGGTTCCTGGTTTTTTTTTTTTTTGAGGAAAACACCCCGAAGGGTATTAATTCATTAGCGATAAATCATAAGCCGCTATCGAGTTTGCACACGGAGGTAACATAGTTGACCACATAGTTTTACCGACTATTCTAGGAATGACATGAGCTAACGCATGAGCTACAGAGTTATTAATACGACTAGTATGAGACCAAACTACCGACTGAAAGCTATTACAAAGCAATAAAATATCGTCAACTAAAAGCGAAAAGGAGCTTCTCCCACTGCGTTTGTCCTTGATTGCCTCTACGACTTGAAGACGATCGCTCTCCACCACCACTTGTTGAATGCCCCGCGTCTTTGCCTCCTCCAATCCATCGTAAACCGCCATAGCTTCTGCGAACTTAGGGTCCCATTCCTCCTCCCGGACCACCGTTAAACCCTACAACACATTCCCTCGATCATCTCGACATACCACTCCCGAACTCACCCCTTACCCATCCTTTACCCCCGCATCCACATTGATTTTAACGTAACCACCCATAGCCGGCCTCCAACCCTCATTCTCGTGCTCCCGTCTATCAGCCCCACGCCTGCCCACCCTGCCTTGTCCCTCAATTCCACCGGTAGCAATCTCAGCTAAAATATCTCGCGTGCGTTGAACAATACGTGTCGGTTCCAACACTTCATTATCAAAAATCATTTTGTTTCTGTGCTCCCAAATGGCCTAACACCCAACCATGCACTTGCCATACTCCCCTACCTCCATACCCCTCCATAAACACTCCACCCATTCATGCACTACCCCCGCACACTCCGCTCCATCCCCACCATCATTCCAGTCCACCTCTAATGCATCCCACACCCATTTAGCCACAGTGCAGTCTCGAAAAAGATGTAAACAAGACTCGGGATTAGACGAACAAAAATAACAAGGGGTAAGAGACTCACCTCGCACTCGAGTTGCGATGTTTTCCAATGTAGCCAAAGCTCCACAACACAGTTGCAAGAAGAATAATTTGATGCGAGGCCAAACCCGGACTTTCCACAACCGATTCCAAAGCCACCGTTCCTTCTCCCAGTTCGACGGGCCACCCGACTCATATAAATCCCCGACAATACTCGCGTAAGCCGTCTTCACAGAGTACTCCCCTTCTCTATCTAAGCTCCAGTACCACGCATCCTTCGGCTCATTGGGGCTAAGGCGAATATTAAGGATCCTCTTGACTTCAAACGGGAGAAACAGCTGATTTAACATCGTCACATTCCACTCCCTACCATTCGGCTCAATCAGGTCCGCCACCATTATCAGCTCATTACCCGGTCCACAGGGAGAAATAACTTTCCCACTATTCGACCCCTCCACCCAGGCATGCCCCCACACACTCGTATCCTTCCCGTCACCAATTCGTCTTCGCAGCCCCCGCTCCAAGACACTCCG
Organism: Silene latifolia; assembly: GCF_048544455.1. Lineage (NCBI taxonomy): Eukaryota > Viridiplantae > Streptophyta > Magnoliopsida > Caryophyllales > Caryophyllaceae > Silene > Silene latifolia. The sequence continues at coordinate 106,161,932 of NC_133531.1, forward strand.
GGCACCCAACACACTCCTCCATGTGTAGCTTGGCCTATACCCCATCCCTGCACTCATAAAATCTCCGGTATGATAGTAGCGAGCCTTCATTACACGAGCCCACAAATAGTCCGGTTCCGAGATGAGTCGCTAAGCTTGTTTTCCTAGGAGCGCATCATTGAAAAGCTCAAAGTCACGGAAACCCATCCCCCCTTCACATTTCGGCCTGCAAAGTTGTTTCCATGAGACCCACGAGATACCTCTTCTCCCCTCTCCATGTCCCCATCAAAAGCGAGAGACCATCGACCGGAGCTCGTTACAGAAATTCGCCGGGATTTTGAATACACTCATCACATAGGTAGGGAGTGAATTGGCAATAGCCTTTATAAGAACCTCCCTGCCGTCCCTAGACAATGTTTTCCCGCGCCAACCTTGTAACCTCTTACTCAACTTATCACGAATGATGTCAGTGAGAGCTTTTTTGGATCTCCCGACAACCGTAGGCAAGCCTAAATATCGCTCCTGAACCTCCACCTCACTCACACCCAGCTTACAAATAACCCCGTCTCTTCTCGCACGAGGGACCCTGCCGCTGAAGGACACCGTGATCTTATCCAAGCTGACTAATTGCCCCGACGCAGCTTCGTATCTCCTCAAAATATCACTCACCACCTCCGCTTCATCCTCCGTTGCTTTCACAAAAAAGATGCTGTCATCCGCAAAAAATAAGTGAGAGATAGTAGGAGCTGTAGCTGCATCCCGCAGTCCGTGCAGAGAGCCTAGGTTTAATTACCCGTTATTGATTAAGAGAGAATTTTGGAGAATTGCCCGTTTATAAATTAGATTTAATTGTTGATAGTTAGTTATTAACTAGTCATATTTTTTATTTTAACGTAACTAACACTAAATAGTAACTACGATTTAAAATTAATCATTTTAAGTCGAGTCAATTGTGTAAATTCTCCAATCGAATAATTTAGGCCAGCCTAAAAATCTTATCACTAAATATATAGCTCGTACCATGTAATAATAGCCAAGATTTCACTAGGGATAATTTACAAGACAAAGGATCTACAAAAACAAAGATATAACTTATTTTAGGAAAGATAAAAATCTATCTCAAAATATTATCTTTAAATTTGTGTAACAAAGAAAATAGATAAGTTTTGATAATCAGTTGTATCAATATAAATAATAATTGCATAAACGATTTAGGCAAAATTGACTATTGTGTAATTTTTCCAGTATTTGGTATATTTGACTGCAAACGCTTACCTTCACAATATTCGAATATAGACAAACTTTGAGCAGAGTTTCATGAACCAAAATTCACACTTTATAACATGTTATTAATATTAATACGTCAAGTAAGACACTAGGTAACAACACCATTAACACATATGAACTTGTCAACATCGTAACAATAATACTCTACAACGCGTAACGTTGAACCAACTTTAAAGTACATTAAATATTTATTCTGCTTCATAGTTATATTGTCCACGAGGTACAAGACACATGCCAGAAAAAAAACTAGACATAGAATGTCGTGTTACTCAATTCATATCTGACAATTATAATGCAACACTGATCGCATTTTACAAACATTAGATTATAGCAGTTGATACTACGACCTTGATTGAAATTGAGATTTAATAATTTTAATTTGGAAGTTTAAAATAATGTAAAACTAAAATTTCATATTATTATATACATTCACCACATATTTGGAAGATAATCACAAAGATAAATAACAAAATAGGAATTAAACAAACAAAAATATCACGCTTCTTCTGCCAACCTTGACAATTAGGATCATTGTTTTCATATTCCAAATTAGACAATGAGGAGGCGTTTGATTCGGGAAAGGGAAAGGGAATGAAACCAAGAAAGGGTAATAAGGGGAAAAGAAAGGTAAGAAAATGGATCCCCTTAGATTTACATTTATGTTTGTTTTGATAAGGAAGGAAAGGGTAAAAATAACCCACCCAAAATAACCACCATCAATATTAATCACCATGAATCAATAAATCACCACTGACGCCACCACCCAACAAAAGCCACCACGTATATGACCCTCGCCGGATCTCCTGAAGACGTCAGCCGCGCCGTCGGCGAGTTAACTGCACTGCTGGCAGGTCTCTTTTTCCCCCTCTTTCTCCCCTTCATTCTGGTGTTTTCAGGGATAGGGGAGGGGTTTTTGGGCTTGGGGCCTGACTTGGTAGTGGTTGGGATGGTTATTGAGTGGGTTTGTAGGAATTTTGAAGGGTGGGAGAGAAGGACGACGAGGTTGCGGGGGTGAAGTTGGCGCGAGGTGGTTGACAGGGTGGTTCCGGCATGGCAGTGAGGGAGGTGTCGGTAGTAGAGTTGGTAGTGACGGTGGCAGTGGCAAGAGTGATACATGTCAGCAGTGGTTGATAAGGTAAGGTAGGGAAAGGAAACTCATACCTTGGGGGGTGGGAGGGGAGGGGTGGTTTGGAGATAGAAGGATTTTAGAGTGGTTGATAAGGTAAGGTAGGGAAAGGAAACTCATACCCTTTCCCTTTCCTGTAAACCCCCAACCAAACGCCCCCTCTTTACACTCTCTAACTACAACTATTAACCACTACCCGACAGCCACCACCCACCACCCTCACCGCCGTCTCCCTAGCGCCACCGGCCGGTCTTGACGACCTCCTCAAACCAGCTATCAGATGATCTCACACATCCGCCTCCTATCGATGATCTTAATCAGGTCTATTTCTCGTCGCTTGTTTATTCAATTCGGTTTCGATTCGATTCGATTTAATTCCAGTTGTTGTTCTAAGATATATGAATTATTTGCTTTATTTGACCAATTTATTTGTTATACTCGTGAGTGAGTACTCACCAATATTCTAGCTGTTCACAATCTTGATTTCAGCAAGGTCCCAAGAGCCCCCATTTTCTTGTCGTTGCCCATAATTTTGCGGTTGCAGCTTTATTTAATCTCACAATATCGGATTTAGGGTACAAGTGTACTACAGATATTGATGATTTGTGCAAGGTATTGAAGGAATTCACAGATAGCATCAACGTGTTATGATTTCTAGGGGAATGTCACTTCCCAAAGTGGGCCGAGTTTTGACATATATGCTTAACCGTTTACGAATCAAGTACTGTAAACAAGCTTCCTATTGGTGGGTGTGATGATTATGCATATGTTTATGCTTCGTCAGGGATACAATTAGAAAAGAACAATGTCTATAATTTCAAGTTATCTTGCTTTATGTTCTAATCTTAAAGAAGCGGTCCCTGGATCTTTTTCGGGTTTGGGTTATTGTCAATTTTCTATACCACCTGGATTGCAATCATTTATGGTTGATATGAAAAGTTTGCAGAATCGAACAATAGGCAGGACTATCTTCTGTTGTTCGGGTTTGGTATGCATTTCTTGCAGGAAATATTCGATTCTAGTTAAGAGCTAAAAGATGTAATTGTGAATCCCGTTACTAAGAAAGGATGAAGATTGAAAGAGCACTGGCTCTGAAAGAATAATATCATAGATATTATTCTTGGGTGATATATTGTATTATATGTAATCTAGTAATATTAGTAAAGTGTATAATATTGTTACCTATCTTGTAGGAAATAAGATCAGAGGTAGAAGATTTGTTAGGGTTTTAACATTGTATATATTGATAGGTTGTACGCTGCTTTATTCATTAAGAAATACATATCATCTTCCTCATTCCTCTGTGTTTAAGTTTTCACATGGTATCAGAGCATAAATCGATCCAATTTTTTTTCTAAACCGAATCAATCATGGTAGGAGAGGATAGCAAATCACAAAAGGGATCCGGTCCAAAGACTATTCCCACAACATCACCTTTATACCTTCACCCATCCGATAATCCAAGTCTTAATGTTACACAAATTATTTTCGATGGCAACAATTATGATTTGTGGGCAGAAGCCGTCAAGAATGGACTCGATGCCAAGAACAAGTTGGCATTCATCGAAGGAAAGGTCAAGAAACCAGTCAATTTTGACGATGAAGAAAGTGTTGAGGCTGTGGCATGGAGATCGTGTAATGCTATGATAAGGGCGTGGCTTCGGAACGTCATTGATCCGAAGTTACATGCTAGCATATCGTTCTCTCAGCCAGTAAGTGAAATTTGGAGAGAATTGGCCGATAGATATGGGGCAGGGAATACACCCCACGTTCATCAGCTAAAAACCGAGCTGAATGAATGCAAACAAGGGGGAGATTCCATTGTTGAATACTACACACGGCTCAAAACAATTTGGGACGAATTGGCGAATTATAGCAAGGCTAAAGACTGCACCTGTGGAGCGGCTGCCTCACTGTTAAAGGAACGAGAAGAGGAAAAGGTACACCAATTCCTCATGGGATTGGATTCTAAATTGTATGGAAACATACGATCTAATTTATTGATGGAAGACCCGATTACCACTCTTACGCGCGCGTATGCTCTGATGCTTAGAGAGGAACGACATGTTTCCTTAACCAAAGTTAAGGAAGAGAAAATCGATTCCGCCATGGCTGTTCGACATCATGGCACTGGTAGGGGAAAAAATATCAATTACAAATCCGAGGGTGAGGAAGAAATCAAGCCACCAAAGTGCAATTATTGTGGGAAATTTTATCATAAAGAGGAAGATTGTTATGATAAACATGGTTATGAGGAAGTGAAGGCTCGAGAAAGGGGACGAGGAAGAACAGGTGGCAGCTATGGACGAGGAGGATATGGACGAGGCAGAGGTCGAGGACGCAACAATTACCAAGCTAATGCAATTGGAGGTAGCTCGGGAATGAAAGATAGCGGGTCCTCGAAACAGAATGTGCCCTTCTCGGATGAAGAAATTGTTCGACTTCGAAGCTTGATCATGGCCAGTCCAGATGGTGTCGACAAATCGCAAGGTATGAAATTTCTTTTTAATGTTGAGTGGTTGATAGACAGTGGAGCGTCGCACCACATGACGGGAAGCCGAGACATTCTGGAGAATGTTTGGGTAGAGGATGATTCCACGGTTGGCTTGCCAGACGGAAGAAAAGTTACTGCCAACATTCATGGACAAGTAAAATTGAACGAGAATTTTATTTTGAAGGATGTACTGTTTGTGCCAACTTTGACTTGCAATCTTATATCGGTGAAACAATTGATAAATGAAAACAATTGCGTAATAACATTTTACTCCGACTATTGTGAAATGCAGGACAGGACTTCGAAGATGACGATTGGACGGGGTGAGCATCGTGAGGGAGTTTATTATTATCAATCAATAAAACAACAATCGGCTGCACAAGTGACGGTTTCCAAAGAAGCACGGCTGTGGCACAGACGATTGGGACATCCTTCCAAAAGTATTTTTGCACGTTTTTCTTCTTTAGTTGGCTGTGATTTTCATTGGACTGCCGATGAGGTTTGCGATTCATGTTGTAGGGCAAAACAAACTCGTAATTCTTTTGTTATTAACAATAAGAAATGTGGTGAATTGTTTGGTTTGATACATTGTGATATTTGGGGTCCATATCGAGTTGCTAGCTTGACACGAGCACATTATTTTCTGACCATAGTTGACGACCAATGTCGAGGGGTATGGATTTATCTTATGAAAAATAAAAGCGAAGCAGGAGATTACCTTAAAATGTTTTGTCAAATGGTGCAAACACAATTTGAAAAACATGTTAAAATCATCCAAAGCGGTAATGGGACGGAACTGTTGTCTGGTGATATGTAATGTTACTATAAAGAAAATGGAATTTTGTTTAGAACTAGTAATGTAGATACACCACAACAGAATGGTCGGGTCGAGAGAAAGCATCGACATATCCTAGAAAAGGCACGAGCCCTGCGGTTTTAAGGGGGGTTACCACGATTTTTTGGGGAGAATGTGTTATGACAGCTGCGTATTTAATAAATAGAACTCCCACACCCTTATTAGATGGAAAAACGCCCTATGACATTTTATATCGAAAGAAACCCAACCTTGAGAATTTAAAGATACTAGGATGTCTATGTTATGCGCACAATAAAGATACAACCCGAGATAAATTTGGTGAGCGTGGGAAAAGGTGTGTGTTCATAGGATACCCTCATAGCAAAAAGGGATGGAAACTCTATGATTTACAAGATAAACGAGTCGTTGTGTCCCGTGACGTAATTTTCTATGAGCACGTATACCCTTATTTATTTTCGGGCAATGATTCTTTATCACAACACGAGGATGACGCTGTTTTAGGATCGAATACGGGCAAGAAACTTGCATTCGATCATTGTATTGTGGATGATATACCTCATGTTGTGAGAGGGAGTGATGATGAGTTAGAGGAAGAAGAAACAAGGGACCTAGAACTGGCCGAAACAGAGACCACCGCTGGAGAAGTCATTGGAACCAATGGAACGAATGGTGCAGCAATAAACATTGTTGAAGATGAAATTAATAATGAAGGGACACGTGAGATGCAACCTGAGGGACATAATGTCGAAGCTTTGGGTCGAGGTGCGCGAGAACGATTTGAGCCAGCTTGGAAGAAGGACTATTATTGTAAGTCGACAAGAATAATAAACTCCAAACACGATGCTCACCCCACACAATCGACATCTTCACAGTCAGGTACGCGTTATCCATTAGTTAACTATGTTGTTACCAATTGTTTTTCATTATCTCATAGAGCTTTCATAGCCAAGTTGGATGAAAATCGTGAGCCCAGCCATTACTATGAGGCAACGAAAGACTCGAGATGGCGGGAAGCGATGAGTAAAGAAATTGAAGCCTTGAAAAAAAATGGAACATGGAAAGTAGTCCCACTGCCAAAAGGAAAGAAACCCATTGGTTGCAAATGGGTATACAAGATCAAGTATAGAGCAGATGGAACAGTGGAGCGATATAAAGCCAGGCTAGTAGCACAAGGTTTTACTCAAGTGGAGGGAATAGATTTTCATGAAACTTATGCACCGGTCGCAAAGATGACCAGTGTATGATGTTTACTAGCAGTTGCCGTGATGAAAGGATGGAATATCGAGCAATTGGATGTACATAACGCATTTTTACATGGAGACCTAGAAGAAGAGGTCTATATGCGAGTTCCACAGGGCTTCGAAAGGAGAGGAGACAACAAGGTGTGCAAGTTAATGAAGTCAATTTACGGTTTGAAACAAGCTTCGCGCAATTGGTTTGCAAAGTTAACGGTCTCAATGAAGAAATACGGGTTTGTCCAATCTCTTGCCGACTACTCCCTGTTTACCTTGAATCATGACGGCACTTATATTACGGTGTTGGTGTATGTAGACGACATGATCGTCGTTAGCAATGATAGAAAGGAGTGTGCAAAATTCAAGCAGTTTCTTGACAAAAGATTTGGCATAAAGGACTTGGGAAAGCTCAAATATTTTTTGGGTATTGAGGTGGAGCATAGCAAGGAAGGTTTGTTCTTGAACCAACGCAAGTATGCAGTGAATATTGTTGAGGAAACGGGGATGAAGGGAGCCAAGACGGCTAGCACACCAATCCCACAGAGACACAGTTTGGTGTTGGCAAAGGGATACGTCCTTAAGGACGTCATGAAATATCGAAGTTTGGTTGGAAGGTTAGTATATTTAACAATCACAAGACCAGACCTTGTGTATGCAGTACACATACTTTCGCAATTTTTGAATGAGCCTCGTAAGGAGCATTGGGAAGCAGCGTTAAGGGTTGTACGATACATTAAATGAAACCCAAGCAAAGGCATTTCCTTTAGGAAGAATTCGGAGTTTCAAATCAAAGGGTATTGTGATTCGGATTATGCTAGTTGTCCGTTGACGAGGCGTTCATTGAGTGGCTATTTTGTTGCATTAGGTGGTATGCCTATTTCGTGGAAGGTGAAAAAGCAAAATACAGTTGCCCTTTCGACAGCTGAAGCGGAGTATCGGGCGATGGCAAAACTAACAAGTGAGCTCGTGTGGATTAAGTCATTTATGGCCTCGCTAGGCGTTTTTCATCCACAGCCGATGAAAGTCTTTTGTGATAATCAAGCGGCCATACACATAGCGAAAAATCCCGTCTTTTATGATCGTACAAAACACATTTAAATAGATTGTCATTTTGTACGACAATATTTGGTGTCAAAGGTCATCGAAACAACTCACATTCGAAGTAAGGAACAAATAGCGGATCTTTTTACCAAGGCACTTGGAGGAGAGTTGTTTGATCATTTGCAATACAAGTTGGGACTCGGATTACCGAGAGCTCCAACTTGAGGGGGAGTGAAAGAATAATATCAAAGATATTATTCTTGGGTGATATATTGTATTATATGTAATCTAGTAATATTAGTAAAGTGTATAATATTGTTACCTATCTTGTAGGAAATAAGATCAGAGGTAGAAGATTTGTTAGGGTTTTAACATTGTATATATTGATAGGTTGTACGCTGCTTTATTCATTAAGAAATACATATCATCTTCCTCATTCCTCTGTGTTTAAGTTTTCACAGGCTCAGAAAAGCAACAGAGGATGAAAGTGGCAGTCCTCCAAATCATGGACAAAAAGCCAATTCTGATGGACTCGGATCATTGGATCAATTTTAGTCCTGAACTGGAACTCTCTTTTAGAGAGTGTGGCATAGGTCAGGAAATTTTTTAGCATCAGTGTATTAATATGAATATTTGCGATAATTGTATTAGATCGATGAATGATTTTTATGTACCACAGTTCCATTCAAGCTGTCATTTTTTGCCAATAAGCAATTCTTGAATAAGAATGTTTTTTGTACTCTGTCTGTGAATCAATTATTGAATATGAATATTTGCAGTTGTTCACTACTTCACTTAAACAGAGGGTTCGTCAGCATTTCCACATAGCAAAATTAGCAGCATCACATAGTACCTCTTTCAGTAATAATCTATCTTTCGTATTTAATATCCCTCGACACACCAATCGTGAAATATGAAAGTTCACAACAAGATTGTAACCAAATCAAGCAAGCCTCGTCTTCTCTATAACAACCGAGCCTCAATCCCAAATTAAATTGAGGTCAAAGGAAAAGGCTGCTGAAGATTAAAAAAAATGGAGCAGAACTACGATAAATAATAGTATGCTACCCGGATTGTATGATGCAGTGATGAATAAACAAATGAGCCTCAATCCCAAATTACTGATGCAGCGATGCTTAAGTACACACTTATAACTTGCTCAAAAACTTTGAGCATGAAAGTAGTATGCTACCCCTGTACTAAGAATGCCACCAGTGCAGCACCCCTCAATCATGTTCCATTTCCGCTAATACTACGGAATACGTATTTGAGTTTTACTTAATAACTAAAGTAATAAAAAGAAAAATTGCTTTGAGAATTGTCGATCATTATGATGCACAATCACAAAACAGTAAACATCAAAACATTGCATAGTAAAAATGACTTGTTACAACAATAAAGGTTCGGTTCGTCAAAACAAAAGAAGTCTACTGTTTTGCATATTTTTTTAGAAATCTAGAGCAATAACACAGGAAGTGACGATATAGCCCCATGTCCCTGCGCCGTCTTCGACTTGCTAACACCAGCTTACCAGCGTAACCGCCATAACAAACGACGGACGTCGTGCCTCTGGCCAACATCGGCGACGGCTGTCATCTTTCACCCCAACGCCGGCGACGGTTTAAACAAACTCTAATTTAATTAGTGAAAAACAATTCCTTAACTTGAAATAAAATAATTAAAAAAATTAAGAATTAGAATTATTACTTGATCGATACGAGAATTAGCATCCATAATTGTGTAATTTGACGAAATTTGATTAATTTTGCAGATTTGATTAATTTTGTGAGGGAGAGAATTAAAGAGACCTAAAAAGAATTAGAGAGAATTAGGCAAAGGGTATATTATGGAAAAAAAAGAAAAAAAGTGCATGATAGAGTAAAACTCGTCCATGAATGAGCAACTATGTTATTATACTCTATTCCGAATCACTCACGTCTAGACGCGGCAAACATGTCAATTTAGTTAGGTCGACCGAGACAATTCCAGTGTGTCACGTATTTCACTAAGTTCGAGCCGGGTCAAGTTGTTTTAGGTTCATGGTTTATGATTAAGAGAGATTTCTGAAGAATTACCCATTAACTAGTCTTTTTTTTTTTAACATAAGTAACACTAAGTCGTAGCTACGATTTAAAATTAATAATTTCAAGTCGGGTCAATTGTGTTAATTCTCTAATCGAATAGCTTTGGTGAACCTAAAACCCTATCGCAAAATATCTATACCTAGCTCATACCATGTTGGAATAGCCAAGATTTTACTAGGAATAAATTATAAAATAACTTATGTATAAAAGAATTATTATTGCAGCTTGTATCGTGAGTCTTTATTATGTGATTTGGATGGCTTGGAACAAAGCTAGGTTACATACAAAAATTCTACCGTCCTCCCGGAGGACGGTACTCCTCACACACAAAACACAATTCACTCAAGTGAAATATTATAATGGCTTGTGTGTGAGGAGTACCGTCCTCCGGGAGGACGGTAGAATTACTCGGTTACATATGTATGTTGTTAGGCCTGTTAAAATTGTGAGATCTGCTGTAGTTGATGTGCTTAATATATTCCAATCTAGGTATACTGGACTTGTGTGTACTAGGGATGTTTGTTGGATAGCTGGTTGTAGAATGAATTGTATTTAGGGTGTCATTCAAAGTAGTTGGATGTATGTACTGAGTACTGAAATAGGGCATGTCCTTGTCAAAAATGGGATGTATGTGTGTGATTACTGATTTTAATAGAAGCTTACATTTCTACCAAAATTATAAAATAAAGTTCTATAAAAGCAAATATATAATCTATTTTAGGAAAGATAAAAATCTATCTCAAAATATTATCTTTAAATTTGTCTAAGGAAGATAATAGAGTAAATCTTTTTGATAGCCAGTCGTATCAATATAAAAATAATTTTATAACTGATTTACGCAAACTCATTGGTAAATAGACGACGACCGGGTTATTGACTATTGTGTAAGTTTGACTTCAAACGTTTACCTTCACAAAATTTCAAATATATACAAACTTTGAGCAGAGTTTCATAAACCAAAATCCACACTTTATAGCATGTTATCAATATTTATACGAGAAGTAAGACACTAGGTAACACAACATCAATATTACACAAGAAGTTGTCATCATCACAACAAAAATACTCCACAATGCGTGACGGTTAACCAACTTTAGTGTACATTACATACTTAGCCTGCTTCGTAGATCATACTGCTATGAGGGACAAGACACATGTCAAACAAAATAACTAAACATTAAATGTCGTGTTATTCAATCAATATATGACAATTATAATACAACATTGACCGCATTTTACCAACATTAGATTATTACAGTCGATACTACGACTTTGTTTAAAACCGAGATTTAATAATTTTAGTAGTTTAAAAGAATGTAAAGCCAAGATGTCATAATATCATATCAATTCCTCACATATTTGGAAAGTAATCACAAAGACCAATAACAAAATAGGAATTAAAAAAAAAAAAAAAATTCTTGGTTCTTCTAGCATCTTTGACAATTAGAATCATTGTTTTTATATTCAAAATTATATATTTATTAGTTTTCTCATATCACCTTCTTAGGATAAGATTCAAATTATTTAGAGGTGGATCTTCAAATAAAAAATACTTCATATTTAAGGAGTCCATGTCTATTCTTTTCAAAAAAAAAAAATAATCCATGTCTATAGTCAACAAATAACTTTTACACTTCTCATATGGATTAATATTTCCATTCCCAGCGATATTTTTGAACTCTAAGTATTATACATATCCATGATAGAATCAACATAACAATTTAGCAGCAAGCCTGACAAAAACTAAACTATGCTCTCTTGTTTGACATCTGTTGTGAAATAAAGAAAAGAGAGAATAGTAGAGAGAAGGTAGAGAGAAGAAAAGAGAGACATAACTATCTTCTTATTCCATTATGAGGGGTATATATATATATACACACATATAATAGGGTAGAGTTTCCTTAATACAATAACTCTAGAATATCCTAATATATGGACATCCATATAATATTACATAATAATATTTCATAACACTCCCCCTGGATGTTCATTACTGAAGAACATGTCTCGTTAAAAACCTTACTAGAAAAACCCTGTAGGAAAAACATTAGAAAGGAAAAGAGTACAATATCTTCTAAACATGCATAACAAGTTGCCTCGTTAAAATCTTTCCATGGAAAACCCAGTGGGACAAAACCACGGATAAGGAAAAAGTGTAACAACCCGGATTATAAAACAAAGGAAAAACTTATATAAAGTAAATATCAGAGTACGATACTGATAAAAGGGTCAAGGTGGTGGAAACACCTGACCAATCCGGTTCGCTACTAAAATCCAAAAAAAACTATTGCATTATTCAAGGTTCTTAAAACATAAAGAAAAGTCCCAATTTATTATTAAATCTCGCCTCTCGATGCATCCCAAGGAACATCATCAAGCTGCAACATCCGATCAACCTGAGAAGGGGGTTGACAATTCAGTCGGGAGTAACTAGATGCTCTCCCAGTCATGTTTACAACAATTGAATATAACTAACAATCAATAACAATTGTAATGCAAAACTAGTAAACATGTGAGACCATCTATACTCATGAAGACTCATCATCAACATACCATCAAAGAAGAACATATTAGGATAACCACCTAATTAATAACTCCAAAATTAAACTACATGAGACGACACGTGACAACAACCCATGTTACGACACCATGTAGAAACTTAGGACAATCAAACTCGATGTAACCACAACCAAACCAAACAACCCTCAGAGCGTATAACGAACTGCCTCTGACTAATGGAGCGTATAACGAACTGCCTCCAACCACTAGAGCGTATAACGAACTGCCCCTAGCAGCAAACACAGTGTATAGAATGAATGCCGTTAGAGCGTATAACGAACTGCCTCTAACCACTAGAGCGTATAACGAACCGCCTCTAGATATGGAGCGTATAAGGAACTGCCTCCATAGTCGGTATGGACCGTATAACGAACTGCGTCCACTGTGGACCGTATAACGAACTGCATCCACACTATGTGTAGCGTATAACCACTGCCTACATGCCTAAGACCTGGCCAGACCTCTCGATGAAACACAGAGCGCATAACGAACTGCCTCTGATACACCAAACGACACTCGGGGAACAGAGCGTATAACGAACTGCCTCTGCTACCCCCCGACCATAGACCATAAGAATCCCCGAAGGGTAGCGTTTGTTCATTCCAATAGTTTATAACTGATACTATCGTCATCTATACAACCAACCAAATAACTAGCACACAGTATAGCTGACAGCACCAACAATGCATGAACAAACATCACGACTCAAACCATAGAACAGTGTGACCGACTGTACTATTTATCATGTGAATAGAGTAACCGAAGACATAAGCTAACACAATGTTATACTACAACTGGGTATAACTCTATATATGAAACAAATACTAATGATCAATGTTATAGTAACCTTAACCATAACATGAACTCTAAAAGTGAGGTTATACCAGCCTCGACTATAACTTCAATAAATACCTTTGAAGTTATAGTAACCTCAACCATAACCTTGACACGAAACTCAAAGTTATACCAGCGTCAACCATAACCTTGAGCCATAATTCAAGGGTTACATTAGTCTTAGATATAACCTTGACTCGCACTTTAATGTTATAGTAGGTTCAGCTATAACTTTGAATTCATATTTCCAAGGTTATAACTCAAACAACCATAACTTTAGTAACAACCCACAGTTGTACTAACTTCAGCTATAACACTTGAATCATCATCAAGGTTATACTAGCTTTAGCTATAACTTCGGAGAGTACTCTTGGCCGCCTATCATGCCGCCATTAGGGTTCACTCGTAAACCCTAATTACGCTCATGACACCCATATTTAACGCATAAGCAACATACGACATGTAATTAACACATAAAACATACACAAACATGCGAAACATATTTAATCATGATAACAAATAATCAAACATATACCAATCATATAAAACAATCATTAAATCATATTAATTACATCAATTGGCATAAACACAATTAAAAGAGAAACACCTAGTTACCTTATTAAGCAAATAATCTTAAAGATCGCCTTCAACGATATAAACGTCCTCTCCAGGAGCAACTTCCACGCTTTCATTGAATCATCCATGTGCCAAAGATAACGAATCTAATAAATATACTAATTATATATATATATATATATATATATATATATATATATATATATATATATATATATATATATATATATATATATATATAAACTATAAAAACCATAAAACTATGCGAAAACATAAAACTTACGAAGAAGATAGATAAATCCAAGAAGTAGGATCGATCTAAGCACGAAAGATGATGAAAGGAGGAGGAAGAGGCGTGGCACGAAACCCTAGGAAGGGTAGAGGCGCACGGCACAAAGGAGGAAGGAGGAGGAGAGAAATTAGGTTTAGGGTTTTGAGGATTATGAGAAAAGAAAAGCAAGGGTTTGGTTTCCCCTCATATTTATAGAGAAGCTCATGGGTTTATTCTAGGTTTAGGCCCAAACCTCGCCCATCTAAACCAAAAACACGTGAGACCCAAGGAAGGAGCGGGTCTTCATCGTTTTTCATGCCCAACGAGCCCAAAAGGTAAGAGACGGATATTTTCCCGGAAAATAAAATATAAAATATGGGAAAATAAAAATTATAGAATTATATTAAGGAAATTAGGGTGTTACAATCCAACCCCCTAAAAAGAAGTTTCGTCCTCGAAACTTGATAAGAGAACTACCTCACTCGAAAAGATGTGGATGCTTCTCTCGCATAGACGCTTCGGTTTCCCAAGACTCTTGCTCAAACTTCTGACACCTCCACAAAACCCGAACCATAGATACAACCTTATTCCATAACCTCTTCTCCTGACGTTCCAAAATGCGAACAAGACGTTCACAATAAGTGAGGTTAGGCTCAACCTCGATAACATCAGCCTGCAGAACATGTGATGGATCACTGCGATAACGACGCAACTGTGACACATGGAACACATCGTGAACCTTTGACAGATTCGGAGGTAAAGCCAACCTATAGGCTACCTCGCCAACTCTCTCAAGCACCTCATACGGTCCAATGTACTTAGGACTAAGCTTGCTCCTAAGCCTAAATCTCTTAACACCTTTCATCGGTGAAACCTTAAGAAAAACCTTATCGCCAACCTCAAACTCAATCGGCCTACGCCGCAAGTCTGCATACGTCTTCTGTCGATCCTGGGCTGCCTTAAGCTTCTCGCGGATCAACCTCACTTGCTCAATCGATTCTTGAACCAACTCTGGGCCAAGAACAACAGCCTCACTAGAATCGTCCCAACACAAAGGACTACGACACTTCCTTCCATAAAGTGCCTCAAACGGAGCCATCTGAATACTAGCTTGGTAACTGTTGTTGTAAGAGAACTCCACAAGCAGTAAACTCTTCTCCCAACTAACTTGAAACTCCAAAGCACAAGCTCGCAACATGTCCTCAAGCGTCTGAATCGTACGCTCAGTCTGACCATCAGTTGCAGCATGAAAAGTCGTACTCATCTTAAGCTCACTACCCAAAGCTAACTGCAGCTTCTTCCAAAACTGCGAACAAAACCTCGGATCACGGTCGGAGATGATATCCTTAGGAACCCCATTAAGACGAATGATCTCACGCTGATAAGCATTCGCTAGTTCCTCGAGACTCCAAGTCTCCTTCATCGGAATGAAATGCGCGACCTTAGTCAAACGATCAACCACGACCCAAATCGCATTTATTCCTCTCGGCGACCTCGGCAAACCCATGACGAAGTCCATCGAAATCGAATCCCATTTCCATGTGGGAATCTCCAAAGGTTGCAGTAGACCACCAGGTCTCTGATGTTTGAACTTAAGCTTCTGACAAACCAAGCAACGACTCACAAACTGAGCGATCTCTTTCTTCATACCCGGCCACTAAAACTTTAGCTTCAGATCCTTATACATCTTATCAGCACCAGGATGAACCGAATAGGGAGTACTATGAGCCTCTTTGAGAATCTTACATTTTAAGACCTCACAGCTAGGCACACACCAACGACCATGGAATCGTAGACCATCATCAGGTCCAACGTCGAAGTCTTTGGCACGTCCTTCGCTTATAGCGACTCAAACTCCTTCTAAGTATTCATCCTCTCTTTGCTTAACTCGGATCTCATGAAGGATCTCGGGTTCAACAACCATCGCACTCAAATCTAAAGTACCAGGAAGAACTACCTCAAGGCTCATCTTCTGGAACTCTCGACTCAAGTCGTCAGGTAACACCATCACAGATCTCATGGCATGACACACCTTGCGACTCAAAGCATCGACAACCCCATTTGCCTTACCCTCATGATACAGCATCTCAATCTTGTAGTCGTTAAGCAGCTCCAACCAATATCTCTACCTCATGTTAAGATCTCTCTGAGTGTAGATATACTTCAAGCTCTTATGATCCGTATAAAAGTAACAAGAGACTCCATACAAGTAGTGTCACCACAGCTTAAGTGCAAACACCACTGCTGCTAACTCAAGATCGTCAGTCGGATAGTTCATCTCGTGAACTTTCAACTGACGGGAAGCATAAGCCACAACTTTACCCTTCTGCATCAAGACAAAACCTAACCCAAACTTTGACGCATCGCAGAAAACATCGAACTTAACGCCCTCTTCTGGTGGAGTCAACACAGGAGCCGTAGTCAACCTTTTATTCAACTCCTGAAAGGCAGCTTCACAAGCCTCGGTCCAAATGAACTTGGATTCCTTCTTCATTAACTGAGTCATCGGTCTCGCGATCTTAGAGAAATCATGCACAAATCGACGGTAGTACCCAGCTAGTCCAAGGAAACTCCGAACCTCATTCACATTCTTCGGACTCTCCCAGTCGACCACGGCTCGGATCTTCGACGGATCAACCAAAACTCCATCGCCATATATCACATGACCCAAGAAGGTAACTTCCCTTAACCAAAACTCGCACTTTGAGAACTTAGCATACCACTTCTGCTTACGCAGAGTCTCTAAGATAACACGAAGATGACTCTCGTGTTCGGCCTCATTTCTCGAGTAAATCAGTATGTCGTCTATGAACACCACGACACACTTATCCAAATACTCGCTGAAAGTGCGGTTCATCTGATCCATGAAAACGGCAGGTGCATTCGTCAAACCAAACGGCATTACCACGAACTCATAGTGGCCATACCTCGAACGGAAAGCAGTCTTAGGAATATCCTTATTCCTAACTGGAATCTGATGGTAACCTGACCTTAGATCGATCATCGAGAACACACTAGCACCACGGAGCTGATCAAACAAATCCTCTATTCTCGGCAAAGGATACTTATTCTTGATAGTAACCTTGTTCAGCTCACGGTAGTCGATGCACAACCGCATACTACCATCCTTCTTCTTGACGAACAAAATAGGAGCACCCCACGGCGAAGCACTCGGTCTGATAAAACCCTTATCGATCATCTCCTCCAGTTGCTTCTTGAGTTCCTGTAACTCAGCTGGTGCCATACGATAAGGAGCTTTCGAAATGGGACCAGTTCCAGGCAACAACTCAATCGAGAACTCTACATCTCGCTCAGGAGGAATACCAGGTAGATCCTCAGGAAAGACATCGGGAAACTCCCTAAACACAGGGATATCCTCTAACTTAGGCTCAACTGAAACATCATGAACACTGCACAGATAGATCTGATAACCCTTTCTACTCAAGCTAACCATCTTCATCGCAGAAACCCACTTAACCGTAGGCGTAACCCCAACACCCTGATAAGAAACTCTCGAACCTGTAGGACTCTTTAGCACGATCTTCTGATCACGACACAGGAACCTAGCGTCATAGTGAGACAACCAGTCCATACCCAAAATCACATCAAACTCTCCGAGTTTGAATTGGACGAGATCGGCAGGAAGGATCGCCCCTGCGATACTGACAGGTACGTCCTTGAAAAGAACAGAGCAAGAAACAATCTCACCCGTAGAAAGGGATATAGAGGTATGAACGGATGAAGAGGAAGAGAGTCCAGCACGGACGGAAAAGGATTCGGATACGAAAGACATTGATGCACCCGTATCAAAAAGAACAAAAGCAGATAAAGAATGAACGAGAAAGGTACCCGTAACCACATCTGGATTAGCATCTGCCTCAGCACGACTCAAAACGAACACTCGTCCAGACTTCGCAGCATCAGCCTTAGGAGCATCAACCTTGGGCTTCTGGGGACAATCAACAGACTTGTGTCCCTAAGATCTTGCAAGTAAAGCGCTGATCGTGGCACCGAGTACACAGTCGTCATTACGGGTGATATGCCTTCCCACACTTGTGGCAAGATAACTCCCTCTTTGCTTGACCTTGATCACGCGTAGCCTACGAACGAGCCTCATACTTCTGTTTCTTCTGGGAAGAACTGGGAGCAACATAAGGCCTCTTCACGAACTTATTCTTCGCGCTCTCCTCAGCCTCGGTAGCAAGAACTGAATCATAGATGCTAAGAGCACGATCATAAGCCTGTTGGAAAGAAGTTGAAGGAAGGCCAGACATAGCAGTCCGGACCTTAGGAGCTAGATTCTTCTCATAGCGACGAGTCCTCGAAACCTCGTCCATAGCTACAGAAGTAACGAAACGTGACAGCTTCACGATCTTGTTGGTGTACTCCTCAACGGTCGTGGAACCTTGTTGTAGACGAAGGAACTCCTGCTCCTTCTGCCAGCGCATCTCCTCGGGTTAAAACCTCTTCTTTAGCGCTTCAGAGAAAACAGCCCAACCATATCCTGGTTGAACTTCCAGACTAGCTCTAGCAAGAGCCCACCAGTTGTTGGCCTCGTCCTTCAGATAATAGGTGGCGATATCCACCATCTGATCCTCAGGATATCCCGTAGCGAGGAATAACTTCTCGATCTCTCAAATCCATGCCTCCAAAGCAGTAGGATCATTCGCACCATCATAAGTCGGGGGACGATGACGAGCAAAGCGATCAAAGACGGTCGGTTGTAGATGGTTGTTGTTGTTGTTATTGTTGTTGTTGAGGTAATTGGTGAAACCTTCGGCCATAGATGCCAAAGCGGCCTCAAGTCTCTTGATGCGATCTGCATCAAACTCACCATTTCCGTTGCGCACCATCTGCAAGAACAAAATCTCGTTATAAGTGGTAGAACCTAAATACCACTCCAAACAACTACTCATACACTTTACAAACATAAGAAAACCAACCAATCCTATTGGTTTCTACCCCATTTACTCTCACTCATTAACTAGGTCATTTATTTTAGTCATCAACTAAGCGAGAGTTGGGAGCGTGTTCGCTCTGATACCAACTGTAACAACCCGGATTATAAAATAAAGGAAAAACTTATATAAAGTAAATATCAGAGTACGATACTGATAAAAGGGTCAAGGTGGCGGAAACACCTGACCAATCCGGTTCGCTACTAAAATCCAAAACAAACTAATACATTATTCAAGGTTCTTAAAACATAAAGCAAAGTCCTAATTTATTATTAAATCTCGCCTCTCGATGCATCCCAAGGAACATCATCAAGCAGCAACATCCGATCAACCTGAGAAGGGGGTCGACAATTCAGTCGAGAGTAACTAGATGCTCTCCCAGTCATGTTTACAATAATTGAAAATAACTAACAATCAATAACAATTGTAATGCAAAACTAGTAAACATGTGAGACCATCTATACTCATGAAGACTCATCATCAACATACCATCAAAGAAGAACATATTAGGATAACCACCTAATTAATAACTCCAAAATTAAACTACATGAGACGACACGTGACAACAACCCATGTTACGACACCATGTAGAAAGTTAGGACAATCAAACTCGATGTAACCACAACCAAACCAAACAACCCTCAGAGCGTATAACGAACTGCCTCTAACCACTAGAGCGTATAACGAACTGCCCCTAGCAGCAAACACAGTGTATAGAATGAATGCTGTTAGAGCGTATAACGAACTGCCTCTAACCACTAAAGCGTATAACGAACTGCCCCTAGCAGCAAACATAGTGTATAGAATGAACGTCGTTAGAGCGTATAACGAACTGCCTCTAACCACTAGAGCGTATAACGAACTCCCTCTAGATATGGAGCGTATAACGAACTGCCTCCATAGTCGATATGGAGCGTATAACGAACTGCATCCACTGTGGACTGTATAACGAACTGCATCCACACTATGTGTAGCGTATAACCACTGCCTACATGCCTAAGACCTGGCCAGACCTCTCGGTGAAACACAGAGCGTATAACGAACTGCCTCTGCTACACTGAACGACACTCGGGGAACAGAGCGTATAACAAACTGCCTTTGCTACCCCCCCGACCATAAACCATAAGAATCCCCGAAGGGTAGCATTTGTTCATTCTGATAGTCTATAACTGATATTATCGTCATCTATACAACCAACCAAATAACAAGCACACAGTATAGCTGACAGCACCAACAATGCATGAACAAACATCACAACTCAAACCATAGAACAATGTGACCGAGTGTACTATTTATCATGTGAATAGACTAACCGAAGACATAAGCTAACACAATATTATACTACAACTGGGTATAACTCTATATATGAAACAAATACTAATGATCAATGTTATAGTAACCTTAACCATAACATGAACTCTAAAAGTGAGGTTATACCAGCCTCGACTATAACTTCAATAAATACCTTTGAAGTTATAGTAACCTCAACCATAACCTTGACACGAAACTCAAAGTTATACCAGCGTCAACCATAACCTTGAGCCATAATTCAAGGGTTACATTAGTCTCAGCTATAACCTTGACTCCCAATTCAATGTTATAGTAGGTTCAGCTATAACCTTCAATTCATATTTCCAAGGTTATAACTCAAACAACCATAACTTGAGTAACAACCCAAAGTTGTACTAACTTCAGCGATAACACTTGAATCATCATCAAGGTTATACTAGCTTTAGCTATAACTATGGAGAGTAATCTTGGCCGCCTATCATGCCGCCATTAGGGTTCACTCGTATACCCTAATTACGCTCATGACACCCATATTTAATGCATAAGCAACATACGACATGTAATTAACGCATAAAAACATATACAAACATGTGAAACATATTTAATCATGATAACAAATAATCAAACATGTACCAATCATGTAAAACAATCATTAAATCATATCAATTACATCAATTGGCATAAACACAATTAAAAGAGAAACACCTAGTTACCTTATTAAGCAAATAATCTTAAAGATCGTCTTCAACGATATAAACGTCCTCTCCAGGAGCAACTTCCACGCCTTCATTGAATCATCCACGTGCCAAAGATAACGAATCTAATAAATATACTAACTATATATATATATATATATATATATATATATATAAACTATAAAAACCATAAAACTATGCGAAAACATAAAACTTACGAAGAAGATAGATAAATCCAAGAAGTAGGATCGATCTAAGCACGAAAGATGATGAAAGGAGGAGGAAGAGGCGTGGCACGAAACCCTAGGAAGGGTAGAGGCGCACGGCACAAAGGAGGAAGGAGAAGGAGAGAAATTAGGTTTAGGGTTTTGAGGATTATGAGAAAAGAAAAGCAAGGGTTTGGTTTCCCCTCATATTTATAGAGAAGCTCATGGGTTTATTCTAGGTTTAGGCCCAAACCTCACCCATCTAAACCAAAAACACGTGAGACCCAAGGAAGGAGCGGGTCTTCATCGTTTTTCGAGCCCAAAAGGTAAGAGACGGATATTTTTCCGGAAAATAAAATATAAAATATGGGAAAATAAAAATTATAGAATTATATTAAGGAAATTAGGGGTGTTACAAAAAGAGTACTGCGCGTGCCTACTCCCCCTGATGATTAAATAACTTGATAAATCTTAAAACAATTCATGATTTGACATAACTTCTCAATTGTTAAAATATAATTCATCTTCGTTTATAAATTGATATCTTGAATTAGTAAAAATTCTTGACAACTTCAATCATCATACTTCATCGGAACTCACAATCTGGATATGATCATTTTATAATAACTCTTGAATCTTCATTTCAAATAATACCTCCATAGTTATGATGGAGTTTCTCCTAAATATATGACATAGCATTATATGCCCAAAATAATTGTTATCGCAACAATAATGACAATCATGACTATAGCGTAATAACGCGCGTATAGTGCTAGCTCGTTAAAAACCTTGCTAGGAAAACCTATTAGGACAAAAAAAAACCTAGTCGAAGGGAAAAAGAGTGTAGCTATCATTCCTTAATTCCTTGTCTTAAGAGAATCATTTCGATAATTATTGAATAAATCATCCAATACCTTTGAGCGATTTTCTTTGCTAAACCACATATGGATTGACGTTCTCATTGTAGACTTTGTCTACATTATTTTCAAATCATTATGGTACTTCTGGACCATAAACTAATTTCACATGCTTAGCAAGAAGCTCATTTAAATATGAGTTCTTATATGCTCAAACTTCAGGTTGGGATAAATAATAATTTATCAAGTAAACTCTGCGTGAGTTTGAATATTCCATTTTGGAAATAATCACAATAACCTTTTAATCGTGTCGTAGAGGTTCATAATCATGACTTGTTCCCAAAACTCAATTGATCAAGCATCGTCATATGTTGATCATTTAAGAGGCTTCTACAGGGAGTTATCCTCGTTGGATTAAAAAAATATATTTCTCCATTTAAACAATTATCAAAGTAAAACAATATAATTAATTATGTGCATGCATATGATATGTAAATAATTCTAAACAACAAAATAAAACAATGCAATAATGTATATATATTAAAACTAAGATGCAAATGATGAACAAAATCTCTAAATGCACATGATGACGACTCGCTAATGCAAACTGTAGAGTTTCTTTTCCAATATTCATAATTTTGATTGACTCCACATCAATGGATGGACTTCAGGTCCATGAGCACATTTATAATCATAAATTATATGTCGATAATAAAATTGGACTTATTTAGAAGATCCCCATTATCTAGTCCATTAAATTCCGCGCGCAAATGCATATCGGTTCCTTAACCATATCGATATAATTTCAACATCTTGTGATATTCTCAATACTGAATCGGTGATATCTGAATATATTTGGTACCATTTCTTTTCTATATAGGCCATCTATTATCATTCAGATATTTATGTCACTTTCGAGACATCCAAATTTCTTTACTCCATAGGAGTACCAACTGTCCATGCTTGCCATTTTCTTATTACTTGAAATATGTGAACCGATATGACTTTCACACTATCTTTCATGTGTGATTATATTTCAATTTGGCAAGAATCTAATTTTTCATTACATATACTTTCTATGACTAATTTATAGCTCGAAATACCATATATAGGGCTAATTTATCTATAATTAAATCATAGCTTTTAATGTAACATATCACATTAGGTGATCAAACTGGTATCATATATAATACATCTTCATAATCAAATGAATAAACCAACCTCTACTTGATGTATTTCATATATGAAAACAAACGGCTGAACTTCAAGTTCAGTTGGGGATAATATATATACTTGTTTGTTTTTTACCAGCTTTTCCTTATCATTCTCCTCATAAGGTGCTAAAAACTATAACCAATGTATAGTCCACAATTTGTCATAATCACCTTAGACCTTAATTTCTCATATCACCGATAAGAATTTATATGGGCATTTTTGTACATTAACAAAATCTTTTGCGGAGTAACATATACTGCAGTTGGATTTTAAATGTGCTGAATCACAATGCCCTTTTTGGAGACTAACGATTCCATATAATAATCGAACTGTGATCTCCAATATTAAATATACTTAGTCTTCGTGTAATGTCTTGTCTTTAATAAATTTACACGAAAGAATTTCAGCACTTATATTTTCCTTTGGATAAACTTAAGGTTTATCAAAACGGGTGTATGTAATAAGAACCCGGATGGCCTGAACTGTCACATCTTAGCCATTTCATGTCAACTTTCTCAGTTAGGGCAATCTTTCATGAGAATAGAATGTTTGTCAATCACTTATCACATACCACATTTTAGTTGACTATATTTCTCATGCTAATCTTCTGGTTAGCAATATATGTATCATATAAACTCAATTTAAGATTTGTCTATCCGGCGAGACAAATGATGTGACATAGACACAACAGGTGTCTCATATATGTAGGCAAGACTATGACTATATAACTCTTTTGAGAGTGAGATTATCTCTCGAACATTCCATGATGATAATCTTGTATACTTCTTTTATACAACTTTTATTTATGAAACTTGTAGTCCAAAATTGGTAATAAGTAAAAATTTTGAACTTCAGGCCAAAGTATTGATAAAAAAATTATATACTAACTATGGTCCAATAATCCGTGAGGCATACATCTTCAGGTGGAGCTCTCATAATCGTCCATAATAATAAGATACTTGTTTAAAACAAGCAACAAACAAATAAATATAAAATTATACGTAAAAAAAGATAAATTATAAATTTGTGTACGCACTAATATTTTGTAATAAACATAACCATAAAGATGATGGTGACTTAGATAGGTTTACGTAAATAAACATGATTAGTTTTGCACGTACCTCTGAACACACGCTATACATCATGGTTTTTTAGAAAGTAAATTGTAGATTTGTGTACGTAAATAATAAGCATGGAACAGGACTAGTGTACATAGTATGTATGCATAGCTATTAAATTTTGTCTTTTTGACGTGGGTCCTTATGCATTATGTAATCCCTATTTTGTTATTGTACCTAGCTGAGACTACTACTCCCGTACAATTTATTCGACTAATGGTACGAAATGCTAGTTCTGGCATGCTAACTATTATTATAGGCTTAATAAAACTCTCATGTGTAAAAGATATGAAGCACTAACAGATTGCATACAAAGAATACGAGTAATTAACACGTGATGGAGAATCCACCGAAGTTGTAAATTCAACCAAAAATCATGTAAACACAATCCCAGTTTTTAAGACGGACAACAATCAACAAACAAATAAATGCATAAATACAATTCAGTACATCATTATGTTAGTTATTTATTTTATATCAAACTATCATTACCATCATACAGTTGGATTAAATAAGAATAAATCGCAGGACGATATGTTGGAATATATCCTTAAATGCGATATTCGTCGATACTATGAACTTCTAATCATAGTATTAGTAATTCTAAACATTGTGAATTACGGGCCATAATGTGAGTGTCAGAAATTCACGTCGTATTTGATCTTTTCACATTCGTATTTGATCTTTCCCTTACTCATATCCAACTTTGAAAATATGTGAGTTTGATATAATATTTTCTTTCATGAGGTATTTACTTTTAGCTCGATAAGGACAGCTCATTAGGCTCAATTGTTAAGGCCACATTACTTGGTTTATTCTTCCAGAGTTAACCATATTGTTAAACTTGAGGTGAAAAAGGGTCAATTCACAAATAAATTTGCCCTAAATAAAGACCGCTTTAAACTCAATTACGGTTCATAAAATCACCTCGGTGGAACTTCTGACCACTTATATTTATACAATATGACACTACGCCAAATCTGACCATCAACAAGGAGCGTATCACAACGGTTAAATGCATTTAATAACGACACTTAGATTACCGTTTTCAAAATATTGGCGGAAACCTAGCCGCGCTAATAAGAATAACGGTTTCCATCGAAAACCGTTCTTATTATAATGTGACAACGGTTGTTTAACAAACCGTTATAAAAAATGTTTAATAATTTCCAAGGACTCGTTATAGAATCACCCTTATCAACGGTTGTTAGACAACCGTTACCAGTTTAAGAAAACGGCGTTTTGAAAACCGTTACTAAATTTACACCAGCAACGGTTTTTGGTACCCGTTGTTATGTTATAGCTACGGGTTTCTTGTAACCGTTATCATTTTCTATTATGAAAGAATGGTTCTTCTGTACCCGTTGTTATTTATCGTTTACGGGTTAAAAATAACCGTTATATACTTTTTTCAATGTTTAATATTCAACCGATGCATGGATGATAAATAATGAACCGTTGCATACATTGTTTTATTTGACCATTATTACTATCCGTCCATTCTTATATTTACACATGCATACATATTTTCCTATAAATATCACTTATAATGTGATCAATTAACCATATTCACCAATTCAAAGTTCAATTAATCATAGCCTATAATTTAATTAAAAATATTACACTTCGATCACCATGCCGTCGTCGTCTTCTACACCCACCGAATTACAATCAAATACCCGCTATGTCCATCCTATTACCTGTATTATACACAACCTTCCAACCAAATATGATGACAATGGTAAGGTTTTTTCGAGAAGTATTACTAGGATGAGAGATATGCTTCGTCAAGGTGGTTATATGAACGTTAAAAAGGTCCACCCAGCTTAGACTAAAGTTCATGGTTTTCTTGGTTACGCAATGATCGAGTTTGAAGGTTTTGGGAAGAAGTTGGAATCTTTTCGTCAAGCGAGAAAACTCCAGGCAAGATACGAGGATCATGATGCTGGGAAGAAAAATTATTATACGGATGATGTGTTACATGCGCAATATTTATGGATTGCAACCGATTGTGACATTAATCTATTAAGAACATATCGGCACTATAAAGACACTGTGCCTCGTTTATGGGAGGCGGAACAAGTGCCTCCTAATAATCCACATATTGAATTCCCAATATTTATCTTAATCGCAGGGGAGTTACAAGACGATTATGTTGATTAATTATTATTATTATTCTAATTAATGTTGTTAAAACCGCGCGTCTTTTAATTTCTTGTTATGTATGTGTTTTTCTTGAATATATGCGTGGTATTGTTTTTTATTTTCTAATTATTTATTGCAAGTTACGTAGGTTTAAAATATTTGTTAATAAGTCAACTTTTACATTAAATTAATTAGGTAATTAATGTTTAGGAATTAATTACCAACGGTTTTGAAAAAAATCATAAATGTGACGATAAATGTTAAAGCATCCTTTACTAACATCCATTAATCAAATCACATCCCCATTACACAAATTTGAAACAATATGGCAATGAACCCTAATTTTATCAACAACGAAGAACGACTTACACAAACGTTGCAGATGATGGGAAGGTTCTCGCCGGGCTTCCCGCCGATCAACACCCATTAATCAAAGCATCCCTTGAACATCAACGGAATAATTGGATTAAGAGGCGTGAAGCAGCCCGGCTTGTCAACCAAGCCTCATCATCATCTTCATACCCTCGTCGGCCTATTACTCGCAACTTGGCTGCAGCCAGAAATATGTTGAGTTGTACTCTTCCAACCTTATCTCCACATGCAAGTCGTGTCCTTACATATATTCAATCTGTTATTGCAAAATATGAAGCCAATGACCCAGAAGTTAGCAGTATACCAGAGTGGCGTAATTGGTGGTATGTTGAGAAGCGCTTTTTACTCTTAACCGGGTTTGTTCCGGCTCATTATACATCTTTTGATTTCTGATCAATGATGAAATGTATTTGGTTTAAAATTAAATGAAATGATCATTTTGAAAGTGTTGAGTTATGCTTGTTTGATTTACTTCCATTTTTTGAACTCCATAGATCAGTCAGTAATCAAGATCAAGATTGCTGCTACATAATACACATCAACAACGGTTCACCTACAACCGTTGTCAATTGGTACATCAACAACGGTTCACCTACAACCGTTGTAAATTTGTTCATTAACAACGGTTCACCTACAACCGTTGTCAATTGTGACATTCTAACTTCAACGTGGACCGTTTATTAATTATTTGACCATACGACTCAATATATTAAAAAAATAAATACATGTAAGATATGACCATACAACCCAATATATTAAAAAAAAAATTACTTGTTTGACCATACGGGATCTTTAAAGTCGTGGCTAATATTTCTCATTATTCTTAATTTGACCAATGCACGGACTGTCCAGTTATTTTTTTTTTAAACAACGTTGCATTATTGGTGGGTTTGAATCAACATTGCATTATTGGTGGATGATTCTATAATTTAAATTTTGTTCCAAAATTATGGTCGTTAACCAAGGTACAAATATTGTGAGTCCATGGGTGCAGAGGGATCATAAATTGTCAGAAGAAGCAGAAAATAAAAGATTAAGGGAATTGTGTCATCAACCGAGCTATATTGAAAGCGAGAAGAAAATGGATGCGTTACGAGAAAGGTTAAAGGAACAATGTCCTTTCCATTTCATTATGTTCCCCCCTAAACATATAATTCTTGAAGGTACAGATGAGAATTCATCGGCTTTCGAAGTTGATTCTTCTGAGGATTTGATGGTGGGGTATATATTACCCAGATCCGATTGGTATGTATCTACCGTGATTGAAGCAACAAAAGCTTGGCGTCAATGGTGGTTTAGCTCATCGAAAGTGATGTCGGATTTGGAGGAAAAGACCAGAGTTGAAATAGACTCCTGCACCATTATTAATGGGAAGAGATATTGTCCATGACGTAGAGTATTTTGGGTCATTTGATTAATGTATGTTTATTAATTGCTCATTGGGTTGTATTTAGGAAACTAATTTAGGAAAGAAGCTTTTAATATATGCATTAATTACATTGAGTTGTGTATAATTTAGTCTTGAATTTCCATTTTCCCCAACTTACTATCCCAGTTACCTTATTGTGAGAGGAGCAATATCCGTCACAAGCTTGTGGCGGATCACAAATTCTCATTTGTGACGGACATATCCGTCACAAGCTTGTGATGCGTCAAATATTATCCACTTGAGTAGGTAAAGACAAACACTTTTTGATTCCCTAGACTTGTCTTATCTACACAAGTGGGAGATACTTGACCCATCATAAGCTTGTGACAGATAATGTCCGTCACAATCAAGACGCTTTGTACTAACTTAATATGGAGTACCAAATATGGAAGATGTTTTTTTTTTGCGGGAAAAACTTGACACAATGAAAGATAAATGACAACAGTTACACACCAACCACTGTATTATAATGAAAACAATTACGGGTTTATAGTCAGCCGTTGTCATATTGCAAAATATAGAAGACGGTTTAGCTTAACCCGCGTTTAATAAATTCAATTAAATAATTCTTCAACCAACACACATGCAAACCTTCTTCTCTCTCACTTAAAACCCTCGAACACTGAGTTTCCCTAGAACCACTAGTATTCTCCGTCGCCGTCGTCGTCGTCGTCGCCATCCCCATTGCCTCTGCCGTCCCCTACGCCATCGCCATACCGGAGCCGGCTTCTCCTCTATGAAGAAGTAATAATAAACCTTACTCCTTCGTCTCATTAACTTAATGTCTTTATTTTCTTTTTTAGTTGTGATATTATCCCCTAATTATCTTAGGTTTATTGTGTGTTAAACAACACCTATTATTTTAAGTATATTGTAGGTTAAACAACACCTATATTTTTAGGTATACTGTGTGATTATTTATTTGAGATGGTGCTCCTGCAATGTCGACTTAATGCTTAAAGTTAGTAGTTTATTAATTTCTGGTTTAGATATGGGTGGAAAGCGGAAAAGAAAAGATGGGAAAAAGTCAAACGAATAAGATTTGGAATCGGATACTGGGCGAAGGAGCCATAGGGTTTCCCTAGAAGAAATAGAGAGAGGGATACCTAATAAACTTCAATGAGATCAATTAACGGGGCTGCCAGATGGTATCTTTGCTGCAAAATTCGCGAGTTGGATTGGTTGTTGTGTAAGAGAGTATGTGCCTCTCGGTTTGCCGCGTATCGATCAGTTGAGTAAAGACCAGAAGGAAAAGCTATGAGAGAGAATAAAGGTATGTATATACAATAATAAATGCAGTAAGGTGATATTATCTTGGTATTCGATATGTGCTATTAGCCGAAACTAACCAAATATGCTCACCATATATGCAGGTAGCTTACACAGTCCCCTAAGAACATAATGGTTACCTAAAAAAAGATAGGGGAATCCTTCAGAGCATGGAAGTTAAAGGTTGATCGGAACCACTTTTTCAACAAGAAGACCGGGGAGATAAACAAGAAACCACCAACGAAGAAGTATCGGTATGTCAGCCAACAGGATTGGTATAACTTTAATGCTTATAGGCAGTCTGACAAGTTTAAGGTAATTTATCTGCGACTCATTGGGATCACTTTATTAGTAATCACTTAATAAGTAATGAAATATACTTACGTTACTCGATACAATTCATTTTATGAAAACTATGAGTAAGCAGGACCTAGAGAACATTTCAAAGAAAGAGAGCGTCTTTTATGGCTCCAGAGGTGGTTATAGATTGATTAAGAAGAAGCTTGTAAGTACTTAATTCTTATATTATTAGGTGTTTTATACCGATGTATATATATATATATATATATATATGTAAGATCCGGTGAGTTTGCCACTTTTCGTGAGTTACCCCCGCATATATAAACAATTGATGTAACAAATATACATGCTCACACAAAACAATCTGTCGCACTTCCTCTCTACTTTTTTCTCCTTTCTCTCTCTTTACAAACAAAAAACATCAAAAAATTCAATCAAAATCTTCCAGATTCATCAATTCTTCCCTTTTTTTTTGTAATTTCAATTGTCTACACCAAATTCATTCTCATATATAATTATTTTAATTGATACGATCAAGTTTTCCTCCAATTAATGATGAACTTTCGAAAAAAACCCTAATATATCAAATCAAATCTGATTTTTGTGTTTAATTTTCCGTGAATTGCAGTAAAAGCAGGATGAGAATAACAAACACTCGTCAGATTTCTGTCTTTTTGCGATTTCATGATTAATAATATTAGTAAAGAACAAATTCAACAGAAAATTTGTTCATTACAACAAATTCTGATAAGTTTTCATTATTTTGGTAATTTGCAGATTGAATGATGACGTTGAACAGGGATAATTGATGCTCCATGGAATAATTGACGTCGTGTAATAGAATAATTGATGTTTTATGATAGAATAATTACGGTACTATAATAAAATAACTTGTTTATTGAGAATAATGTTCTGTGGTATGTATAGTTATTTTAATGTAAAAACTCGGTTATTGTAATGTAGGAACTCAGTTATTGTAATGTAAAAACTCTGGTATTTGTAGTTGATGTATTGTAGAAACTCAGTTATTGTAATGAAGAAACGTGGTTATTTAATAGTTATTCAAATGCAAAAACTAAGTTATTGTAATTTGGAAACCCAGTTATTGTAATGTAGGAACTCAATTATTGTAATGTATAAACTAAGTTATTGTAATGTAGAAACTATGGTATTTGTTGTTATTGTAATATAGAAACTTGGTTATTGTAATGAATAAAGTCAGTTATTCTATATGTTATTCAGTTATTCACTCGTTAGTTGTTTAAAGTCAATTTAGTTATTTTACAGTCCATTTATTTTGCAATCCATTTACTTAGCTTCTTGGGTGTTCTGTTAAGTTATGTTCTAGTTTTTGGTGATTTGTAGGTTGAATCACGATAGACGCGGATAATTGACGTTTAATGGAAAAATCGATGTATATACTTGGTCATTTGTTGTTAGTTTTTATCTTGTTTAATTGAATAACTCATTTATTGTAATGTAGAAACTCCGTTATTGTAATTTAGTAAACTCAGTTATTTTAATGTAGAAACTCTGGTATTTGTAGTTATTACAATGTAGAAACTCAGTTATTGTAATGTAAAATTTTGATATTTGTAGTTATTGTAATGTAGAAACTCTTGTTGTTGTTTTCGCGTTTCTTCCACCAGTATTTCTTCCCGGCGAGAACCATGTCTTGCCTATTGATGAGGGATGATAAAGAGAGGATGGAGATGAATTGGAATCTGAATTTGACATAAGCAACACTTATTTACAATATAATAATAGAGTAATTACATCAGAGTCGTATAATAATTGCCTTAAATTATCACAATAATCGTGAATGAACAATAAACATGAGTGAACTATTGTATAGCTATAATAATTATTACAATAATCGTGATTGAACTTTACAATAACCGTGATTGAACTTTACAATAACCAGGATTGAATTACTGTGTACTTTGTCTAATACTTTATCTTTGAGATTAAACATTAACAAGAAGTTTGTCTTGCTGGTGTTTTCATCATTCTTCCCAATGAGAACCATGTCTAACCTATTGATGAGGGTTGAACCAGCAAAAAGTGAAAGCTCCCTGAAAGAAATGAAAACAAAGAAGGGCGTAAGTTGAAAATAACTATTCAACTGAATACAATAACCACTTATAAGTATTAAAATAACCATAAAAGCACTATAAAATAATTGGATAGTTTAGAGAAATAAAAGCATTTTTTGTCAGAATGAAGCAACTAAGCCAAATGAAATACAATAATCCAACTAATTCATTGAAATAACTGAAACAACACAATACAATAATTGGTTATTTCAGAGAAATAATAATGTACCAAAAAAACGCTACTACATTAAGACGCAACATTGATAGGAACATAGATACCACAAACACAAAAAACACATCATCTTCACTAGTGAAGTACAACCACATCACCCAAGAAACCAAAAAAGAACAACATCAAAATCAAAAATCAGGTGCAAAAGCGCAAAATACAATTACGAAACCCTAAAATTATGAGAAAATGATAGAAAATGTCATTTAACAACACAAACACAAGAAAATCGAACAATATAATGAACATAACGGACTAAATTGAAGATTACACACACACACAAATCATTAAATTCAAACAAAGAACACGAAGATGTCAGCAAAATTAAAGACATTCAACGAAAAAAATGGAAAAAAAGATGATGATGAAAGAGGATTACTGAGCACGAAAAAACTGGAAAAAAAGAACAAGAAGATGAAGGCTTAAATGAAATTGAAGATGAAGTAGAATTACTGAGCATGAAGAAAGGAGCCCGAAGAAGGAGCACGCACGAACAAACGCAGTAAAAGACAGAAATAAAGCATAGTATTATAACCGACTACAAGCATATTATATAAGACCACAATAATAACTCCAAATTGAAATAACTAAGTTAAACAATATAATAATTGAGATGTAATATTATTATAATCAACTTAAACAGATTATATAAGAAGACACCATCTTACAACAACTCTTATTTGAAACAACTTAGTAAAACAATACAATAACTAAGTTTGAATAATACAATAACTCGGTTAAAGCAATACAATAACTATTATTAACATAATATATTCTAACATAGCAAACAAGAAGTAACTACAAAATACAATAACTGAGTTTGAATAATACAATAACTCGGTTAAAGTAATACAATAATTGTTATTAACAGATTAACCACAAAACCCTAGAAATTATCAAAGATACAAAAACACAATTGAACTAAAACAAACTACTCAAACACCTTACAACCAACCTGAATATGTACAAAATCATTTAGAATTCTCATATCAAACTCAAAACTCTATAAATTATTGGAAAAAAATGAGAGAACAAGTAATTTAACAACAAAGACATAAGTACAAACGGATATACACGAATTAGAAAAACTGAAACGGATATTAGATAAGAGCGATAATGAAAACACACAAATCAGATTTAGAAACACAAAATTAGTACTTACCTATAGTGAAACTGAAGAGAAATACAAGGATGAAGCGAAAGAGACGACGAAATCTCGTTAATTGATGATGAATTTGAACGATTTGTAGCTTGCAACTTGAGACAATTTCATGAAGATTGAATTTAATAATTTATACGTATTCTTTTTTTTTTGTTCTGAATTTTTAGATGTGGAAGGAGGAGAGAGAGTGATTTTTTTCTAATAATGAGGGAGATTTAGAGAAAAATGGGTTTTATAGGTTGGGTAAGATTTAATCTTAGCCGTCCATCTTAGATGAGATCAATGGTCCAGATTCAGAGGGGTAACTCACCAATAATGACCAAACTCATATATATATATATATATATATATATAATTAGGATCACATGAGTCCACCCTATCTTTTTGAGTCTCGTGAGTCCACTTATGTATCACACGCTCTACACAAAAATATCACGATTTTTTTTACGAATAAAAAAAAAATTATGGATAATTTTTTTTTTTTTTTTAAGTCTGAGCTGTGATATTGTTTAGTATAACCTCTGATATTGTATCTGAGTCTGTGAGTCCAGTAAAAGAGTATCACAAGTTATACAAAACAATATCACAGCTTACAATAAACAATATCACGGGTTATACTATACAATATCACACCACTGATGTAGGAAATATCGGTATACTTCCCCTATAAATTTTAGGATTATAACGAAATTATAATAATGAAATACGAGTCATAAATGAAATTACATAAACAAAAGAATAAAGATATGAATCAACCTTTGGTCCTAGCAAATTTGGCCTAAGAAAAATATCGAAATCGATATTCTCCTAATTGTTGCACCCAAAATGTTATGAGAAATGCCCTTGCTCTTGCTAGAACAGATTCCCAAAAGTTGTTAATTATTTTTAGGGTTTTGTTTGTGTGATGAGAGAAAATTAGGTCAAAAGGAATGAGAGAATTGGTCTCTCTTTTTGCCTCTTGTAACCGTGCAAATGGGAGTAATTGGAGGAAGATTTTTCTTCCTCTTTTTACTCTTATTTCGGTTTTCTCACCAACCACCAAAAATCAAGAAAAATATCTTCTTATTTTAGGTTGGTTTATGTAATGTATAAAATGTGTATTTTATTTCAATTGTCATATTTATGTCGACATGTATTAATAAGTCTACACACAACAGTTTGTAGTCGATTTATTAATACCGGTCTGTCAACATTTTATTATGACAATTCCGCATAATATATACATTAACTATAAATATCGCATATTTATAGTTCGCTAATTAAATATAACTGGTTACGTTTAATTACGAATTAACATCTTAATTCGTTTAAGCTAACATTATATACATTAATTAAATATCACAGTTTATATTCAATTTACGAATTTAACAATTAATTCGTCTCAGCTGGTATTATTTAATTGTATTAAATAATCGTCTCATCATCACATTGACTAACTGTTTGGTCAAATACATGGACTAACCTTTTAGTCAGGCATCAATGTGATTATATTTTCATACAATCACATCTCTCATACACATCCTTTAGGTATGACTTTTAGGGACCAGTTGATCACCGCCATCAGTATGATAATAACGTCAAACTTCTAGCAAGCCAACCGTTATTAATTAGTAAACGTTAATCAACTGATAAAATACTAAGTATACCATTGTGAACCTATAAGAGATTTATATACGTTATCACACTAACTGTGGAGGACACAAGCTCCAACAACTGAATCAGGGCGAGTTGAGGGTAATCCCCTTTTTCTTTGTGCGAGTACGCCTTTCACATACTTGAAATAGTGCTTCACCAATCTAGACCATTACATGGTTTTGATAGCTCAGTTCCGTAACACGTTACAGGTTTTGGAGTTTGGACAGAACCTAAAGATAAAGTGTTGTTTCGACGAGCTACACTAGAAGAAGGAAGACAAAATCTTATTAATGAACATTAGACAAAATCTTATTAATGAAGATAAAGTGCTTCACCAATTTGGACCATCACTTTTTTTTTATATTGTTCTAATGCAGAAAATTAGACAAAACTATATCAATCCTAGAGATGGAGTTGGCTGCTGCAAGGGCTACACAGGAATCAATAATGGAATGATCCCCTGTGTCGGAATCTTGAGACAAAAGGAAATATTTGGTGGTATATTTGCCACAATTTATCCGATAACTGTCTGGCTGTGGATAAACCTGAGCAGAACAAGAGCTAAAGACCTACCAAATTGATTACTCAGCTTATATTTTGATTACTATTGTTATTATCAGTGCTACAGCTAGTAAGTTGATCAATAAGATCAAAAGCACGGAGACTTGCTAAGGCTGGTAAGTTCATCACAATAAGATCTTATACCATCTTGCCGTAAAATTTAACAAATTGCTAGACTTTGATACGATTAATGGAATAAAGACACTAACTTGGTTACCTTTTCATACCTGCTATGAGCACAGCCACATGTTGAGGGATATCTCGAACTAATTTTCTATGGTCGAAGATAGGCATGTGTCTGGTAGTTTTCATTATTCGTGAACATTATAGTAGTTTTCATTATAATAGTAGTTTTCATTATTCGTGATATTCTTGTGTACAGTGTGTGATACATAAGTGGACTCATGGGACTCAAAAATATAGGTGGACTCACCGGATCTTGCCCCTCTCTCTCTCTCTCTCTTTGTATATATATATATATATATATATATATATATATATATATATATATATATATATATATATATATATATACAGAGAGAGAGAGAGAGAGAGAGAGAGATATTCGGGATCCTATGAGAACCACAAACATAATGAGAGCTATGAGAACCAGTCACATCTGTTAGATCTAAATGAAATGAAGGACTGAGATTAAGGTCAACAAACTCCATAAACTTTAACCCCATAAACCTTGTTATCCCGTCATTTTTCAATTTTCCCAATCTCACTCCTCTTTTTTTCTCCTACTATCATTCATTGTTTATCTTCTCTCGATCTACACATTCCTGACGCCTTCTCAATGTCCAATTGAACTCATTCATCAAAATCCGACAACCGGCAATTTCGCTCCTCAAATTCGCTTCAATCGCCATAACTAATTGATTTTTTTATTTCTACAAAATCAGGTAATATTCTTATCAAATTAATAACAATTATAGTCCATTTTTTCCCTAATTTGTTCATGTTTGTAATTTTTTTTCGGATATGTTGTGCTCTTAACTCTAATTTCTAGTAATTTCTTTAATTTAAGCTAATTGATTGTTACTTTATGACTTAGTTTAATGTAAATTACTTGAGGATTATGCTTGCTTCTAAGCTTAGTTAGAAGATGATACAAATTGAATACAAATTCATGCTTTATGTAATTAATGACGATCGTTGGTTAGCGTTTTGTTAATTTGTTCATGTATGTAATTTTTACGGACATTAGAGCATAAATCATCGTTTTCAAAACTTCTTTTATACCAATTAAGCTAATAGTTCTTAGGATACACTTTATGGAGACTTATTTTTGGCATATTCAACACATCTTAATGATCAACAATTCAAAACTCTTTCTTAATTATTTCTAGGATTTCTATGAGCACTCACATAATCAAATTATAGTTGTTTGTAGGATTTCTAAGAGTACATCTATCAATTTGATGAATCAATTTGATATAATTGCTAGTTTCTAGGATTAGGTGACGCGGTAATCCAACCCTAAATCCTCTTCCCGTCCTAAAAGAATGACAAGAGTTCTTGGTGCAATAGCCTTATCAGTGTATGAAGTTGCCTTGTAGATGCATGAAAAAGCAATATATGTGCATTAAACAACCTTGTACATGCATAAAATATGTAAAATTTGTTCCCATCACAAGCGAAAGGGTTTTGTTTTTTTGTTCACATATGTAAATATTTATGTAGATCAGAACACAAGTCAGTGTATTCATTAAGATGTGTTGAATTGTTGATCATTCGAACTTCCTTTACAAGGATTCAGCTGATACTTATTCTTATAATAGACTTCTTGCAGCAAGCTGTAGATTTTTTTTTGTCTTATTCTTCGTTATCTGAACTCGTGATTGTGGATGTTAAGCAAGCGTACTCCATATCGAGCTTATGACCTTACAATTGATAGGAGGTATATGAACTATAGAATAACATGCAAATTGTTTATGAGTGTTTGTGGAATTTCAGTTTCACTACAGTTAATACAGTTAAGCACATTTGAACGACTAACAATCACTGCTTTGATTTCGCTAATGCGTCTTACTCAAAGTCTAATAGTATCCAGCCAAGTTCATTTTATTTTTCATAATAGACATGTTATTTGTACAACAGTTTGTGTGTTTTTTACCGTCTTAATATATCACTTAAATCATTGACAGATATGAGACGTATGAGACGAAAGACTGTCGCGGTCAAGAAAAAAGCACCAATCAAAACTTATTTTTCTCCTATATCTATAAGTAAGAAAATCCTAAACCATTTTAATAAATTTTCGGCCTACTTAAAGACTCTTTAGTTGTATTATGTTAAAATGAATGATAGTGAATGGTAATGAGTTGTAGATGCTTATTATGTTCAAGTGAATGATTAGCCAACACCGCGGTAGCAGGGTTGGTTTATCCTACCCTAAACCCTTTTTCGACCTAGTTAAGAACACTAGTTTTAATTTAAACCCGTTCTGGTAATAAGGAAATGACTTAGGGTTGGATTAGGCAGCTCCGCATACTGGGCAGCCTAATCAAACCTTAAATCCTTTTCCGTCCTAAAATAATGGCAAGAGTTTTGGGTGCAATAGCCTTATCAGTGTCTGCCTGTGCATAAAGTAGCCTTGTAGATGCATAAAAAATCAATATATGTGCATTAAACAACCCTGTACATGCATGAAATGTGTAAAATCTCGTTGTTACCTTAAAAGTAGCTAAGTGACAACTATTTGGTGCCTAACCAAACCCTAAACCCTCCCATTTTACCCTCGTCCTTTTAATAAGCTAAGTGACATCCAGTTAAGGACACTAATTTTAATTTAAACTCGTTCTGGTAATAAGGGAAGGGGTTTAGGGTTGCATTAGATGGCTCTGGGTAGCGGGTCGCCTAATTCAACCCTAAACCCTTTCCCGTCCTAAATTTTAGGATACCCATCTCCCTTGTTTGATCTATTCCCCTCGGAAAGGGTTCATTATTCCCCTCTAAGGTGTGTTTTGATCTTGAGGTCGTTCGAATGACTTTTTCGAAAAAGGGTTTAGGGTAGGATTACCTCGGGGTTGGCTAATCTTACCCTAAATCCTTTTTCGGCTTAGTTAACGATACTATTCCCCCAAATTTAAACCTTTTTCCCGTCCTAAAAGATGGTAAAAGTTCTGGGTGCAATAATCTTAGAAGTAGCCTTGTAGATGCATGAAAAAAGTAATATATGTGCATTAAACAACCTTCTATGTGCATGAAATATGTAAAATCCATTAAAAAACCTTGTAAAATCCATCTTGAGGCCATTCGAATAACTTTTCCGAAAAGGGTTTAGGGTAGGATTAGTCAACCCCGCGGGGGTTGGTTAATCCTACCCTAAACCCTTTTTCGGCCTACTTAAGGGGACACTATTCCTCCTACTTTACACTCGTCTCCTCAAAATGGTTCATGTTGCCCTCTTTAGGGTGTCTTTTTGTATTTAGGTGCATGATAAGAAGTTGTATGTGCATTAAAAAGTTATTTAGGTATATCAGTTAGTTCTACTTTCACCCTTCCCCTTGAAAGGGTTCACTCTAACCCCTTCATGGTGTCTTTTTGTCTTTAGGTGCATGAGAAGAAGGTGCATGTGCATTAAAAAGTTCTTTAGTTACATTAGTTAGTTAAGGACACTATTCCCAGTACTTTACACTCGACTCCTCAAAAGGGTTTACTCTTCCCTAGTGTGATCTTTGCTTTTAGGTGCATGATAAGAAGTTGTATGTGCATTAAAATATTTTTTAGGTACATCAGTTAGTTCTAGTTTCACTCATCCCCTCGAAAGGGTTCACTATGTCCCCTTCAGGGTGTCTATTTTGTCTTTGAAGTTGTTATGTGCATTAAAAAGTTCTTTAGTTACATTAGTTAGTTCTAGTTTCACTCATCCCCTTGAAAAGTTTTTTGGTTGTATTAAATTGTGCCCTTATATATGAACAGATATGAAGAAACTAAATGTAAGAAGTGAGAAAGATGGTGCAAGTACAAGTGAGTCAAAGAGCTCTCCCGCTAGGAAGATGTTGTCATCAGAATGGGAAAAAGAATGATGATTCCGCTTCAGATTACGCCGAAGTCTTTATATTTTAAGACGAGAATGTCACAAAATTTGTTGTTAACATTTATCAATTTAGAAGTAAAGGTTTAAAATGTATTCTAAAATAGATGGTATTTATATATATATATAGCCAGGGATAAACAAGTGGGATGTACATTTTGTGAGCCATAGATAATTTGTGGTTATGTATAATCATTTCCTAAGGATAATTTTTATATAAAGTGAAGTTATTTTAAGAGTTCCTTTCAGTTGAATTTTCCATTGTTATGGTTATTCTCAAGGGACCTATGTTCACTTAAATGGGTAATAGATGTGTTTTGACTAAACTCTAGTCCAAGTGAAATATTTGGTGCTAGGTACGTTTTTTAAGAGACCTATGTTCATTTAAATAGGCAGTAGGTTCATTTTAATGGATAGTAGATGCGTATTGTCTAAAAAGATATAGGTTCATTTAAATGGGTAGTAGATTCATTTCGTAATACGTTTGTATGCTTTAGAACATCACCAGTATACATTAACAACTGAACACAATTCGCATCCGGTACTTACGTGACTACTCCATAGTATATAGTGGGTGTGATAAATCAAACAAAGAAAGAACTGGTGGAGTTTTTATCAAAAGCTTAACATAGAACATGATAATTAAAAGCTCTCTTTTTAGTGCTCATGTTTCAAAATTTCAGTAAAACCATCAATGTCATTCACTTGAGTTTAGTTCAAAATCCATTAATAACATTCCAATTTTAAAAAATGGCACGCCTGATCAAATCATACCATACTCCAATCGAGCATAAATACATTTTCGGACTTGAACTTATATAAGCTCATGTAGAGCACAATTTCATTGAGATAATGAAAAGTTGAAGACACTTGGTAAGTGAAGACCGAACAAAGATGGCCTTTAACAATAATTTCTGAACTTTGAGGACCATAATGCCATTGAATAGGTGTTTTGTATAACAAAGTGGTGAAAAGCTACAAGCAATAACCAGTTAGCCATATCTGCAAGAGAAATGGTAAAATCATAAGATGATGCTTAACGAACGTAACAGAACTTACGAAATAATATGTGGAAAAATGGTTTAACCTTCAAATTTATATCAAATACTATAAAGGCTGGTATAGGTTATTGGTTTGTATTTTCCATATCAATGTCACTACTATACTAAGAAACAAAATAATCAACAAAATTAAATCTTTAGTAATTTGACGATTTAATTTACGGACCATAATGATGGTATTAGGCCAGTGAAGATCAGTTAATACTAGTATCAGCGGCTGATCTAACTATAATTGTGTGGCCTAATATACGTTTTAGTGTATAAACGAATATCTGGCTCCAAGAGACATAGAGGCTCACTGAGTAGTCTACATTATGTGCAGTTTTCCCAAACAATCTGTGAAATTTCAGCAGGGGAAGACTGCACATTGCATACATCTTACCACGTTGTTTGGTAAGATGTGACGAAGCAAGATGACTGACTCAATGGTCTACAATCAATATTTCATACCCCTTAAACTCCCAGTCGGTTAGTGAAATTCTTAATACAATTTTCGTATTAAGTTGTCCCGAAACAATATAGATTGATTCTACGTCATGATTATGTTTGAACGCATTCAACATCTCGTTGGCAGGATAAGACTCACCATATCAGTGCCAGTAGCGAAGATCATTCCGGCTACAGCAGAAGCATAGTTCACTCCATGATACATAACTTCTACAATCCCTGCATTTTTTAGCTAATATGGCACTAATAGAATCACTAATAGAATCTCTAATCGCGGCTAGTCATCAAATTAAACCTCTATCACTAAGCGTATCAAGTGAAGCCCCGATTACCAAACACATAAACGAACCACCCAGTTTAGGCATATTACCAGAAATACAGATTTTAATAGCAACACCCATGTCTCTAAGTAACTTAATGGACTTAATCAAAACTACAAACAGATCCAAACTACCTAATTCCCGATATTGAATTCCCAATTTCATGATTCAACCAATTGAGGTAATTTCTCAATTTTCCCCAACCCTAAATACCAACTTTATGCTGTAATTTTACCAATTTTATGAATATAAACCCTAATTTCACAAACATACGTCAACAGTTTCAATTATGTACTCCTAATTATATGTATATAAACTTGAACCGACAATTCGCCAATCGTAATTCGTTGAAAAATTAACAAATTACAAACAAATAAAGTCGAATTTCTGGAAAATTAATGGAGAGTTTAAACAAACGTTATTGAATTTACAGATGGTTCGATCTGCGCCTCCATTGGTAAAGGAAGTAGCGACAATATTAAAGCTTGTCTTCATATCGTGGAAGCATTTTGGTGATCGAGGAAACGAAAATAAATTGGAGCGAGAAAGTAATATATTTTTTGAGGAGAGAGAAATAAATTTGATTAAATGAACACAGGGGTTGGATGGAAAAAATGGTATGATCTTAGCAGTTTATTTGTGTAAGATCTAAGAGATGTGTGTAGTTCTCACAGTTCTCATTATACTAGTGGTTCTCACCAGATCTTGACCCTATATATATATATATATATATATATATATATATATATATATATATATATATATATATATATATATATATAGTAATAAGATCAAGTGAGTCCATGTCTTACATTTGAGTCCATAAGTTCCCTTTAGAGCCATTGGATGAGGAAGATGGAGGGTTGAGATTGGAAGCAAAAAGGAGGGGATTAAAGCTCAATAAACCCACTCTCTCACTACCTATACTAATTAATCACTAACTCTTCCTAATTAACTACTAATTTAATATATATACTTTTTTCCACCCACCTACTTATCTCTCATCCTCACAATTTCCCTCTTCCACTCTCTCTCTCAATCTCAAAACCTCTAAAATTGAAAACCCAACAAAATAAAAAAAAACACCCCCTCCCTTCCTCAACCCCACCGGCCACCGCCGACCACCACCCCCTACCCCCACGACCACCACCACCCACCTCCACCCCATCACCACAACCCTACCACGACACCCCCACAACCCCACACCACGCACCACCACCCACCAGCCCCACGGTCAACTCCCTTCACCACCCTCACCGACACCATATCCCCTCACCCTCACCCTCACCGGATCTGTTTTTGCTGTGTCGTGCGGCTGTTTTTTTTTTTTTTTTTTTTCTTGCTGTATTTCACCTCGTCACAGAACCCCAACATCATCTCCTTCATCTCTTTTTTGAGATCTGAAAAGTAGTGGTGGCCGTGGGGATGGTCGCGGCGTGTCATGCGGCTGGTGGTGGTGGTTATTTTTTTTTTCTTTTTTCTTGGTTGGTTCTCAGATCTTCATTGTTTAAGATCCACTTTTTTTTTCAAATTTTGTTTCTTGCTGTGTCGTGCGGCGTGCCGTGCGTTTTTTTTTTTTCTTTTTTCTTGCTGTATTTATTTCAGATCTACCCTTTTTTTTTTGTATTTATTCCAAATTTACTATTTTTTTTATCTTCTTTATTTATTAAATATTCTTGTAAAGGTACAATTTCAGATTTTGTTTCAATATTCTTGTAAAGGTACAATGTCGTATCCTCATTTTTCTTCAATTGTTGTTATATTAGATCGTTTTATTTTAGTCTTAGATCTAATAAATAGATCCAAGGTTAAAATCACACTTTCCTCCATTAAAATTACACTTTTTTATGTTAAAATTATACTTTTTTTTGCTAGAATAACACTTTTTTCGGCTAAAATTACACTTTTTGTTGTTAGAATTACACTTTTTTCTGTTAAAATTACACTTTTTTTTGCTAGAATAACACTTTTTTCGGCTAAAATTACACTTTTTGTTGTTAGAATTACACTTTTTTTCTCGTTAAAATTACACTTTTTTCCCCGCTAGAATAACACTTATTTCAAATAAAATTACACTTTTTGTTGTTAGAATTACACTTTTTCTGTTAAAATTACACTTTTT
Source organism: Silene latifolia (assembly GCF_048544455.1). Lineage (NCBI taxonomy): Eukaryota > Viridiplantae > Streptophyta > Magnoliopsida > Caryophyllales > Caryophyllaceae > Silene > Silene latifolia. The sequence continues at coordinate 106,205,764 of NC_133531.1, forward strand.
TGCTAGAATAACACTTTTTTCTACTAAAATTACACTTTTTGTTGTTAGAATTACACTTTTTCCTGTTAAAATTACACTTTTTTTTGCTAGAATAACACTTTTTTCGGCTAAAATTACACTTTTTGTTGTTAGAATTACACTTTTTGTTGTTAGAATTACACTATTTTCTGTTAGAATTACACTTACCTCTATTGGACTAATGTTACACTCTCAATGGACTTGGCCATATTCTCATATTCTCATTGGACTAATGTTACATTCTCAATGGACTAAAATTACATTCTCAGTGGACTGAAATTATACTTCTCTGGACTAAAATTACACTTTTCTGGACTAAAATTACATTCTCTTTGACTAAAAATAACAATCTCATTGGACTGAAATTACACTTACCTGGACTAAAATAACACTTTTTGTCATTAAAATAACACTCGTAAAATGCTAAATTACAATAACTTGTGATAAAATGACAAAAATTCAAAATATTATTCGTTAAAATCACTCGAAAAAAATTGAAGTTAAACTTGTAAAACGCTAAATTCTCGAAAATATTTCTTAAAATTACACTTTTTGCTGTTAGAATTACACTCGCAAAATCCTAAAATGTCGAAAACTTGTCTCGAAAAAAACGAAAAACGGAACAACAGTCAAAACTTGTCTCGAAAAAAAAAAACGAAAAAAAAACCGAAACAGGAAAAATGTTAACAAAATTTTCATAAACTTTGAAGTATAAGACAAAATATGGTGTTAATTGTGAATGATAATGAATTAGTGAATGTATAATTAAAACTAGAGAGAGAAGTGAATTAATTAGTGTTAAGTGTGTTTTTTGCTTTCAATCTCAACCTTCCACCATGCATGATCCAATGGTTGTGGGAGGGACTTATGGACTCAAAAAAAAAGGGACTTAGAAGAACTTGACACTATATATATATATATATAGAGAGAGAGAGAGAGAGAGGCGGGATCTCGTGAGTTGGGGTCTTATGGTGAGTTGTGAGTTGGGGAAATCAAGGGCTGAGATTAAAAGAAATCAAGGGCTGAGATTAAAAGATAAATTAGAAAAAAAAAAAAAGGAAAAATCGAAAAATACAAAAGCGCTGAAACATGAAAACAGAAACCTCATTCTAACGATATTCTCTCTCTCTCTACATCTCTCTACAAATCAAAAACAGAGAAAACTCAAAAATCAGAACGCCGACTATAGAAAATTCATAAAAAACCTAATAAAATTACACAAAATCGTTGATTTTTAGCTGCAATCGAATTACAGGTAATGTAAATTCGTTGATTTTTAGTATATTCAATCGTATTTTCGAAATTAATGTAAAAAACCTAATTAATGTAAAAATCGTTGATTTTTAGTGTAAATTCATTGATTTTAATTGAATTCAATACTTGATTTTACTGTTTTCAGGTATAAAAGATGGACAGCGAGATCAATAACAATGTTAGCGAAGAAATCAACTCGACAAAGAATATGGAAACAGTAATACTCGCTATTCATTCTTATCTCTTCATCCGCCGTTGTTTATAAATAAATTATTGATTTCTACATGTTTCTCAAATTGCTTATTCGATATTATTGTCTTTATCTGGCTTGTATTAGAGTAGAAAAAGATAACTGTTATTCTGATATTAATGTACTATTATTAGCCTGAGTGTGTATAAATCAATTATTGATTTCTATGTGTTTCTCAGCTGTTATTCTGATATTATTGTACTGTCTGGCTTGTATTAGAGTACAAAAAGAGAACTGTTATTCTAATATTAATGTACTATTATTAGCCTGAGTGTTTATAAATCAATTATTGATTTCTATGTGTTTCTCAGCTGTTATTCTGATACTATTGTACTGTCTGGCTTGCATTACATGAGAGAAAAAGAGAACTGTTATTCGATATTAATGTACTATTATTGTAACCGTACAAGAACATGATTATATTATTGTAGATCAAGTTATTGTGATATTATTGTAACATTATTGTGCTATTATTGTGCAAAGAAACATGAAAATATATGCCTTGCAAAAGAGTTACATAATAAATACAAAGATTATCTCGTATGTAATAAAGTAGAACCAGTAATCTTTGTTATTCGATATTCTTTGTACTATTATTGTAAAAAAGTAGAGAAACATGTTGATATTATTGTACTCTTATTCTGATATTATGCTACTATTGTTGTGATATTATTGTGCAGTAGCGTGAAAATATACGGCTGATAAGAGAGTAGCATAAGATAAACACATTTAGTGTTATTGTGATGTTATTGATTGTCGTCTGTTTCACACCTGCTGTTATCATACTGTTATTGTCACATTACTGCAATGTTGATCTCTCCCCCGTGCTACTGTTATTGTGATGTTATTGTGATTTTGTTGTCCAATGACTCGTACTCATTATATTAATTTACTCGCCGCATCTTTCTACTGTGTCTATTGTTGAAGACAATGCAGTCTTACCTATTGGGGATTCTTCTAATAACAATATATACACCAGCCCAACCTGTTCAGACGAAGAAAACGATGAGTTTGTTTCAACTCTTCATTACAAAAGAGACACCGGGGACCGAGCGGGGGTAAGGACTGTTGAGAGTGATTTTACGCCTAAACGTGGCATGTTCTTTCTTACCTTGGAGGATGCAAGATGCAGTTCTACAAAGATATATGCACTGGCTTGCGGATTTGATGTGAGAAGGTACACAAATACGCAATATAAGGGGGCGTCGTATCAAATCACCGGTCCGTAATGATGGGGGGTATAGGGATATGAAAAGAAAACTGCGACTTGAAGCAACAAATCATGAAGTTGGTAATTTGAGTACAAGAGAGAACAAAGACCGATGAATTAGACAGCCAAAGAAGCATGCTCGACAAGGTGTGGCTCGCAAGGCGAACATGAGGTTGAGAACCTCGTGAAAAAAGACGACAGCATCGGCCGGGTATATTGTGGATGTCTTTGTAGACGTTCACAATCACTCTCTTTACTCTGTCAAAAACAGGAGTTCCGGAAGCTCTCAAGGGACGTCCATGACTACATTAAGAGGACCATTATTGATCATACTAAGCTCAACATAGGTCCAACATTGAGCTTCAGAATTCTCAAGGAATACTCAAATGGTTATCAGAATATCGATGCCTCTTTGCTAGACTTCAAAAACTTCAAACGAAATATCAAGTGTTACATTGGGGATAACGATGCTAAAATGTTCATTGGGCATTTCAAAATGCTGGCTGAAACAAAGGGGTTCTACTTTGCTTATGATCAGGATGAGAACAAATGCTTGACGAAGGTTATTTGGGCTGATAAGGAAGGGATAAACAACTACAAGTTATATGGAGACACGATCTCGTTTGACCCTACTTATGGGACAAACAAATATTTCATGGTATTTACTCCCTTCACCGGAGTAGACCACAACAAGAAGACGGTGACTTTTGCAGCTGGGTTACTTGACTTCGAGAGTCAGCATTCATTTGAGTGGATTTTTAAAAATTCCTCGAAGCAATGGGGCAAACAAACCTCAATGTGTAATTACGGACTGGTGCCGGGAATTAAAAAGCCTGCCCAAATGTCTTCAACCATTCTGTCCACAAGTATTGCATGTGGCATATCATGCGAAAAATGCCGAGAAAGTGGGAAGGGCAATCTGCAATGATACGGAATTTATGACCGACATAAATGCCGTTGTGTGGGATGTCGACCTCGAGCCACACGAATTTGAACAGAATCGAAGATCTGTTATTGAAGCCCATGGTATGGAAAGCAACCGGTGGTTGAAGTATATCTTTGCAATCAGACAAAAGTGGATACCGGCATACTTTCGGGATCTGCCTCTAGGTTGTTTGTTGCGAACAACCCAGAGATCCGAAAGTTCAAACAACTATTTCAAGCGGTTTGAAAGCCATTTTGGAACCCTCGTCGAGTTTTGGATGAGGTACAATTCCGCAATAGAGCAAAGAAAGGCATACACAAAGGAGGATGGATAATGCCAATGAGCATAGTATGCTCGAGAAAGTAGGGCCGATGAAGGTATTCCACTTTGCTATTCTCGCTATTAATGTTATTCCACCGCTATTCTACTTATTCCCCTATTATTCCCGTGTTACTCGCTATTCTGCTGCTGCTTGTTGTGTTATTCTACTGCTATTCTGCTGCTGTTGTGTTATTCTGCTATTAATGTTATTCCACTGCTATTCTTCTATTAATGTGTTGTTATTTTTGAATAAAAAACGGATATTCTTTGTGGAAATGGATAGTGTCTGCAATAACAGCAAAGTAACTGCTAAATTTAGTCTACTGCTATTCTGCTATTAATGTGTTGTTATTCTACTGCTATTCTGCTATTAATGTGTTGTTATTCTACTGCTGTTGTGTTATTCTACTGCTATTCTTCTATTAATGTGTTGTTATTTTTGAATAAAAAACGGATATTCTTTGTGGAAATGGATAGTGTCTGCAATATGACAAAGTAGCCTAAATTTAGTCTACTGCTATTCTCGCTATTAATGTGTTGTTATTATACTTTGCTATTAATGTTATTCCACTTTGCTATTCTCGCTATTAAGGTGGAGATGCATGCCTCACTTGTCTACACCCATCCTATCTTTGGGGACTTTCGAATGAAGTCAAACATGCCATATGCAGGCATGGGGGTGGGGGGTTTGACAACAAAGAGGGGCGGTGGAGTATCATGACGTTCGTGATGGATTGAAGCACAGGAGCTTCCGAGTTGAATTTAACACCAAAACTAACGAGAGCAAATGTGCATGTAAGCTGTTTGAGAGGCATGGCATTGTTTGTCGCCATATACTATGGGTGTGGAATGGTAGGCAGTCCACAGATACCCGACCCTTATGTCCTTGCTCGATGGACAAAGAAATCCTACAGCCGCTTGTCCGAGATGAAAATGGAAAGGTGATAGAAGAGATTGATGAGGTGACATCAAGAAAGCCGAGATGTCAAAGGTTTGGTCCGAGATTTATGCAATCTGTCGGGGTGATGGACAGTTATGCTACCGTTAAACACATGAAGCAACTGCAAAAATCCCGACACGTTCAGGGAGAACATCACAAGACCAATCGAACCAAGACTAAAAACCAGAAATCGAGGCTCTTCTAGGCATCACAAACTTCATATGACATTGACCTTCGACCGCCAAACAAGGCCAAGAATAAGGGCAGTGGCAAAAGATTAAGGTCCTCCAAAGAAAAGGCCAAAACCAAGCAACAAAAGAGGAAGCGAAGATGCGGTAATCGCAAGAAGTGGGTGAACCACAACAAAGAGAACTTGTACTCTTCCATTTGCTTTGAAAGTCCCCCTCTCGATGACGAAGATGAAGAAGAATCGTAAACTCAAGAGGTATGAATCTGGACTAATACTCTCCTATTATTCTAATGTTATCCTCTTATTCTACCGTTATTCCCCTATTATTCCCGTGTTACTCGCTATTCTCTTCGTGTTGTGTTATTCTACGGCTATTCTTCTATTAATGTGTTGTTATTTTTGAATAGAAAACGGATATTCTTTGTGGAAATGGATAGTGTTCGCAATAACAACAGCAGAGTAGTAGCTAAATTTAGTCTCATCGCTATTCTGCTATTAATGTGTTGTTATTCTACCGCTATTAATGTTATTCCACCGCTATTCTCGCTATTAATGTAGCTTCTAAAATACTAAGCAAAAATTGCAAAGAATATAAATCGATGCATGAACTAACAAAAATTGCAGGAATATGTTATCCTTTTATTCTACCGTTATTCCCCTATTATTCCCGTGTTACTCGCTATTCTGCTGTCATTTGTGTTATTCTACTGCTATTGTGCTATTAATGTGTTGTTATTTTTGGATAGAAAATGGATATTCTTGTGGAAATGGATAGTGTCTCGCAATAACAACAGAGTAGTCGCTAAATTTAGATTACTTTATTCTCGCTATTAATGTGTTGTTATTCTACTGCTATTAATGTTATTCTATTGCTATTCTGCTATTAATGTAGCTGCTAAATACTAAGCAAAAATTGCAGAATATGAATCGAGATGCATGAACTAACAAAGACAAAAGAGACGCAAAAGACAAATGCTACGATGAAGACCTCGCCTAAAAATGTCAAAAGACTTTTACTATTTTTCATTGTTCGAATTACATTTTAACCTAAAATGTATCTTCTAGATAATAAAGTGAGACCTACATTATATGAGAATTAATACTAGTTACTTTAATTTTTTTGTTAATATTATCTCGATCGTTTTTTTCACAAACCACCCACAAAAATAAAACCGCAAATTACACACTACAATAACAAATTGAATAATAACAGATTAGTAATATTTATAAAAAGCAGTTCCACTTTTCAGTTTTTATTAAAAACAGTTACCTAACCTAATCTAATATAATTACAGGAAAACTGTTTGTATTCCCCAACCCCTATAAATACTGCTATTGCGTGGTTTTTTGAAAAAAAAACACACACACACTGAATAAGTACAGAAAAACTGTTTGTATTCAAGAAAAAACTCGCATCTCCTCTCGCAAAAAGGTAATTTCTTATCTTTTTTTTTTTTTGTTGGTAGACAGTTAATTACTTATCTTTCTATACTTTATTACGTAAAAACCGATTCTATTCCCTAAGCCCCTATAAATTACCGCTACTTGAGTAAAAAAAACAAACACATACACTGAAAAAGTCCATTCCAAAAAAAAACTTTATCTCCTCTGCAAAAGGTAATTTCTTATCTTTCTATTCTTTATTTTTCTTTCATGTTTATTTTTCATATCTCACAACACTCTTCTCTATGCTTTCAAAAAAGGTAATTCTCTTTCTTATGCTTTGGTTTGCTTTTAATTTGGTTCAAAAATTTTAAACATCTTTTTATAATGCAAAAAGTTTCATACTTCCAATGCTGCAGGATGAGTGACGTAACTGACGATAGCCGAAGGTCCCCGACAAGGCAGGAAATCGATGAAGCCAAACGGACGATAGAGTCCCTCACGATAGAGTTGATCGACACAAGGACAAATTTAGAGGCAGCAGAAACCCGTGAAGAGGCCTTAATAAGAGAGGTCGACAGTGTAAAGGCACATTGAAGGTTCTTTGAACTTCAAAATGAACGTATGCGTAGACAGTTGAAGGAAAAGAAAAATAGGAACTACACGGAAGCCGACATGGACAATCAATTCATTGCTGGTGTGAATGCTCAAGAAGTATTACATCGAAGCCGATATTTCAATCTCTCGCCATTGGACACCAGATTCAAAGCCATGGAACTTATGGAAGCGTACAAAAACCCTTTTGAGGATGAGTCGGTGGAAGTTGAGAGCACTTTGTCCAAGGACCGGCGCGCAGCGCCGTGAGAATAGAATAAAGATATAAAAATCTAACGATGATGGTCCAGGGTCACGCTTTTAAATATGTTTAAAATATTATATTGCTTTAGAAATAATGGCTTTAATATTTTAGAACGTTAATGTTTATTATGTAAGTACTATCTTTAAGTGCTATTTAAAACTATTTCTAAGTAATGTTGGAATAACAGAAGTCTTTGCCGAATAATAGTGCAATAACAAAGATAATAACTCGCTAATTATGCGGAGTAATACTTTGCAATAACATCGAATAATGGTAGAATAACAATTGTAATAAAAGCGTCTAAACCACCGCTTTTACACTTGACTAAATTTACACTTGAATAAAAATGAATAGTTTTAACAAAATAATGCTGGACTAACGTGGAATAACAAAGAGAATAAACTAGTTATGCGGAATAATAGTGCAAAAACAAAAGAATAACGGTGCAATAACAATAGAATCACAGTTGAGAAAAAAAACCATTGGCATTTGAATAGAAAATGCATATTCTTCGTAGAAATTGGATAGTATTTGTAAAACTTAATTAAACTAGTGGAATAACAACGTAGAATAAGTGTAGACTAATAGTACAATAACAAAGCAGAGTAGTAGCTTATTATGCGGAGTAATACCGCAATAACAAAGAATAATGGTAGAATAACACTGGCAAAAACGCAGTCTAAACCACTGCTTTTACACTTGACTAAATTTACACTTGAATAGAAATGGATAGTGTTTCTAGAAAACAAAGGTAATAAGAAAGCTTAATTAGACTAAAAAATCGTAGACTAATTGTGCAATAACAAGACAACAAACCGCTTATTATCCTGAATAACAAAGAAATAACAAAGGAGAGTAAAAATGGATGGTGTTTGAAAAAAGTACAAGTAATATGAAAACTCAATTAAAATTAGAGTACACACTGGAATAACGCTAGAGTAATACGGGAATAACAACACAATAAACTAGTAATTATACATAATAACAAAGGTAATAACAAAGACACTAATAGTCTAACAACACAGTTTACACTAACTTAGTCCGACTTCCCGGATACACAACATTCAAAGGTACGCATTCATGACGATGCCCGACTCTTCACTACCAAAGCAGATGATTGGGGTTGCACTTCTGGGGCACTTCAACTTGTTCCTTCTGCCGCCAAACCCAACGTCTTCGGCCTTCCAGTCTCACAAGCCTTCACTTTGTCAAGAACTACTTGCCTATGAAGATTAATATCCGCCAAGATCGGGAAGCCGACATTTCAACACAAGAGCTTCGACGAGCAATCTTGCTGTGAAGATTGCACTCAAACACGCTTCCACCATATTCCGCCATCGTGTACAGCAAGAAACACCCCGACTCCGAGTTCAACAGTTCCTTCTTTTTCCATTTAAAAGGCACATCAACGATTTCGAAATTGCGGCAATCTTCGGACTTGAACATTATGACCCTCCATAAAAACACGCATATAGTTTGCCACAATCTCGCCAATCTTCTCGTAATCGGCTACTTGCTTGGAATCGTGAGTCATGTTGTCCAAAATATCAATCGATTCATTCAAAAAGTTGATGCGAGAAACAAGAGTAGTGATCATTGTACGAAATCGGCACAAACAAACACAAGGTCGGAGTTCGAGACGACATCTTCCATTGCAGGAATCGTAAAACACATTCCAGAATGCCAACAGCTTCTTACCCGGACCGTCAACAGGACTTGAGGAATCAAAGTTCTCTAAGAGTGAATAAAGAGGATCCTACAAAACAGAAAGCATAAACAACCAAAAATAGTGCACAAGTGTTAACTTTATATCAATACTTATGAGTCAATCTGTAGGTAATAACGCAAAATAGCAAAGGAAAAAACAAAATACCTGTAACACCCCCATATTCAGAGGAGCCTCAACTAGGCCTTCCTTAGCATATAAGGGCGTTACCATCTCGGTTGCCCGAGGAAAGTAATTATCAAACGTCAATAAAAGAACTATTAAATTATATTACAAGTGATTCAAACCAAATTACAATACAAAGGTACAACTCAAAGACTACTCGCTATGACCATCATATCTCGTGAAGACTCATCCCTGCCCGGAAACCAGCTATCAACATCATCAACACCTGCTAAGACCGACTGCTCACCATAAGAGATCACGACAGACACATAACAACAAACAACCAGACAAGGTCAGTACTGAGATAAGATAAGACAATGGCAACCACAAACAACAATACAAACAATGACATCAGTCCCAACCGCAATCACAATAATCCAACCAAACTCACATCGATCGTCCACCGGACCCATTACCCGCTGGGGGACCGCAGCCGTTCCCACCTAAGCCCCGCTCATCATACCGAGCGATAACCCTGTCCATTAATGTGCACATCCCCTTCCATGGCGGGTTCCACGAAGGGCGAAACTATGGCGTGAAGCCACTCCCGCAAGTGACCCCACTCAGCCGAGAACGCATCTCGAGAATCATCAACAGCAATCACAACCACAATCACAACACAACACAATTACTATATCGAACAACCACAATACTACCACACGACGGACACACTGACCATCTACAGAAACTGAGTAGGCGAACCTACCTTTAAGCAACCGCAACCAATCCATGCCGACAAACAACATATCCAACGAGCAAGCAAAGCCTATAACCACCATACAAACATCTATTACAACAAGCAATCCTAACTATAGGGAACAAAGGCACGGATGATGATTATGACATACCTATTAGGGAGGAACTCAGCAAAAGACCGCTACCCGACTCAAAAGATGTTCACCTAAGGCACAAGAATCTTCAAAAGGCTTCCATGGAGGTTTTGAGGTGAAGGGAAGGGAAAGGGGCGACTGAAGGATAGGAGGAAAGTGGCGGAAGTGATTTGCGGATTTAACAAAACGCGATATAAAACCCTCGCTGAGAACCCGGTACTCGATCGAGTACCCAACCTACTCGATCGAGTGGCCCCCTACTCGATCGAGTACCATAGCTACTCGATCGAGTAGCCTCTACTCTATCGAGTACCACCCTTAACACGCAGCTCAAACAGGTTTTGGCATACTTTCCCAAGACCACCTCCGCTCCCAAGGTCGGTCAACGATGGTCAAAGGGTCCCTAAAAAGGCGGGTATTACAGTCTTCCCCCCTTAAAAAGAACTTCGTCCCCGAAGTTCACCTCACCCATCTCCCGCTCGGGACACGAGAACAACACGTCCTCACTCCTCTTCCCGCTCACTCACTACTCCCTGGAATATCATCCCCCCCCATGTCATCATCATCACCGTCTACACTTATACCTAATGACTTTTACTACTATCACGCAAGCACTACTACCGTTAACCGTTACTCTATATACCTATGAAACATCAAACTCTCCATGCGAATCACCACCTACGATCACCCGACATACGGTATCGACATACCGTATCGACTATCAAACTAACGATCAGGACATGTCTCATATCAATTATCATATGGTACAACCAACGCCACCATGTTACTTGGCAACGTGATTCGAGTACGATTTATCACACTATAACTATTTTTCATGACCGTCTCTTGAAACATACAACCCCTTCACTTTAAATAACTAAAGTAATTCGTTATATCTCAGAAATTTTTGTAACTAAAGCAAAACATAATACCAACAACATTGTAAACAAGCAAAGCATTATTCAAAAACAGCCTTTTTATTTCGCGACATTACTCTTCCCCCCTAAAAAGGAACTTCGTCCCCGAAGTTCACCACCCAAATATCAACGCGTATTACTTATTATTTGTATCTTAACATTAAAAGAAACCATATTATTTGTTGTGGACATTACTCGCTAACTACATACTCGTTAATTTAGAAATCATACGCAAGTCACCGGAATAACTAGTTACCGTTGACAACACACGTTAAAATGATATGCACCAATATAGGCGAAGTTACAACTCCAATAAATAGATCGTAATGAGGCGTATGCAATATTAACAAGAAATTATTACCTCTTCACTAATCGTAACAAGAAATTATTACCGCTTCCCTAATCGTAACAAATATGCTTATAAAACTTCAATCATGACTTGTAACATATGAAGTTAACAGTTTAAAGGTGTTACTACGCACTCACAACTACTTTAAACATTAAACTCGCAATTATAAAGCAATTGAACATTTTTAATTTCGAAAATCTCCTGTAACAGTGCTACTCGATCGAGTAGGTAGCGGTACTCGATCGAGTGCCATGCTACTCGATCGAGTGTCTTGGCTACTCGATCGAGTAGCCCGAGTTCGAATGTTTTCCTCTCCTTTCCCGCAGCTACTCGATAGAGTGTGGGGTACTGTCGAGTACCGCAGCCAAGTGCCCTACACAACCAGTCATAGACCGACATATATACACACGATTGTCACACAAATTGAGTCGGGATGATGCCCCGACTCTTAATTATCCTGCAAAAGGTTAGAGTAGCAAATCCGGCCTTATGGCCTAACGATACAAGTTCTCAAATAAAGTTTCCACTAAAAGAAAACAACCGAAAAATCTAACTCCGCTACCAACAACTACTACTAATAACAATCATGAATGAAGATAGAAACAAGGAGTATCACTCCTCCCCGCTTTTCTTCCGCTCGATCATCACCTCATCATCACCACCACCACCTCCAGCCATACCCGCACCTGATGAACCCACTCCCGCATCACCTCCTGCTCCTGCTCCCGGGCCCACGTACCACGGGGTCAAGCCACCATAAGGGAAAGACTGAGGTGCCCCCCACGTCGACTGATCCACCCCGTAGGAATGGAAAACCCCTGTGTAGTCCCCAACTCCACTCCACCAAACTGGATGCGGTCCCTCGGTCCCTATCCCCTGAGCGTACGCCATCTCGTGCATGTTCCGGAGTGTCAAGGTAGATGACACTCTCTCCGCCAGGTAACTGGATCGCGTCTCCGGGTGTCGAGGTAAGGGTAGCATAGAAAAGATCGCTTTGCCGCCGTGGTGCTACAGTCCGTGGCCTAGTCTCCGAGGTCCTCTCCCTCACTCGACGGGGTCCTCTCCCCAACCTAGGTCTCTCCACCGCCACGACCGACGCATTCTCCCCTTCTTCGGCTCTGGCATCACCTCGAGAAGGGTGTCATCGATGAGGTAGGTCTGCAGTGGCGGGTCTGTCATCATCCTCCTCCTCCTCGTCGTCGGAGTCCACCGTCACTCTTTCGTCGGCTCCAAGGGCTCCGTGGGTGGGAGGTGCTCGGAGCCGGAATCTTCATCCAACTCATCCCATACACCCTCCATGCTAGGCTACCGTCAGCCAAGGTCCTCAACCATTTCAGGTCGAGATAGTATTCACGATCCATGGTAGGCACTGGGGTAGCTAGAGGCACGTACGCCGGAGAAGCCTCAAAGGAGGTTAGCTTTTCAGCTAACCGAGTGGCAATGGCACCACAACTCAGGTACCGGGAAGGGGAAGAAGCCATCAAGGCAAGGGTAGCACAAACTATGGAAGGAGCATTAAAGACCACTTTCCTGGCCCGCTCCGGGTTCAAGTAGGACATCAGAAGTAACACCTCATGGTTGTTCAGCTTACTGATATCCGGTCGGTCATAGAGGAGGTTCGAGAGAGAACGGAGAAAGACCCTCAAGGTAATATGCTGAACATCATTAATCGATGTTGCTCGAGGTGGGAGCTTGCTTCCCGGTCAAGCAAGGCATTAGGCGGCGACGCGCGCACTCACCGGAATGTCGGTGATGGAGTCCTTGGGAGGCTTGGCCAACCCAAGGTGAGAGGCAAACAAATCCATGGTCAACAGAAAACTGGTATTCATCAATCTAAACTCAACAGTCTGACCCGCTGGGTCATAGATAAAAGAGCTCATGAACTCCAAGGTAAGAAAAGGGTAGGTATGCTTCCTCAGCCTATACAAACCCGTAAAACCCAAGGTCTCGAATATGTGACGGACATCCGTCTCTATCTCCAACTCCTCTAACACACTGGTGTCTATACACTTTGTAGGTCTCATTTTGCGTTTTTGTAAAGCTACAAAACGCTCTCTTTGCTTGAAGTCAACAAAAACAACTGTAGGGTATTCGGAGATCGCGGTACCACAGCCCACTTCCTTCCCCTAACTCAGGTGGGTTACCCCTCCCCCGTTTGCTTTGGCGGGTTCCAAGGTTCAGTCTCGGCATCTGCTTTAGGTATAAGGTCAAACAATTTGTATAAAAACATGTAGGCATATACTTCATACAGTTTGAGTTCTATATACTTAGCAAGTTCACTAACTCATCAACCGGTTCAACATTTGAAGCACATAAATCATGTAACTAAACTTAGATGCTCAGCTAGGTACACACATTTCATCAATAGTTTCCTCAACTTTAGCATATAGTCTTAGTTTGTAGCCACTTGTAACCCGAAATCGCGAAAATTTGGCATGTGAACACATATTCTCAGCAATTCGAATATCCTAGCTTGTTTCTAAAGGTCGTTCCATTTACATTGCTAATTACATGTTACTAATTCAAGAGAAAGAACAATTTATGGCATATCATCAACACTTTCATATTATGTTCAACAACTCAACTAAAATTTTCAGACGGTCTTTACAGCTGAGACAATTTTGGCATATATTCATCAATCCTCGATTCTATTAGCATAATGAAGTTCAACTCATGCTTTGATTGTCAATTACCACATCAATTTTTCAATTATAAATCACGAATTTCCATTTAAGGCACTTTTAAGACGGAGTTTTAAGGCAACTTTCTAAGGTAAAATCACCAAAAATCTATCCTTCAACATGATATAAACAATACTTAAGGCTCAATTCTACCATCTAACCATTGTATAACAACCAAAAATCGATTTCAATTTTTGGAAACCCTAGAAATTTCGGGTTCATCTTTGCAATTTCTAAGCTAATTTACAGCAATTAACCACCAACAAACATGGAAAGAAGGCATGTGAATCACGTTTCAACCATTAAAAGCACCAAATTGGTCATTATAATCGAAAATTTCAGATTATTTCACTATTTTAACACATTCAAAGCAACAAACCATGAACATTAGGAAGAATAGCATACCTTGATTGATGAACAAAGTAGGGAAACGAAATTAAACTAAGAAATCAACCCCAAGATTCACTACTAACCCAAGAGAAAGAGAGGATTTGAGAGGGAATAAGGAATTGAGAGTAGATTTAGGTGTAGGAGTGTCGAAATATAGAGGAATAAGAAGAAGAAATAGAAAGATTAGGGGTTTTAAGAAAACCCGTAGGAATTACTGCACAGTAACCTATTCGATCGAGTGTCTGGGGTACTCGATCGAGTACCACCCTACTCGATCGAGTAGGAGCTAAATCGTCGAGTATCTGCAGGAATTTTCACACATCTCGACGTTATAGCCTCCTAACTAGATCGAGTGAGGTCTACTCGGTCTAGTAAGCACTCGCACTCGGTCAAGTAGAGTTAAGTACTCGGTCCGAACACTAAGTAACTCGAAGATACCTGCAAAACAACGCCGCGTGTCGATTCCAAACTAAGTTCGGGATTCGACACTAATTATCAAATCCAATCACGTTTTATGACCATTGTCGCGCAAAATACAACCCTTCAACAATTAAGAGACATATCACATTACGTTATACAAATTACCCAACTCGGTCTACCTGTCACCGAGTTATTTATAAACCTCGTCGTGTCATTTTATTACACCCAGACTTACTTTACATGCTATTACTAAACTCGTGTTTACTTCAAATTGGAACGTATAATTTACATCAATTCCTCCTTTCACTTACCACATGACTATACACTTTGCAACCCACTTAATCAATTATGTCTTACATTCCATCCTAAGCAATCTATCTTGCATATATCAAATACTACGCAGCGGAAAAATTTCAACTAACTAGCAAAGCATATACACATTACCTCATACCGTGACTCGGATTATTACTTCTCTACCCTATAATTATCATTATAGTCATCGCGGTAGGATCTATAATCTCACGTACAACTTCCGTCATCATTAATTTTATGGTAATCACCTACGTGTTCACCATTCGTCTTACACATTCAATTTCACACTTTCACGCATCCTCATGACGTACAATTTCGTCACATAACTCCTAGCTATCATATAGCTCACTAACCATCCCCATGAACCTCACTAATCTCATTAACAATTACCCTACACGGTCTAATATATCACTATTACACCCCTATCAATTCTAACAAAGACTCAACCGGAGGTAGCTCCGGCACAATTAACATACATAGCACACATAGACACACGGACTCGACATTCCCATCCCATGTGACTGGCTTAAGTGTCATGGGGCCAAGATTTTGAAATGAGGGCGCCTACTCACCCAAAATCTAGCATCAGCCGGGGCTCCCATTACACATACACCAGGTTTATTTTATTAGACTCTCTACGTTCATTATGTTCATTTGTTACAGGTTCCAAAATCGTCGCTCTGATACCACTTTGTAACACCCCCATATTCAGAGGAGCCTCAACTAGGCCTTCCTTAGCATATAAGGGCGTTACCATCTCGGTTGCCCGAGGAAAGTAATTATCAAACGTCAATAAAAGAACTATTAAATTATATTACAAGTGATTCAAACCAAAATACAATACAAAGGTACAACTCAAAGACTACTCGCTATGACCATCATATCTCGTGAAGACTCATCCCCGCCTCTAAACCAGCTATCAACATCATCAACACTGCTAAGACCGATCAAGCCACCATAAGGGATCACGGCGGACACATAACAACAAACAACCAGACAAGGTCAGTACTGAGATAAGATAAGACAATGGCAACCACAAACAACAATACAAACAATGACATCACCCCAACCGCAATCACAATAATCCAACCAAACCTCGTCACCGATCCCCACCGGACCAGCCCGCTGGGGGACCGCAGCCGTTCCCACCTAAGCCCCGCTCATCATACCGAGCGATAACCCTGTCCATTAATGTGCACATCCCCTTCCATGGCGGGTTCCACGAAGGGCGAAACTAGGGCGT
Organism: Silene latifolia; assembly: GCF_048544455.1. Taxonomy (NCBI): domain Eukaryota; kingdom Viridiplantae; phylum Streptophyta; class Magnoliopsida; order Caryophyllales; family Caryophyllaceae; genus Silene; species Silene latifolia. Next base: position 106,222,147 of record NC_133531.1, read on the forward strand.
GAAGCCACTCCCGCAAGTGACCCCACTCAGCCGAGAACGCATCTCGAGAACCATCAACAGCAATCACAACCACAATCACAACACAACACAATTACTATATCGAACAACCACAATACTACCACACGACGGACACACTAGACCATCTACAGAAACTGAGTAGGCGAACCTACCTTTAAGCAACCGCAACCAATCCATGCCGACAAACAACATATCCAACGAGCAAGCAAAGCCTATAACCACCATACAAACATCTATTACAACAAGCAATCCTAACTATAGGGAACAAAGGCACGGATGATGATTATGACATACCTATTAGGGAGGAACTCAGCAAAAGACCGCTACCCGACTCAAAAGATGTTCACCTAAGGCACAAGAATCTTCAAAAGGCTTCCATGGAGGTTTTGAGGTGAAGGGAAGGGAAAGGGGCGACTGAAGGATAGGAGGAAAGTGGCGGAAGTGATTTGCGGATTTAACAAAACGCGATATAAAACCCTCGGCGAGAACCCTGGTGACTCGATCGAGTACCCAACCTACTCGATCGAGTGGCCCCCTACTCGATCGAGTACCATAGCTACTCGATCGAGTAGCCTCTACTCTATCGAGTACCACCCTTAACACGCAGCTCAAACAGGTTTTGGCATACTTTCCCAAGACCACCTCCGCTCCCAAGGTCGGTCAACGACGGTCAAAGGGTCCCTAAAAGGGCGGGTATTACAATACCATATGACGAACTCCGAAAAACATTGAGCTTGGTTCTGAGCGTTCCTCAAACTCCAACGAATTCAAAAGAACCGACCAAACATCAACGACTCTTGTTGACATCATAGTAGCTGCATCTACAATGGAAACAATATCCCCCTTGTCCAAAACCACGCCGACGTCGTCGCTGTACAACACTAATGACTCCTCCCGCATTCACAAAAAAATAACATATGATCGTAACAAAGGGGATTACAAACGGTGGTATAACAAAGAGACTAACATTCAATAACAACAATAACAATAAAAATAAATAATAGTGGTATAACAAAGAGAATAACAAAACGGGAATGACAAAGGGGATTACATTGGACTAACAAATGAATAATAGTGGTATAACAAAGACAATAACAGTCAATAACAAAGAGAATAACAAAGGGACCTAACAAAGAAATTAGACGACTCGCTAGGTTGACAAAAATAACAAAGATAATAACAAGCAGATTAACAATGTTAGACTAACAAAGGGGGAAACAAAGACTAACTCGAATGAAACACCACAATCAAAGAAATGAAAATCGACACATACTCTTCTCATCAACCGAGCGTCTTCACGAAGAACAAAGTCAACCACTTGCTTCCGCACCTTCAAGATCTTAGAGAACTATTTTTTGTTCTTCCGAAACAAATCCGACACCGCAACAAACCTACATCGTCCTCTCGGCCCGCAATCCATAGAGTAACCCACCCGTCGTCCGCCTTACCCCTTTTACGACTACCCAAAGCCGACTTTGGACTCACGGGGCTATCAACACCACCGCTTCCCACTTGACGGCCGGCGTAGGGGTCTTTCTAGAGAATTTAGTGTCACAATGACAGAGGAGAAGCGACGGGCTCGACAACAAAGTGCGACGTCTTAACCTTCTTACCAACAGTTTTCACCTGCGAACCACGACGTTTCTTACCGCTTTGGGAAGCCCTCTTTTCCGCATCCTCAATACGCCGTCTCTCTTCAAGCACACTCAGGGTTTCCTTTCTTGTCTTGTTCAACTCCTCCAAACTTTTCAACACATCTCCCCGGACTCGTTCATATCGACAAGACCAACAAGGCAACGATCTCGGTAGCGGTAGAGGTTTCTTGAATCAGAATTACCCAAGTCACAATCAAAAACAGTTCCACGGTAAAAGAGCATGTGCAACATCGTATATACACCGCAGTCCAAATTTTCAATCGCACCGTTTTCCGAGGTAAAAGGGACGTTGACAATTTTATAATCTTTAACCTCCCCACCTCGGGCAACTCCTTCGTGGACAAGGAAATCAGACATCAAGTTCACCTTTTTTTTTTAAAAAAGGAAAAAGAAAACATAATTACTAACAATACTTAAACAGACTAGGCTAAACACCAAGAGAAAATTAAAACACAATAAATGACTTACAGCAGGTTTGACAATACACCAAACGTACGACGCCTTTGATCATCATCAAAGAAACATCGCCTCTTGAAATACATTATCAAGATATTCAACCCTCTTCGAAATGAAATTGATGCACAAACAACTAAAGTGCTCATGCAAAAGAATTGGGATGAAAATCTGGGAAAATATTTGGCCAAAAAATTGTTACTAATTATGTGGTTCTTTTAAAAAGCAAACACATCGTAATAACAAACAGAGTAATAGTAGACTAACAGAAGAATAGTAGTAGAAAACACACAAAGTACAGAAAAACATACCATATCAGAAGTAAGATCACACTCTCTCTTGTTGTTATTGACAAACACAGTAAATGACAATTTGACTTCCGCACATAAATCACTCCTGGAAGCCTTATCATCTTTCGACGGCATACTAAGTTGCCGCAATGGATACTAAACAAGAAGTGGAGAACAAGAGTTGAAACGTGATGCAAAAATGAAAAATAAAGTAAAAGAAACGATAAGATGGAATAACTAACCGTTGCACCCATCCCAAAGAAAAGTCGACTTGGGCTTCCTCTTATACAAGTATCATTCAGAAAGAGGGACCACCAGTGCACAACACCAAGCATTATCATTGTATCTGGGACCATCGATTCCATATCCTCACGATTAAGATAATTGTCCACACCCCAAGTGACAAGATTATCCCTTCAAAACCGAATAAACAGGCAAAATAAGAGTCACATTAATATATTTTTGAAGAACAAAAAGCAGTATAATATATTAAACAGAAAGCCCAAATTTTTTACAAAAAAAACAACAAGCTCTTACCCTTGCAAAAAATTATGATCATTCAAGAAGCGTGAGTCCGCAACCTCTTTCCGCTTCAATAGCATTGGGTTGAAAACATGTCCCATCGTTATCATTGATTTTGACAGACAACTAGCTCAGAGCCACAGACCACAATCATAGCCGCATCCGAAATTCCGAGGCACAACATGATAACAAGAGCTCCTCATGCAGCAGCAGAGTGCAAAAATAACTTGTACAGATAGTAGGAGCATTCAACCCAAAGAACGCCATTGTCCTCCGGGACAGCCCTCACTAACAACAAGATCTACGACCTCCGACACAACCTCGGAATCTCGTTTATCGATTTATCTATCTCTTACGCAGCCCCAAGCAACAAGTCTGCATGACAAGACATCACCACATCCGCTACCTCCTCTTCTCGCAATCCACGAATGCTTCACCGCCAATTTGACGGAATGCTGAGTGTCATTACGCAATGGAATGTCGCACTGCACCCGTCACCTCCGTCTCAGGCAAACAAGCATCAGTCTTTGGAATTTCAGTTGCTTGAACCTCTACCGGTGGACACTCAACAGTATTAGCCACCTCCTCTGGCGGATTATCAACAAGATAGTCTTCAACTTGAATGTTAACGTCCTCCACATCATTGTTAACATCCTCCACGTCAATGGTAATATCCCCAACATCAACTACTTTCTCACCGACATCAGCTGGCTCTCCATAACGAAACTGAATGTCAGCACAGATATCCGTCGTAATTGAATCTAAACCGAGTGGTGACAATTGTGGAGTCCCCACCTTTAAACTTTATTGAATGACGGGACTATGTTCAACACCCTTCTTTTCAGCTACACCCTTCTTTTCAGATATAGTCGGTTGCACATCCGACAGCCCGACACACTCCTCATAGAATTGAGAAAACAGGTTAAATGATGAGGGTTCAATGATGACATCTTCATGTCTAGCTTTTTTGGAAGCTGGTTCTTCAGGAACAGTTGATCGCGATTTATTAGCCGCTTGCATAGCCAATACATGCTTTACCCGTTCGTCCAGCTCACGGATAACTTGATCCGTGAAGAAAGATGGGGTGGCAACCAAATTCTCTGACCCTTCACAACCAACTTTTTCTGAGTGTTTGTTTGTGCTTTCTTTAGCAGCTCGTCGGGTTACTTGGCTGGGCAACTTAGCAGAAGGTGCTTGACCCATAGCCTGCTGGGTCTTCTTCATCATCTTCGACTTTATAAGTTCCGCCCGTTCCAAGTATCGGCGGCATAAAATCTGAGAGTCCCTCTCATTAAGGAGTATAAGATGATGAACATCCTGTGAACATAAAATCCCAAAATTTTACTTAAAACAGTACAATAATAGTAGAATAACAGAGGAATAATAGTACACCAACAGCAGAATACATAACAATGGATTAATAGTAGAATGACAAAGCGGTAATAAAAAAACAAAGGAATAACAAAGACACTAACAAATGAATAAATAACAAAGAAGTAGTAGTAGAATAACAAAGAGAATAATAGTGGAGTAACACTTGGAATGAAAATTAGAATAACAAAGGAATGACAAAGAGGAAAACCGAGGAATAACAAAGTGGAATAATGGTAAAATAATAGCAGATGACAACTAATGCTTGAGGACAATAACAAAATAACATTTTAGAATGATTCGTTTTAAAACAATCAAACAGTGCTTACGTCGACCGCGGGACTGTACTTGCTCATCCGAAAGAATATCATCGGGTAGATCCGAACAAGACATCGACGTTGAGTACGTTGACCAGAGCCAACGATGTTTGGGCGAGACAATGGGAAAACAACGTCTGAACGCTCCCCTGTGCCCAGAGCACCAGCAGCTGACTCACGCTGCAACCTCTCATTGAAAGACTTAAAATCCCAATGTTTAATGAGCGGCAGCTCATTATTCACCTGATCACCGCTAAAGAAGTAACGGTGAAAATAGGTGATAGCCAACAAAGACTACACTACAATGAATATTTTTCCTCCCGATAAGGGCTTCACGCACGTAAGTCACCAAGTCCGAGAAGACAAACTGACACCAATTAAGTTCCTTGATCCTAGAAACATCTTCCACAGCGCTTAGAAGTCTAAGATCAAGCACATAACCCGACACAGGAGCAAGGAAACACGACATGGCAAGCAGAACAAAAGTCTTCTTAAACTCATCGTCCGCAACCAAAGACTCTAGCAGGGTCTCCTGAACTTTGTTAAGTGGTATCCCACTTTTGTTATTGGCAATACCATACTTCTCACGCCAAGCACGCTTCAAAGCTTCTCCTTCAAATCGTCAGAACCAGAAACCCAAGAATAACCAAATCCACTTTCGCACTGAATTTGGTAAACCAAACACATCGTGCACATCATCTCGCAAATAACTCGAACTTCTCTGTTTGTATATTTCAAAATACTTCCCACTCCTAAAAGCATATATAAACTCCCTAACATGGTATGGGGGAGGGAAGAAAGCTTCAACTCAAGTAAACCCCGAATCCCATTTCCCTAACACCTCCTTCCGCTCCTCGGTGAGGGCTTCAATAACTTTGTAAAGAAAAGCAGCCGACAAAGAAGCTAGTAAATGGATCGACTGCATGCGCACAAAAGGGGAAAAAATATACAATGCATTAAAACATTTAAGATAATATGAGCAAAAGCAGCAGAATAATAGCAAAATAACAAGAGAGCATCAAAAAATAACACGAAAAGTAACATATTAATAGCTAAATAACAAGAAAATAAAAGTAGAATAACAAAGAGTACATACAAAGGGGATATTTTCTCAGCAAGAACTCCAGCTGAGGTTGGTTGCTACTTACCACAATTCCCTTCTCATGCTTAACTTTGCCAGCCAACTTACTACTAGTCTTGGGTGGACTAGACGACAACTTCGCAAGTTGGGTCTCGGCCTTTCGTTTGGTTTTTTTCGTGGGTGGTTCGGTTGTACATATTTTTGACTACGAGTACTCCTTCTCGAGAAGCAAGGTCTTTGATGGAGATGTGACACGGGATTTTGATGGAGACGGACCCGGAGAATTTGATGGAGATGACGGTTGAGTAGACTTTGATGAAGCGGTGGATTTGATTCTTAACTTCATTTTCTCGCTTGACTATCCGTAAAAATAAAGATAAGGATCACTTTCAATGATAAATAGGTATTCAGCTAGACTTTTTAATAATGACGCCTAACGAGAGTACCGTAATAAAAGAATAACATAACACTAACAATTAGCAAAACAAATAACAAGAAATAAAACACAAAAAGAACATGATGGATGTGTAAACAAAAACACGAAAGAGAATCAAAAGAAAAGCCTCTTTGAATAAAGAGTCAAACACAGTTTCAAAATTACATACGGCCTACATAAGCCTTCATAAAAACAAAATAACGTACTAAATTACAAAGGGGAAGGTTTCAATTACATAAAACCCAAAATACATTCTAACCGAGGAAGAACCAAAATGTACTCCCAAAAATACAGGATTATAACGTAAAAAGTCAGTCAACGTCAACAACATCGACTGACTTGTAATACAATTCGTGAGCAAGATCATAAGCAGAAGGATAATCCCTGAGTGAGTCAAAGTACTCGTGAATTAGCTCGATCCGTTCGATATAAAGTCCATTAAGGATCTTGTCATAATCGTATATATACTGGCAAGCATGCAACACCGCCTTTCCTGGCTCACTTGCAAGCATATAGCACTTGCATCGTTTGGAAACTACTGTCGAGCCCCTTGACAAAATCTTAAAACCTTGACTGTGACTTGTTGTTAGAACTTTCATATATTCGGCGTGAACACCGGGCGCACTTTTATGAAATAGGAACATTTGTGACCATTTCTTACAAACAAGAGACATATTGCTCTTGTCCAAATTAGTCTCTACAAAATCGAAAACTCTTTCCATTAGGTCCTGGCTATTTAAAACTGCCGACATTGATTGATTACGACGACGAACTCGTACATTAACTTCAAAGCACTTCTCACTCCCATCTTCCAAAGACCATCCCAATTTTTTTTTCTTTTCCGTAGCGAACTCTCTAGCAAATAACAATTTATCTTCATTCACTATATTTATTGCCCATCCCTCACAAACTAAGTCCATTAGTGATGCTGAAACCTACAAACAAACAAAGACAAACAAACAAAACCACTAGAATAACAGCAGAATAACAGGAAAGCAATAACAGAAAATTAAACACAGGGAAAAAACACTACAATGACAGCAAGAGTAGCGCTGCAATGACACCATAGGACCAAATAACAAATGAATAACAAAGTACTGAAAAGCGAAGACAACACGAACAAACACAAAAACCCTAGAAAAACACATTAAACAATTAAACACATGACAAATAACTTGACATCAAACTAAGCGATAGAATAACAGCGGAGTAACACAAAAACTAAAGTCTGTAGAGAACAATAGTAAAGTTCTCAACACAACGCGTCACATAGAACATGCGAATGACTTCAAAACTATAGAAAACTCAGAAAACGACTAAGAACATGCAAATCGATTCGGGAAAAAATCGAAACTCAAAAATGCAAAAGATAATATTACAATGAAAAACTGCATAAACGCAATAACGACATTAAAGTACTCGATTAAGTAAACCTAGCGATAATTACACTGAAAAACGAATAAAAAAGCATACAAAAGCATGAAATAAAACAAAATAACAAAATAAAAGAGGAAAATGACATGAAATTACCTTCAATAGAAAGGAAGATGATGAACGGCGAAGATAAAACAGAGAAAAACGCGAAGAAGACGAACGATTTGAAGAAGAATAACACAATAATAATAGCGAGATAGAGAAACGCTTTGCGGTTGTGATGATTATATAAACGGTTTGCGAATGTCGATAATTAATTAGAGAGAGAAATCGTTAGAGAGTAAATGAGGAAAAGAAGAGAGAGAGAGAGAAAAAGGAAAAAAAAAAAGAGAAAACAAACTAAATAACAATGCTTTTATATGACAACTAAGATTAATCTTAGCCACTCATCTCTAATTTAAACTAATGGCTGAGATTCACCCAACTCACAACTCACCATAAGAACCAAAAACACCAAATCCAATCTCTATATATATATATATATATATATATATATATATATATATATATATATATATATATTATATGCTGAAATTATATTACTTATTTTAATCATATTCATTTCTACTACACAGTTACAAACAATGGCCAGGTTGATACTCAGAATGGTGGAAACGGGGCATAAGCCATCTGAAGAATAGTTGGTTATGGTTCGGCAAATCATTAAGGAAGCAGGGGAGAAGAAGGAAAAAGCAGGCATGCAAACTGAGGAAGACATGGCAAAGGATCAAGATCGGGTAGTTGAAGAGGAAGCCATGAAGGTCGCGAGAGAGGAGGTGGAGGTGGGAGCCGAAGACACGTTCTTATCATCTCCAAATCCAGATTTTGACAAGGTATTAGTGTTGGAGTTAGTGTCCTCCACAATAGTGCGTTTCAATATTAAATCTCATTAAAGGAATATCATCAGGATATTTATTATTTGATCCTCGTTAGTTGATTAACGTAAATCGATAACGGTTGGCTGACTAGAGTTTGACGTTATTGTCGTGAGACGGCGGTGAACAACTAACCCTTTTCGGTCACACCTAAAGGAACGAACCTCAATTGACAACTAATTAATTGTATGAGATACAATGTATTTAGTCCCTTGATTTATTGACTAATTGGTTAGTCGATTATTTTTAGAGAGATTTCGAGTTGCGAACTCGAGGCGCGGCTGTTATTATTTAATTATGCGATAATTAAATAATAAATTTTATGAGACGGGTTATAGTTAATTAATTGTTAATTCACTAAAATGGTACTAATTGATTAATGTGATTAATATTAGTACGTAAATAATATGTGTAGCGGTACACGTATATTTACGGAGTGTTTTGGACAAAATTTATCGGAAAGTATTTAAACATGAAACGATGTTTAAAGTAAAATGATACGTATTTGTGCGACAAATTTTAGAACCGATATGAACCCGTAAATGGGACATTGGATAGTGTAAATGGAGTGTAAATGGATGATTATAAACATAATCATTACACTCATGTCTTTGATCTATCCCATCAAACTTTTGTTCTATTTTATGCACAATGACAATTGGACATAAAAAAAAAAAAAAAAAAAAAAAAAAAATCACTCCCTCACTCCACCCTCTTCCACCCGGCCCACTCCCTTCTTTTAGACCAACTTTTGCTCATTTTTTTCACACACTTGAATTCATTTTTGCATGTGAAGCATAGAGTTGGTTCATCTCTCTAAAAATTAATATATATCACTACTAAGATTGTTAGTAATCAAAAATATTTTACTAAGAGTGTTAGTAATATTTTACATATAATCAAGGATATTTCTAGCACAATATCTAGTTAATATCTGTTAGGAATTTGGGTGTTGTTCTTGGGTGCTACTAGAAGGAGGTCTTCTCTTTGAAGATTTGGTAAAGGAGGATCTTCCATATTTCATTAGCACAAGAACAAATTAGATAGGTGATCTAGTTTGTGCCCATTTTTACCATCAAAATCAATGTAAGGAAATTGGTTTTCCTTAATCTTCGTTATCATGCTTTTATATTAGCATGCATATTACATAGATCACTAAAATAACATATTATGAGATAATTTATTTTTAATTAGAGAGTCTAATTTAGATCTATGATCTTTCAAGTGGTATCAGAGCTAGGCTTGTAATTTGCATGTTGATTTTAAGCATATTAAACAAATTATGAGATAATTTGGTAAATTCAAAAAATAGTGTTAGACGAGATTTTAGCACGAAATTTTTGGACATGCATACCTACTGATCTCAAAAGGTTTGTGGCAAAATTTTGTGATTTGTGAAGTTATTTTGCTAATTTTAATGATTTTTGGTAGAAAACCGAGTCAAAATGCCGTATTTTGGTTAAGAGTTAACTATAAATAGTTAAAAGTTGATTCGGGTCATGAAATTTTTATGGTGTTTCATGCATGTTTTCTACAGATTGTATGTAAAATTTCGAAGGTTGGTTTGAAGTTTTTCATGTTTATTGATTTTATGAGATGAAAGTCGATAAAAGTGAAATAAATTAATCATATACTCGAAACATTTGTTCCTACACTTGATAAATTTATGTACATTTAAAAATATGATTTTTTAAAAATATGATTTAAAAGGTAAAAGTGAAATTTAAAATGTATTTTCACCTTGTTTTGATGTTTATTGGTTTTAGTGGTTAAAAACCGATAAATATCGATCTTTTTCTTCATAAAAATTTATCCAATTTTTTGGGCAATTTTTCTGACATTTTGGTATTCTTGGGAGTGTTCCGGTATACTCAAAATTTTTAGTTTCAATTTTTGGTAATATTTTCAATTATTTTGGATTTATTAATTAAAAGTTATGATTTTACCGATTAAATTAGCAAAATATCACCAAATCAAACTAATTATTCATCATCAAATTAGTGAGGACTCATTTTTGAGGTTCAAAACAGTTTGAACAATTAGTTTGGATTTAAATGAGATTTAAGAGTTGATTATTGATTTTTACAAGTTAAAAATCGACTAAATCCACAAACCGAGATGGATACCAACGATTGTTAGATAGGGCGGTTTTGGCATCATCTTACAACATTTTAAGCATATTTATTTATGTTGAATGAATGATTGTCATTTATTTAAAGTATTTATTTTGTTGTACCTAGTATGGCCTAGTTTATTTTCATCATTATTACCCGAAATGAATGGGAATAGCGATTTGTTTGTAGTTTAAATACGATCACGTATCGTCGGTTTGTAATTAATTAATAGTTTTATTTATTTTATTAATTAATGTATAATAGGAATAGCTATGTAATTTAATTTTAATAGTTATTCTTACCTAAAAGTTTCCAAATGACTTGATTTACATCGAGATTTTAGTCTATTTTTGGAAGGTGTTCCAAATCCCACAAGAAGAAGCCACTTTCGGAATGAAGAGGCAAGGGACCAAGGAGTTGGTTTCCGATATGTAATAATCTAGTTTTTATTAACTAGATGCCCATACTAGGATTTATTCATATGCTTGCTTGCTTTTACTTTTCGCGCATGCCAAAATCGCCATTCACATGCATTTTATTTTCGCAATTGTCAATTCACGTCATTTACATTCACCGACTTAGTTCACTTATAGAGAATTTATGACTAAATCTACAAGATCTCTCACATAACTAAAATTGAGATTAGCCTTACCAATTAGTAACACCTATGAATCCCTTGTTCATTAGAGCCACGGTCGCCCAAGCGGGGTATTTTCTTTTTACCTCGGGTAAGTAGGGTGGTAAACGGTTATCACGCGCCAAAATTGGTTGGACTCAACGGGGTAGAAGACGGTCTTGTATTCCGGGGCTAGTAGATGGATTTAAGGAAATTCGTCAACCAAGAGTTCTAGAGGTAGAATTAGTCAACCGTTGACTTACCGAATTTACACGATTATGGGATGTTTCGCCCAAGCGATGCTCATTTTTGTTTAAAATTTGGGTCTTGGAATCATTTATATAATTTAGTGTGAGATCGTTATATAAATGTTTAAACTTATTAAACATGTTTTCACAAGTAATTTTAAAAACAATGAATGTTAATTTTTCCTTATTTTGTTGTAGCATTTTAATTCGCAATAGCAACTTCATCAACTTCATCGACTACTACACTAGGCAAAGATTCATGGCCAAGGTTCGTAATGGACAAATGTATCTTAAAATATGATGGTAGTAACTTTCTTGAATGTGAATCCAACATCAAAAGTGTCGCGTTGTCCAACAATGAGCTCACTTACTTGACCGATGCTCCTCCCATCGAGCCCGGTCCAAGGTCTTTATCGGCGGTGCGGACCGCCTGTGATGACCATGTGAGGATGTCGAATGATATCAAAAATGTGTTGATATGGTCGATATCCCCAAAGCTCAAGCTTTCTTGCATTTCTTTTAATGCGTACGAGATATTCACTCGTATGACTACGATGTTTTCACAAACACCTAAAGCCCGCCAATACGAAGCGGCGGCACGCTTCTTTGAAGCAAAGCTTGAGAGGGGCCAAAAGGTTGGTCCCCATATACTCAAAATGGTCAAATATGTTGACATCCTAGAGCGTCTAGGGTGTAACATTCCTAAAACTCTTGTGGTGGATCGCATCCTCCACTCACTTCCCACCAAGTTTGCCCACTTTAGGGTAAACTACAACATGAATGGCATGGATAAGAGTTATCATGAAATTCATACACTCCTCACCCAAGCGGAGAGGGATATGAAAGCTAGTGAGAGTGAAAAAGGGGATGTTCTAACCATAAAGTTAAAGAACATGTCCCTTAGAGTTAAGAAGGGAAAGGGGAAGGAAAAGTCCCAATTCAAGAAATCGTAAAAGAAACAAGACAAGAGAAAGGGGAAAGCCGTTGAGAATGGCAATCCCAAGGCAAAAAGTGTCAAACTCTCTGAGGCCGAATGTTTCTATTGTAATGGGAAGGGGCATTATAGGAGGAGTTGTCCCAAATACTTAGAGGATCTCAAGGAAGGGCGTGTGACGCCTATTGGTATGATTTCCTCTCTCTATGTGATAGACGTTAATTATGCTTGCTCTTCCACTTGGGTACTTGATACCGGATGTGGCTCTCACCTTTGTAATCATTTGCAGGGTTTAAGGGACGTGCAAGCACTAGCAAAAGGTGATGTGGATCTCCGCATGGGCAATGGAGCTAGAGTAGCGGCCGTTTCCGTGGGGACCTATGTGCTCACTTTAACTAGTGGTCTAGAGTTGTATTTAAATAAGTGTTATTTTGTACCAACTTTAACCAATAACATCATCTCCATTTCCACGTTAGACGCGGAAGGCTTTTATTTTATGATTGAGGACAATAGTTGTACTTTTTCATTGAATGATGTAGTTTATGGCAATGCCATTTCAATTAGAGGCATTTATGTTTTAAATGATGTTAATGATGTTTATCATGTGGAAACTAAAAAGCTCAAAACGGGTGATCCAAATGAATCCTACCTTTGGCATTGTCGTTTAGGTCACATAAATGAAAGACGCATTAAGAGACTTGCTTCATCAAAAGTGCTCAAACCATTTGATTTCTAATCTTATGATATATGCGAGTCTTGCCTTTTAGGCAAGATGACTCGTGCACCTTTTGCGGGAAAAGGGACACGAGCTAGTGAGGTTTTGGCTCTCATACATATGGATGTGTGTGGACCATTAACCATCACCGCTAGAGGAGGTTTTCACTACTTCATTACTTTTACTGATGATTTGATTAGATATGGGTATGTCTACTTGATGAAGAACAAGAGTGAAGCTTTTGACAAGTTCAAGGAGTTTCAGAATAAAGTAGAGAACCAATTGGATAAAAAGATTAACACTATGATCCGATCGTGGTGGTGAATACCTAAATTCTGAATTTGATTCACACCGAAAAGATTGTGGTATAGTATCACAATGGACATGGTTCGATCTATGATGAGTCTAACCGTGCTTCCTGATTCGTTTTGGGATTTTGCCCTCTTATCTGCAATATTTTTACTAAATCAAAGCCCGACTAAAGCGGCCGATAAGACTCCATATGAGATATGGACAGGAAAAGTCCCCCATTTGTCATTCATGCGTATTTGGGGTTGCGAAGCATACGTCAAGATCAAGTCTGACAATGAGCTTGCACCCATGTCTGACAAATGTCTTTTTGTAGGATATCCAAGGGAAACACGTGGCTATTACTTCTACAATAAAAACGAGAACAAAGTGTTTGTGGCTCGTGATGCTGTCTTCCTATAAAAAGAGTTTATTTCTAGGAGACAGAGTGGGAGAAAATTTGAACTTGACGAAGTTCGAGAGCCAGAAACCGAGAATGAGGTAGAGGAGAACGTGGAGGATAGCATTCCCTCTTCCTATGAAATGGTAATTGTTCCTAGAAAGTCAAGCAGGATTTCTAATCCACCTGACTGCTACCTTGGTAACATCGAAGAGGATGGTATTTTGTTACTTTTGGAAAGTGATGAACCCACTACCTACAAATCGGCCATGTCTAGTCCAGACTCCTCGATTTGGCTAGAAGCCATGCGGTCCGAGATGGATTCCATGTACGAGAACCAAGTATGGGACTTGATGGATTTACCTGAGGGAGTGTGACCCCTTCAGTGTAAATGGATATATAAAATTAAGCTCGGCGTGGATAAACATGTAGATGTTTACAAAGCTAGATTGGTGGCAAAAGGTTTCACCCAAGTTCATGGTTTACACTATGATGAAACCTTTGCTCCAGTCGTTATGCTTTGGTCCATTAGGATAATTTTAGTTGTTGCCGCGTTTCATGATTATGATATTTGGCAAATGGATGTCAAAATCGCCTTCTTGAATGGGATTCTAGAAGAGGAAGTGTACATAATATAACCTGCAGGTTTTGTGGATACATCTAACCCTAAGAAGGTGTGTAAGCTCAAGAAGTACATATATGGTCTTAAGCAAGCATCTCGGAGTTGGAATCGTCGCTTTGATCATGTTATTAAACAATACGGTTTCACTCGAAGTGTGGAAGAACCGTGTTTATACATGAAGTTTAGTAGGAGTAAGGTTGCATTCCTTGTCCTATATGTGGATGACATATTGCTCATCGGGAATGATATTCCATCGCTCACTTCTGTTAAGGAGTGGCTAGGGAATCACTTCCAGATGAAGGACTTCGGAGAGGCACAACGAATCTTGGGTATCCGGATCTATAGGGATAGGTCCAAAAGGATACTAGCTTTGAGTCAAGAAGCTTATATTGACAAAGTTCTTGACCGGTTCAATATGAAAGACTCCAAGAGAGGATTTCTACCTATGGACCAAGGGATCACTTTGAACAAGTCACAGTCTCCCTCTACCCCTAAGGAGATTGAACACATGAAGACCGTCCCTTATGCTTCCGCTGTTGGGTCTATCATGTATGCTATGATTTGCACTCGTCCCGACGTTGCGTATGCCTTGAGCATGACAAGTCGTTATCAAGCCAAGCCTGGTGAGAGTCACTGGATAGCCGTAAAGAACATCCGTAAGTACTTGAGAAGGACTAAGGATTCGTTCTTAGTGTTGAGAGGAGAAACTGAGTTGCGTGTAAGAGGTTACACGGACGTAAGTTTCCAAACCGATCGGGATAATATGAAATCCAAATCTGGCTATGTGTTTATGCTAAATGGAGAAGCAGTTTGTTGGAAGAGCTTCAAGCAAAGCGTTACCGCGGATTCTACAACAGAGGCTGAGTACCTTGCAGCGTCTGAGGCTGCAAAGGAAGCTGTTTTTGGATTAGGCAATTCATGGAGGGGCTAGGAGTAGTCCATTCCGCCAAAGATCCGATCACTCTATATTGTGATAACAGTGGGGCTGTTTGTCAAGCCAAAGAGCCAAAGTCTAGTAACAAATCTAGACACATAGAAAGGAAATACCATGTAATTAGAGATTTTGTGGAAAGGAAGGAAATTGACATTTGTAAGGTTGGGACATACGATAATGTAGCTGATCCTTTAACCAAGCTTTTATCAAAGGCTAAGCATGATGGTCATGTCATCGCAATGGGATTGAGACGAGTACCAGATTTTCTTTAGATTATGGATATGTAATAATTGGATAGTGTATCTCTTTTTATATATACGATAATTGCATTCATTGTTTAAGCATTATTTTATGAATTCTTTTATTTAGTGTGACTAAATTTTTAATACCTTGTTTATCTGAATAAGTTGTGGAGACAATGTTGAACACTATTCATGTGAATAAGATGAACATTGTATTTTGTCCCTAGTCACTTAATGAGGTGACGTCTCGGAATGACTAGATTGTAAGTCGATTGATGGTTGTTCAACACCATGAGGTCATACGTGATGACTAGTCGATTATATAGGCAGAGTGTATGACACTTTGCCGGACAGTGATCATTTATAGAGTCTCTTAGTTCTATTATAGACACCTGGTCATGGCAGGGATCTCTAAGATGTTCCTATGAGTCGATTCCTTTGCTTGGAGACTATTTATCCAAGTCAGTGCAGTTTCTAAGTGACTTTGGTTTTTCTCCCAGGTCGTACGGTGAGGCAAAAGGACATCTTCTGAGTCATGATGATCTGTATTAGGCAAAGATAGATAGGACATGCAGGAATTGTCCACCCACATGGGTAACTACATCTCAAGGCCACTCGAGGAGCTGTGACTATAAATGCGTGGCCACGCTCGGAAGTAATCTGTGGGAGATTTTTCCGGTCTTATAGTCACACTCCCAGTCGAGAAAACCACTCGCAATATGTTCATGTGTAAGTGCGACCTGAAAGACACCTTGCATTGAGTGGGAGATTAAAACAGACAAGAGAATTGGTAGCGCACACCTTGTGTCGGACAAGTGAGAGATTGTTGGAGTTAGTGTCCTCCACAATAGTGTGTTTACATATTAAATCTCATTAAAGGAATATCATCAGGATATTTATTATTTGATCCTCGTTAGTTGATTAACGTAAATCGATAACGCTTGGCTGACTAGAGTTTGACGTTATTGTCGTGAGACGGCGATGATCAACAGACCCCTTTCGGTCACACCTAAAGGAACAAACCCCAATTGACAACTAATTAATTGTATGAGATACAATTTATTTAGTCCCTTGATTTATTGACTAATTGGTTAGTCGATTATTTTTAGAGAGATTTCGAGTTGCGAACTCGAGGCGCGGCTGTTATTATTGATTAATGTGATTAATATTAGTACGTAAACAATATGTGTAGCGGTGTTTTGGACAAACTTTATCGGGAAGTATTTAAACATAAAACGATGTTTAAAGTAAAATTCCACGTATTTGTGCGACAAATTTTAGAACCGATATAGACCCCTAAATGGGACATTCGACCGTGTAAATGGAGTGTAAATAGATGATTATAAATATAATCATTACACTCATGTCTTTGATATATCCCATCAAACTTTTGTTCTATTTTATGCACAATGACAATTGGGCATAAAAAAAATCACTCCCTCACTCCACCCTCTTCCACCCGGCCCACTCCCTCTTTTTAGAGCAACTTTTGCTCATTTTTTCCATACACTTGAATTCATTTTTTGCGTGTGAAGCATAGAGTTGGTTCATCTCTCTAAATATTAATATATATCATTACTAAGATTATTAGTAATTAAAAATATTTTACTAAGAGTGTTAGTAATATTTTATATATAATCACGGGTATTTATAGCACAATATCTAGTTAATATTTGTTAGAAATTTGGGTGTTATTCTTGGGTGCTACTAAAAGGAGGTCTTCTCTTTGAAGATTTGGTAAAGGAGGATCTTCCATATTTCATTAGCACAAGAACAAACTAGATAGGTGATCTAGTTTGTGCCCATTTTTACCATCAAAATCAATGTAAGGAAATTGTTATTCCTTAATCTTCGTTATCATGCTTTTATATTAGCATGCATGTTACATAGATCACTAAAATAACATATTATGAGATAATTTGTTATTAATTAGACAGTCTAATTTAGATCTATGATCTTTCAATTAGCTACTACGACTGTTTTATAATTGTTGTATATAAACTAATTAATTAAATTTATTAATTAAAGTAGTGCATGTATATATACTAATTAATTAAAAATGTGAAGGTCGTTTGCAAGAAGCCTTGTGTTCTTTACTACAAAGCCCCTGCAGTAGCATCGGGCAAAATTGTTGTTGCTATGGGAGTAGCATTCTATTACAACCAGATTCAAGAAGTTGAGGTAGAAGGCATTGCCTTCCGTGAGGAATGGAGGGAAGTGGGAGTGACTGACTTATATTTGGAGGAGCATGGTACTCTAATAGTACCACTTAGTGATAATTGGCGTTTGAAAGATGTCGTGGGTTCTATTGTGCAATGGCTTGAAGCATTCATTAGTGTTAACATCTCCGGGGTAGTTATGCTAAAGCGAACACATTTTATATAATGAACGCCTTTAAATTTACTAGGGTAACCTTATCTAAAATATAGTAAGTATTTCAATTTTTACATTTGCAGGAGTTACATGAAGCCATTATGGCTGAAATTAGGACTACTACGTCAACACCCAAAGTCATTGATTCGACTGCCTCTCCAACCAAAATTCAAGAGGTAGTAATAATTTGAAAAAAAAGATTGTGAGTTTTTCCTTTTTTTTTTGGTTATTTAAATTATATATGACGTCTCGTGTAATGTATATATTTTTTTTTCTAAATTGTAGACCAAGGTTAAATCAGACGACTTACAATATAAGCCATCTACGTTTGCTGCACACAACACTGTTGTTCCTCTTAAACCTAGATATCACATCGATGATTATAAGCAAAAATTGAATACTCCAACGTTCGTAGCTTTGCACCAGCTGGCTGAAAGGAAGGCAACTACCGAGTCTGTACTCATTATTAAGATCGGAGAGGATGTCCTGGGCGAAGGTACAGCTGTTCTTATGGATGGGGAATCACTGTGTCAGTTTCTCGACCTTGACGAGTTAGATACTATGCACATTGTAATTTGGATGAAGTAAGTTCATTAATAAAACTTGGCATTTGGTTTTACGAATAGTGAGATCAATGAAAATAACATTCTTCATTCCATTTGACGTAATAGGTACATGTGTACACACATCGCTGAGGGGAACTATGTTTCTCATGACTACGGATTCGTGTCACCTGAATTGTTCTCTCAAAAGTTGATTGGATACACATACAGAAACCACATCGATAAAATTGCCGAACGGTTGAGGACGCCCAAAAGCCTATGGTTTGCCCCATACAATGAGAATAAGTATAAATAGTACTTTATTATAATGAATCACGATTCTATTCATTTATTAACACGCTTACATGCATGTATATGAACTAACAGTTCAATTTTCAATATTTCATAGCAAGCATTGGCTGCTAACGACAATCAATGTGACAAAAAGCAAACTGTACTGGATTGACTCTTGTGGACATAGTCCCACTGAGAAATATGTAAAGATGATAACTGAGTAAGTTTACAACCTTACATTATAATGTCAATTGTTATTGTATGACTTTTGAAAACTAGGCTCCTTTTAATGTCCCATCAATATTACTGAGCCAAATGCTAATTATAATTTCCTATATAAATTTATGAATTAGTGTGTTTCAAGCAGTTGGAGCATCAAGTCCAACTTTTGTCACGATAAAAGTAAGTGTGTTCTTAATAATTACTCCTATCATTTAATTTGTGTTTATGCGAGAGGTTGATTTAATTTAGCTTATTTGTATGTGATTTATATAATAGTCTCCTCTACAACCAGACGACGGACAATGCACCTTTTACTGTTGTCGGTCCATGTGGGAGATTATCACCTGAAAATATATCAGCATAGAGTCACCGTTAGTGTGTTTTAATAACTATTTCAAACATAACTTGGGTTTAATTCTGTGTAATATTCCACTTATTCTGTCTATTTTGATTTAGTATATTTTGATTTGTAGTTCCCACCTTCAATCAACAACAAAGACCCAACCTATTCGAAGGAAGACATCGCCGACATGAGAAATAAATGGGCCACTTATTTTCTTTCATTAGCGAATGGTCAATAGTCTGCTCATTATGTATGTGTGTATATAGAGCCATGTGTAATTAGTTTTGGTCACCCTGTTTATAATATTTTGATGCTGAGTTGAATAGATCAATCTATGTAATATTCTGATGTTGCAGGATTAAAATTTTACAATGCGCAGCTGCTGAAATGCTATTTTGCAGTAGCATTTCAGTGGAACCTGCTACTGCAAAAATTAGCATTTCAGCAGCTCCTGGAACCTGCTAAAACAATTTTTTTTAAAAATAATTATAAATTCAATTACGGTTAAAAATAAAACCGTGGTCAATAAATATATTGACAACGGTCCCATTTAAATAGAAACCCGTTGACATATTCATCCATAATATAACAGTTTAATAAGCATAAACCGTTGTAGAATTAATGACATTTAAAACGGTTTAATAAGCATAAACCGTTGTCATATTTACTATTTTCCAACGGTTGTGTTTCGGTAAAACCGTTGTCATAGGTTTCCGTAGAGCATTCCAACTAAGACTACCGCGGTTTCAATATTATAGACAACGATTTTTGAACCGTTCTTAATATTGTATTACGGTTATTTGAACCCGTTATTTACATTTCATAACGGCTTCGCCTTTTTATCTTGAGATACCTCTATGGACACATCTAGTTCTTTAACATCGATCACCATTGAATCATGTCACGAATCCTTCGACGAAATATGCTCACTACACAACCTTGATACGACTAGAGAAATTCACTTTGGCATTGGTTCCGATGGAAGCCTTAACTTTATTACCACTTCCTCATCTCCCATCAAACCTATCAACTTAGTGCATAAGTCTTGTGAAGACAACTTCACTCAAACCATGGGATCCTTGTCTTTGGAAGCAAAGAAAAATGATGAAGCTAGTAGGAGTTTTAGCAAAAAGCTTGCAATAAAGAAGAGAAAATTCAAAAAGAGGAAGAAAAGTAGGAGGTCAAATTCGAACCACGGGGATATAATGGCTAGTGGGACTATTTTTGGGAGTTATCAATGGTAATATTTCTTCCAAAATCTTTGTTATAGATATAAATCTTACTTCCACCTCAACATGGGTATCGGATACCGGTTGTGGTTCTCACCTTTGTAATCATTTACAGGGGCTTAGAGACGTGAAAAAGCTAAACAAGGGTGATGTGGATCTCCGTCTAGGAAATGGAGCTAGGGTAGCCGCCACTTCAAGAGGGACTTATGTACTTGTTTTAGCTAATAGCTTTGAGTTGTGTAACAACCCGGATTATAAAACAAAGGAAAAACTTATATAAAGTAAATATCAGAGTATGATACTGACAAAAGGGTCAAGGTGGCGGAAACACCTGACCAATTCGGTTCGCTACTAAAACCAAAACAACTAATACATTATTCAAAAGGTTCTTAAAACTTAAAAGCAAACTTTTATTTTATTATTAAGCTCGCTTTGCACATTCCCCAAGCAAGCATCAACCAGTCAGCAGCAATTTGAAGAACCTGAGAATGGGGGGGGGGGGGGTCGACAGTCAGTCGAGAGTAACTAGATGCTCTCCCAGTCATGTTTACAACAATTGAATATAACCAACACTCAATAACAATTGAAATACATAAACAGTAAACATGTGAGATCATCTATACTCATGAAAATCAAGCTCAGACTTACTACACATGACATTCATAACACTAGATGGATGAGACTATATGAACTTAGACCATATGAAACCACTAGACCATGGACACCTACAAACCAAATTAGACACGATCCACAGTACATAAGGCAAAAAGCTAGCAACAAAGCATAGCGAATAGAGCGAACGCCGCTAGAACATTTAACTAATGAACTAGCAGATGGAACGTTTAACTGACGAACCATCGGTTGTGAAGTATTTAACTGATACTCCACGGTACTATGTATAGCGTATCACCACTGCCTATATGCCTAAGACCTGGCTAGACCTCTCGATGCATTAACTGTACACCGAACGACACTCGGGACCAAGAACGTTTAACTGACGAATCTGGCCACCCCCGAACATAGACCAATAAACCTCCGAAGGGGAGCTCTTGATTCATTCCGATAGTATTTAACTGATACTACCGTCATCTATTCGACTTAGCCAACAAACAAATATGCACAGTTTAATTGACTGCACACGACATGCGTGAACCACATCACGACTCAACTCAGAAGAACAGTTTAACTGACTGTCCAACTCATGCAGATGCACAGTTTAACTGACTGTACA
Organism: Silene latifolia; assembly: GCF_048544455.1. NCBI lineage: Eukaryota > Viridiplantae > Streptophyta > Magnoliopsida > Caryophyllales > Caryophyllaceae > Silene > Silene latifolia. Next base: position 106,243,946 of record NC_133531.1, read on the forward strand.
ACTTACGTGTGAATAACATCACGACTCAACATAGTAGAACAGTTTAAATACATGTCCTACCAACATATGAACAAGAGTAACCAACGACACATCCACACATTATTTTATAATAACTGAACATAACTCAACATGTGAAACCAGTATCAACCATACAATGTTATAGTACTCCAGCTATAACTTTAACATTAACCATTCAATGTTATAGTAACCCTAACCATAACATAAACTCTGAATGCGAGGTTCTATTAACCTCGACTATAACTTCAATATATACGACTTGAAGTTATACTTACCTTCACTATAACTTTGACATGAAACTCAAAGTTATACCAGTTCCAACCATAACCTTGAGCCATAAATCTGAGGGTACATTAGTTCCAGCTATAACCTTAACTCGTATTTCAATGTTATAGTAGAGTCAGCTATAACCTTGAATTCATATTTCCAAGGTTATAACTCAAACATCCATAACTAGAGCAACAACCTAAAGTCGTACTAACTTCAGCTATAACACTTGAATCATCATCAAGGTTATACTAGCTTTAGCTATAACTTTGGAGAGCACCCTTGGCCGCCTATCATGCAGCCACTAGGGTTTATTCGTAAACCCTAATTGCGCTCATGACACCCATATAATTAATGCATAAAAACATATACAAACATGTGAAACATATTTAATCATGATAACAAATAATCAAACATGTACCAATCATGCAAAACAATTATTAAATCATATTAATTACATCAATTGGCATAAACACAATTAAAAGAAAATACCTAGTTACCTTATTAAGCAAATAAACCCAAGAGATCGTCTTCAACGATATAAACGTCTTCTCCAAGTGCGGTCTCCACGCCTTTATTGAATCATCCACGTGCCAAAGATAACAAATCTAATAAATATACTAACTATATATATACATATATATATATATATATATATATATATATATATATATATATATATAAAAACATATACAAACATGTGAAACATATCTAGTTTTTATAGTTTATATATATATATATATATATATATAAACTATAAAAACTAGAAAACATAAAACTTACGAAGAAGATAGATAGATCCAAGAAGTAGGATCGATCTAAGCATGAAGAACGATGAAGAACGAAGAAGAAAGGGAGGATGGCACGAAACCCTAGGCGAGAAACGCGCGGCACAAGGGAGGAAGGAGAGAAGGAGAGAATTAGGTTTAGGGTTTTGAGAATTATGAGAAAAGAAATGAAAGAGTTTGATTTCCCTTCGTATTTATAGAGAAGCTCATGGGTTTATTCTAAGCTTAGGCCCAAAACTCACCCATCTACACCAAGAAACATGTGAGACCCAAGGAAGGAGCGGGTCTCCACCGTTTTCGAGCCCAACGAGCCCAAAAGACAAGAGACGGATATTTTCCCGGAAAATAAAATATAAAATATAGGAAAATAAAATTAAAGAATTATATTATGGAAATTAGGGGTGTTACAAGTTGTACTTACATAATTATCTAAGAACAGCATTTCCGTTGCCATGTTAGATATGGAAGGTTTTTCTTTTACAATTAAGAACAATTGTTTTCTAATTTCTAGAAATGACTTGGCCATAGGCCAAGGCACTTCAATTAATGGCATTTATGTTCTTGAAATTCTAGCTCAAGTAAAGATATCTATAACATGCAATCAAAAAGACTCAAAACAAGTGACCCAAATGAATCATACATTTGGCATAGTCAATTAGGTCACATAAATGAAAAGTGCATTAAAAGCCTAGTGTCGACTGGGGTAATTAAATCATTTGATTTTCAATCATTTGGTATATGCGAATCATGTATTCTAGGGAAAATGACTCGTAATCCTTTTAGTGGTAAAGGCACACGAGCAAGTGATTTGTTGGGTCTACATGTATGTGGGCCAATGACTATCACCGCTAGAGGAAATTATGACTACTTCGTCACTTTTACCGATGACTTAAGTAGATACGGGTATGTCTACTTAATCAAGTATAAAATTGAAGTTTTTAATAAATTCAAAGAATTTCAAAATGAAGTAGAGAATCAATTGAATAAGAAGATTAAAGCACTATGATCCGATCGTGGTGGTGAATATCTTAGTAATGAATTTGATTCACACGTAAAAGGATGTGGCATTGTGTCACAACTCACTCCACCTGGTGCACCACAACTAAATGGTGTTGCCGAGTGGAGAAATCGAACCTTACTTGATATGGTTCAATCAATGATAAGTCAATCTGATTTACCAGACTCTTTTTAGGGATTTGCTCTTCAATCGGCCGTTCACTCACTCAATCGTAGCCCTACTAAAGCAAATAACGAGAAGACTCCATATGAGATGTGGAAAGGGAAGGTCCCTAATTTGTCTTACCTTAAGATTTGGGGTTGTGATGCCCATGTCAAAGTTAAGACCGACAATAAGCTAGCCCCAAGATCTCAAAGGTGTATATTTGTAGGTTATCCGAAGGAAACATATGGCTTTTACTTCAACATTAGTCACGATAACAAAGTGTTTGTGGCTCGTGAGGCTGTCTTCTTAGAAAATGAGTTTATTTCTAGAAGACGAAGTGGGAGAAAGTTTGAACTTGATGAAGTTCAAGAGCCACAAACTGAAGAGAGGGCGCAGGAAGATGTTCCTTCCTCGTCTAGCACAGACGTTGTTCCTTCCGAACCTAGGAGGTCATATAGAGTCAGTCGCCAACCTGATAGATACATAGGTATTATCGACGAAGATGGCAACTTAGACGTGTTACTTTTAGAAAGTGACGAACCTGCGACCTACAAAGCCACAATCTCTAGTCCAAATTCAACTTTATGGCAAGAAGCCATGCAATCCGAAATAAATTCTATGCATGAAAATCAAGTTTGGGACTTGGTTGATTTGCCTGAAGATGTAAAACCTCTTCAAAGCATATGGATCTTTAAGGTAAAGAATGGCATAGAAGGACATGATGATGTCTACAAAGCAAGGTTAGTGGCAAAAGGTTTCACCCAAATTCATAGTTTACACTCTGATGAAACTTTTGCCCCCGTGGCCATGCTTAGATCTATTCGGATTATGTTAGCGATTCCGCATTTCATGATTATGAAATATGGCATATAGATGTCAAAACTACCTTCCTAAATGGTTATTTAGAGAAGGAAGTGTACATGACACAACCAGAGAGTTTTGTAAATCCGAAAAAGCCTAACAAGGTGTGCAAGCTTAAGCGATCCATCTATGGTCTTAAGCAAGCATCAAGAAGTTGGAATCATCGTTTTAATCATGTTATAAAAGAGAATGGTTTCACTCGAAGTGTCGAGGAACCATGTTTATACATGAAGTTCAGTGGGAGCAACGTTGTCTTCCTTATCTTGTATGTAGATGACATACTACTCATTGAAAATGATGTGTCCATGCTTACCTCTGTCAAGGGGTGGTTGGGAAATCATTTCCAGAAGAAATATTTAGGAGAATCACAACGCATATTAGGTATCCGAATCTATAGAGATAGATCTAAAAGGATATTGGCATTAAGTCAAGAATCTTATGTTGATAAGATTCTTCGACGTTTTAACATGGAAAAGTCCAAAAGGGGTTTTATTCCAATGGGTAGTGGAATTACCTTGAGAAAGTCTCAGTCACCCACTGAACCCGAAGATGTTGAACGCATGAAATTGATCCCTTATGCTTCCGCTGTTGGATCAATCATGTATGCCATGATATGCACTCGTCCCGATGTTTTGTATGCTTTAAGCATGACAAGTAGATATCAAGCCAATCCAGGTGAAAGTCACTGGGTGTAATACCACAAAATTTGATAAGTATTTATAAGAATAATTTATGTAATTTGAATGATTAATTAAAAGACATTTATATTAATAATTGCAAATAAGACGGTAATTAATAAATAATAATAGAATAATGAGTCGGGATGACAATTGGGTGATAGTAATATACGATAATTTATATAATAATAATAATAATAATTCTAATACTAATGATAATAGTAATAATAGGATTAATAATAAATAATAATATATTAAAAAGGGGGGGATGGTTTGTAGAGTTGAAGAACCGGGTAAACAAACCCCAATTTTCCTATTTGTGTTAACCTAGCATACATATACCAATTTATATCCAACTTGCCAACCTTTATTCACAAAAAAATACCACATAAATAAAAGGAGAGGCAGAGAGAGTTTGACGAGAAACAGAGAGCGCGAAGACGAAGGAAACGGGTTTTGTGAGACAAGTTTCGACCTTTATTTATTCAGTTTCATCGTAAATCTAATCTAACCTTTGTAATTAAGTTGGATTTCTTTTATTAGTTAAACCCTTTTTTTTAACCGATTAAAATATGTTTAAGACGAATTGGGAATTTCGAGATTAGCATATTGTTAGCGATTTATTTACTTTTGCGATGCGCGAAAACTCGAGTTGTTATACTCGGTTGTGTTGTCTCGGCTGTGTGTGTTGTACTTGGCTGATGCAATGAGTCAGGGTTGTTGTGAGTTCATGTAGTTGCAGCGATTACTGTGTTGGAAGTATTGCTTCAAAAGAATCTCTTATTATCACACATTGGTATAATTGGTGGGATTGTTAGACGGGTTGGAATTCTATGCGGTTTTTGCACAATTTCCAAGTTTGATAGCTCAGTCTTCTAAACTGATTATTGGCTTTCCCATGCTAATTGTGTAGTCTTCTATGGAACAAATTACAAGACGATATTTAATACGTCTCTAGATCCTTCCTTCTATTCCTATAAATACTCCATGTTTATGCTTTTTCTAGACAACAACAACAACATCCATCCTCTCTTATACTCTCTAAATATTTTCTGATATTATTCATAGCTGATTTTAGCAACGTTCTGTTAGTAATTCTCAATCCGAGTCTTTGTCGTACACCTTAGACTCGGAAGTCGTGTAACCCTGGGAAGTTGGTTGCTAAGAGGACGTGTGTATCGAGTGGGGCAAATTCAACTTTAGGGCAGTGATTCTATCATGCCACGACATTTTTCTCTTAAAGTTCTGTAAGTTTATTTGTTCATTATTCGTCTTATAGTAATATCGCCTACAGTCTAAAGTTGAATTTTATTTTTATTTTATTTTTTTGGAAAATTTACTTGCTCGTTAAATTTTTATTTAAGGTGATATAACTATATATGCTCTTTTTGCTTATTCGTCACCAAAAAATCGAATCTTAATTTGTAACACCCCCATACTCCAAGTGCCTTACCAGGACCACTCAGGTATGAAGACATTACCATCTCGGTCGCCCGAGGTATGATAATCAAATAGACAAAACAGAAACAACGTTTAATTATAAATGCTTTAGCGAAGAGTTACAATCCTCAAACCAAACTGAAAGTACAATACATTATTCCAAACTATCTGTTCTCAACTGAAATAATAATAAATGCTAAACTACAGTGGAAGACTCTATCATCATGTCGTGGCCATCCCGACTATCCCAGTACTCATCTCTATACCTGCTCAATATCTGCTCACCATCCCCGAATGGATCACCGCAGTTTACAAAACAACACCGGGTCGATCTAATCACACAATCAATATAGATAACAACAATAAGATAACAGACGGCAATGACCTCAATCACACACACACACACACACCACCACAATTCCCATCATCTCAATCTTGATCCCCACTTTGGACCAGCCCGCCATGGGGGGACCGCAGCCGTTCCCACCTAAGCCCCGCTCATCATACGAGCGATAACCCCGTCCCATTAATGTGCACATCCCCTTCCGTGGCGGGTTCCACGAAGGGCGAAACTAGGGCGTGAAGTCACTCCCGCAAGTGACCCCACTCGGTAGAACGCATCTCGAGAACCATAGACAACCAATCACCATCACAATCACAATCACAATCATCATATCAAACAACTAATTACAAAGACATCACCAATATCCCATTATGGGACTAATACGAGTAGGAAATCCTACCGAAAGCACAACAAGCAGACGGTATCTACAAATTTGTATCAAAACGCCTCTTCTACGAATTCTCCTCCTATCATACAACACATAAAGACTACACATCACAAACTACACACCAAAACCCCAATTCCTAAATTAGGGTTTAACCAATCTTAACAAAACATTATAAAAACTATATTAAAAGCTTACCATCGACGCAAGGAAATCCAACGACACGAAAAACAACAAAAATCGACCGTCGAACTCAGGAATTGCTAAGAATGCGATTAGGAAGATGAAGTGTCTGCTTTCTCTCTTAAACAGGGTTTTAGGTTTTGTAAAAGTGAATTAAAACAATGACGAATATGTTTAAATACCTTAATCGCATAATTAACAAAACCCGAGAAAACTCCCAGTAAAACCGGACACTCGATCGAGTACCCAAGGTACTCGATCGAGTACCCCCTACTCGATCGAGTACCCCTACTCGATCGAGTACCCAACAGTCGAAACTATTTTATTTCGCAACTTGCCCATACTCGACAGAGTAAGGGCTACTCGATAGAGTACCCCAAGACATATAAATACGGAGTATTACAGTCTTCCCTCCTTAAAAGGAACTTCGTCCCCAAAGTTCAAACCACTACTAAACAAAGGTACTCCCATAAGCCTCCCGACTCAAAGGTCAAACAAAACACAACGTAAAACATGATACTAACCCCAACTTATCCCGACAAACATACCGACACAACATATAAAAGGTGTATAAAACTCTTAAAAACTCTCGCGATCATCTCCTACCCCCCTAAAAGAAACAAGGTTACGTCCCCGTAACCATACATACCTGATCAAAAAGGAAAGGGTAACGCTCTTTCATGGTATCCTCCGCCTCCCATGTAGCTTCCTCAGTCTCGTGGTTAGACCAAAGGATCTTAAGCAAAACTGTCTCACCACTCCTAGTCTTTCTAACCTTTCGGTCTAGGATCTGCTTAGGCACCTCAAGGTATGATAAAGACTCATCCAGCTCCAAGCTCTCTGCCTCCAACACATGTGACGGGTCACTCACATACTTCCGCAGCTGCGATACATGAAACACATTATGCACTCTCTCTAACGCAGCTGGTAAAGCCAGACGATAAGCAACTTCCCCAACTCGCTCTAAGATCTCATAAGGCCCTATAAACTTCTGACTTAGCTTGCCTTTCTTCCCAAATCTCATAACTCCACGCATCGGAGACACTTTCAGAAGAACCTTGTCCCCAACCTGAAACTCTATGTCCCGACGATGTAGATCTGCATAACTCTTACGTCGATCCTGGGCTGCTCTCATCCGTTCCCCGATCATCTTAATCTGTTCCACCATCTCATGCACCATCTCTGGTCCTAAAACCACTTTGCCTCGGCACTATATCGTCCCAACAGATTGGACTCCTGCATCTCCTCCCATACAAAGCTCAAACGGTGCCATACCAATCTTTGGTGTGATAGGCATTTGTTGTTGTAAGAAAACTCTATCAAATCCAGCCTTTGCTCCCACTACCACCAAAATCCATCACACAAGCTCGCAACATATCCTCAAGAGTCTTGATTGTTCTCTCGATCTGCCCATCTGTCGCGGGGGATGAAATGTTGTACTCATCTTCAAAGCCGTTCCCAACGATTCCTGCAACTCCTTCCAAAACCTTGATATAAACCTCGCATCTCTGTCGGACACTATGTCCTTAGGGACTCCATGTAACTTAAGCACGTTCTTTCGATAGGCCATAGCCAATTGTGCCTTAGTCCATGTATCTTTCATTGGAACAAAGTGAGATGACTTGGTCGACGATCCACTATCACCCAAATCATGTTGTTACCTTGTTGACTCCTTGGCAAACCCACAATGAAATCCATGGAAATGGATTCCCACTTCCACTCGAGCACCTCTAAAGACTGAATCTTACCTTGTGGTCTTCTTTGTTCCCCTTTAACTCTTTGGCATGTCAAACAACGGGACACAAACTCACCGTCTCTTTCTTCATCCCAGGCCACCAAAACGTTTTCTTCAAATCCTTGTATAGCTTGTCTCCACCCGGATGAACTGAATATGGTGTGCAATGCGCTTCTATCATGATCGTCTTTTTCAACTCCTCATCATTAGGAACACACCACCTACCATCAAACCTCAAGCTACCGTCTGTATGAATGGAAAACCGGGACACTGTCCCTTTCTCTACTCCAACTCTCCACTCCACTATCTTAGGATCCAAAGCCTGCTTATCCCGAATGTCATCATAAAACTCCATATGTCTTTGTCATATCACCCATAGCATCTCCTTTCTCGCATCATATGAATCCGAAGCTTGCTACCTCATCCCTCGGCCTCATCAAAGATAGAGTCAGTACACGGGGAATGTACGCTCTTTCTACTCAAAGCATCAACAACAACATTGGCCTTCCCTTCATGGTAGATGATCTCCATGTCGTAATCGCCAATCAACTCCATCCACCTCCTCTGTCTCATGTTCAACTCCTTCTGCGTGAAGATGTACTTGAGACTCTTGTGATCGAGAAAATACCTTAAAGATTGCTCCATAAAGGTAATGTCTCCAAATCTTGAGAGCAAACACTCACCCAACTCCCGGATCATGAGTAGGGTAGTTCTCCTCATAAGGCTTCAACCGCCTAGAAGCATAGGCAATCACTTTACCATTCTGCATCAACACACATCCCAACCCATTCTTCGAGGCATCTGTATAAACCTCGAAATTCTCGCTCCTTCAGTAATGCTAGGACAAGAGCGTGGTCAAACGCTCCTTTAATGTTTGGAACGCCGTCTCACAACTCTCATCCCAACGAAACCTGTTCTCTTTCCTCATCAACGCTGTCATCGGTCTAGCTATCTTGGAGAAATCTTTCACGAACCGTCTGTAGTATCCAGCTAAACCCAAGAAACTCCTAACCTCAGCAACATTCTTTGGTGCTTCCCACTTTGTCACTGCCTCAATCTTCGCCGGATCCACACTACCCCATCTTTAGAGATTACATGCCCCAGAAAAGCAACTTTCTCTAACCAGAACTCACACTTGGACAGCTTAGCATACAACTCATGATCCCTCAAAGTCTGCAACACGATCCTCAGATGCTCCTCATGCTCCTCCTTAGTCTTAGAGTAGACTAGGATATCATCGATAAACACCACTACAAACTGGTCCAAGAACTGTCTGAAGATCCTATTCATCAAATCCATAAACACTGCCGGCGCATTAGACAACCCAAACGGCATCACCACGTACTCATAATGGCCATACCTTGACGTGAAAGCTGTCTTCGGTATGTCCACCTCTCTAATCTTCACCTGATGGTACCCCGACCTCAAATCAATCTTAGAAAAGACTGTTGCACCACTCAACTGATCAAACAGGTCATCTATCCTTGGCAAAGGATACTTGTTCTTTATCGTCACACGGTTTAGCTCCCGGTTATCTATTCACAGCCTCAAGCTCCCATCTTTCTTCTTCACGAAAAGAACTGGTGCTCCCCAAGGCGATACACTTGGTCTAATGTATCCCTTCTCTATCAAATCATCCAACTGCTTCCTAAGCTCCTCCATCTCCTTAGGACCCATACGGTACGGTGCCTTAGAGATTGGCCCCGTCCCTGGCTTCAACTCAACGGTGAAATCTATCTCCCTCTTCGGTGGCAACCCCGGAATCTCCTCCGGGAAAACATCTGCAAACTCTCCCACCACTGGTATCTCATCTACTGCTGGACTTTCTATCCGGTCATCTCTCACATGGCATAAGATCAAAGGACATCCCTTCCTCAGATACGACTTCAAAGTAACAGCTGTAATCAACTTAACTTTGGGTTTGACTAGAAACCCACGATAAGACACACTAACACCCTTAGGACCTCTTAGGGACACTTTCTTTTGATGACAGTCTATCTTAGCCTTATACTTTCCTAACCAATCCATCCCAACTATCATCTCAAAACCATTAAAAGGAAACTCTAGCAAGTCTACAGGGAAATCGACTTGCCCAACTATCAAAGATACATCTCTAAACAACCTCCCACACGATACAGACTCACCCGAAGGTATGAAAACTTGCTCCCTAACAGACTCATATACTCTCAAACCCAACTGTTTTACATGACTCGAAGACACAAACGACTGAGAAGCCCCCGAATCAAACAAAACAAACGTAGGAATACCATTAACAAGGAATGTACCGGTGATAACGTGCGCATCTTCCTCAGCTGTCTTCTTCCCCATCATGAACAACTTGCCACTGGTCTTCTGCCCACCTCCCTGGACAGTACTGGCTGAAGCGGTCGGCTTAGCACCCGACCCTTGATTGTTGTTGTTGTTGTTCATCGGTGTCTTCTGACAAGAATTACCGCCGTTGCGGTTGCCTCCACTCTGGTAACTCTGACTTCCCCGGTTTGGCCATGATCCAGCCGGTCTGTTGCTCGCGAAGCTCTGCGCAGGTCTCTGAAAAGATCCCGGTGCACTCGTGCATTCATGTCTCTTGTGGCCTACGCCACCACAACCAAAGCAGGTCACTCCCCAACTATTGCTCACACTCCCACGGCCACGCCCACAGGAAGCCCCAGCACTAAACCCAGACCCAGAAGAAAACCCCTTAGACTGATTGTGGTTGCCTTTCTTGTAATTAGATTGGCCACCACCCTCGCTCTCAGACTTCCTCTTCTCACCACCAGACCTCTCCTGAGCCATCTCCACCAGCCTCTCCGCTCTTCCAGCCCTCTCATAAGCCTCCTTAACATCGGTAAGGATTACCACGGGTAACTTATCCATAATCGTGGTAGTCAACCCTCTCTCAAACCTCAATGTCAGGTTCTCCCCATTCAAACCCATATCCTCAGCATACCTGGACTTCTCATTGAACTGTCTGTAGTACTCGGCTACCGACATTTCAGCGGTCATCTTAAACTTATCAAACTCTTCCCTCAACTTACTCCTTACATGCTCCGGCACGAACTCCTTCCTCACAGCCCTACGAAACTCCTCCCAAGGTATAGCAGGTAAGCCTTGGTTGGTGTATATCTCCTTAGCACTCACCTTCACTGAATCCCACCACTTGCCTGCTGCCTCCCTCAGATAGAACGCAGCCTGTTCCACTCTCATCTCATCAGGGCAACGAACCAAGTCTAAGATGTTCTCCATCTCTCTCAGCCAACTATCAAGCAGATTAGGCTCCCCAACCCCCTTGTATTCCTTCGGGTTAAACCTCGCAATGTAAAGGCTGATTTTCGAATGATCAACCTCCTTCTCCTTATTCTTATCCTTGTCCTCATTCACTCTCTTCAGGGTCTCAGTAAGAGCATCCTGGTGCTCTAATATCTTAACGATGTCATCCGTGGTCATAAGCTCAGCTCTCGCGTACAAAACAGTTCTCTTGGGCGGCATCTTGAAGCTATATAAGAAAGGGTAAACATAAACACACGTACTAAACCTCAAAACACGAAAACACGATGCCCAGAACCCACTCGATCGAGTTCCCAAACACACTCGATCGAGTAACGGGCTACTCGATCGAGTGCCCCACGTACTCGATCGAGTACCCAAACTCCAGAACCAAACAGACCTTCTGATCTCTTACCTACTCGATCGAGTATCTAGACTACTCGATCGAGTGACCCCCTACTCGATCGAGTACCCCTAGTTACTCGATCGAGTGCCCCAAAACTCGATTCTGGACTCAAAATCGCCAAAAACCCACCCGATCGAGTCAGTCCCACTCGATCGAGTACCACTAATACGTAAGAGCTACCCGCATATTACGTCATATACTAACATGCTAACTTTATAAATCACATTATATCATAACAATCATGCTTTGCCACGTTGTAAAACATTCCATCATGCTATCATTTCATCAACAATGTCTATATATATAACATCACTTTTCTTTCATCTCATCAACTTCCAATTCGAACATCCAACAATCAACACATTCCATCACATTTGTACACAAGTTAACTAAACACACATACGACTCAACACACACTTTTCCCATGTGACCGGTTCAAAGTTGTAGGGCGATCCCCGCGACTTTAGGACATCTCCCAAGCCTTTGCACTAGCTCCTACAACTTTTACCCCGGGTTCATTTTAATTGACTCCCTATGTTCATTAAGTTCATTGGTTACAGGTTTCAGGATCGTCGCTCTAATACCATTTGTAACACCCCCATACTCCAAGTGCCTTACCAGGACCACTCGGGTATGAAGACATTACCATCTCGGTGCTGAGGTATGATAATCAAATAGACAAAACATAAACAACGTTTAATTATAAATGCTTTAGCGAAGAGTTACAATCCTCAAACCAAATCGAAAGTACAATACATTATTCCAAACTATCATTTCTCAATGAAATAATAATAAATGCTAAACTACGATGAAGGAAGACTCTATCATCATGTCGTGGCCATCCAGCTATCCCGTACTCATCTCTATACTGTTCAATATCTGCTCACCATCCCGAATGGATCACGCGAGTTTACAAAACAACATCGGGTCGATACTAATCACAATCAATATAGATAACAACAATAAGATAACGATGACAATTTGGTGTCACACACACACACACGCACCACCATTCCCATCATCTCAATCTTGTTGTCCCTTTGGACCCGACCACGCGATGGGGGACGCGGCCGTTCCCACCTAAGCCAGCTCATCGTACGGCGATAACCTGTCCCATTGATGTGCACATCCCCTTCCGTGGCGGGTTCCACGAAGAAGCGAAACTAGGGCGTGAAGTCACTCCCATAAGTGACCCCACTCGGCCGAGAACGCAACTCTCGAGAACCATAGACAACCAATCACCATCACAATCACAATCACAATCATCATATCAAACAACTAATTCTGACACATCACCAATATCCCATTATGGGACTAATCTTTGAGTAGGAAATCCTGCAGGAAAGCACAACAAGCAAACGGTATCTCAATTTGTGTATCAAAACGCCTCTTCTACGAATTCTCCTCTATCATACAATACCTGAAAGACTACACATCACATACTACACACAAAACCCCCAATTCCTAAATTAGGGTTTAACCAATCTTAACAAAACATTATAAAAACTATATTAAAAGCTTACCCTCGTCGCAAGGAATCCAACGACACGAAAAACAACAAAAACCGACCGTCGAACTCAGGAATTGCTAAGAATGCGATTAGGAAGATGAAGTGGCTGCTTTCTCTCTTAAACAAGGTTTTAGGTTTTGTAAAAGTGAATTAAAACAATGACGAATATGTTTAAATACCTTAATCGCATAATTAACAAAACCCGAGAAAACTCCCCGTAAAACCGGACACTCGATCGAGTACCCCCTTACTCGATCGAGTACCCCAACTACTCGATCGAGTACCCAACAGGTCAGAAACTATTTTATTTCGCAACTTGCCCATACTCGACAGAGTAAGGGCTACTCGATAGAGTACCCCAAGACATATAAATACGGAGTATTACAGTCTTCCCTCCTTAAAAGGAACTTCGTCCCCGAAGTTCAAACCACTACTAAACAAAGGTACTCCCATAAGCCTCCCGACTCGAAGGTCAAACAAAACACAACGTAAAACATGATACTAACCCCAACTTATCCCGACAAACATACCGACACAACATATAAGAGTTTTATACACCTTTTATATGTTGTGTCGGTATGTTTGTCGGGATAAGTTGGGGTTAGTATCATGTTTTACGTTGTGTTTTGTTTGACCTTCGAGTCGGGAGGCTTATGGGAGTACCTTTGTTTAGTAGTGGTTTGAACTTCGGGGACGAAGTTCCTTTTAAGGAGGGAAGACTGTAATACTCCGTATTTATATGTCTTGGGGTACTCTATCGAGTAGCCCTTACTCTGTCGAGTATGGGCAAGTTGCGAAATAAAATAGTTTCTGACCTGTTGGGTACTCGATCGAGTAGTTGGGGTACTCGATCGAGTAAGGGGGTACTCGATCGAGTGTCCGGTTTTACGGGGAGTTTTCTCGGGTTTTGTTAATTATGCGATTAAGGTATTTAAACATATTCGTCATTGTTTTAATTCACTTTTACAAAACCTAAAACCCTGTTTAAGAGAGAAAGCAGCCACTTCATCTTCCTAATCGCATTCTTAGCAATTCCCGAGTTCGACGGCTCGGTTTTTGTTGTTTTTCGTGTCGTTGGATTCCTTGCGTCGAGGGTAAGCTTTTAATATAGTTTTTATAATTTTTTGTTAAGATTGGTTAAACCCTAATTTAGGAATTGGGGGTTTTGGTGTGTAGTTTGTGATGTGTAGTCTTTATGTGCTGTACGATAGGAGGAGAATTCGTAGAAGAGGCGTTTTGATACAAATTGTAGATACCGTCTCGCTTGTTGTGCTTTCCAGTAGGATTTCCTACTCGCATTAGTCCCATAATGGGATATTGGTGATGTGTCAGTAATTAGTTGTTTGATATGATGATTGTGATTGTGATTGTGATGGTGATTGGTTGTCTATGGTTCTCGAGATGCGTTCCTCGGCTGAGTGGGGTCACTTGCGTGAGTGACTTCACGCCCTAGTTTCGCCCTTCGTGGAACCCGCCACTAAGGGGATGTGCACATTAATGGGACAGGTTATCGTCGTACGATGAGCGGACTTAGGTGGAACGGCCGGTCCCCATCGGTGGTGGGTCCAAAGGGGACAACGATTTAGATGATGGGAATTGGTTGGTGGTGTGTGTGTGTGTGTGTGTGTGTGTGACAGTCAAATCTGTTATCTTATTGTTGTTATCTATATTGATTGTGTGATTAGTACCGACCCCGTTTGTTGTTTTGTAAACCTGCGGTGATCCATTCCGGGATGGTGAGCAGATATTGAACAGGTATAGAGATGAGTACTGGGATAGCCGGGATGGCCACGACATGATGATGATAGAGTCTTCCACCGTAGTTTAGCATTTATTATTATTTCAAATTGAGAAATGTATAGTTTGGAATAATGTATTGTACTTTCAGTTTGGTTTGAGGATTGTAACTCTTCGCTAAAGCATTTATAATTAAACGTTGTTTCTGTTTTGTCTATTTGATTATCATACCTCGGGCGACCGAGATGGTAATGTCTTCATACCTGAGTGGTCCTGGTAAGGCACTTGGAGTATGGGGGTGTTACATAATTTCTTACAGTTATATATTACGTTTGTGGGTTAAGATAGTTTACATTTTACAATTTGATGGTATATGTGTTTAGTTATGGAGGTTTTCTTATCAAGCATCTTTTGTTTTGGTTGGAAGAGGCAGAATAGTAATAGAAAATGAAGGCGAGTAGGGGAAATGAGCATGCATACAAGGAACATGCGTGTATTTGTGAATAGGCCATAAATCACTTTGGGAGTTGGGATTTTAGTGTGTTAATGCACTTGTTTAACATAGGATATATCAAGTCTTTAATTTTATCGCTAAGAAGCATCTCAAACAGAGTTTATTCGGACATACAACTTTGTTTTTATTCCTGCTTTTGGGTTGGGTCGAGCTGGGCCAAAAATCAGGCTATAAGCGTAGCCCATATCTGGCCTTAAATATTTATCGGGTCATGGGCTTTTTTGGTCCAAATTTAAAGCCAATAGCAGAAAAAAAAAGGTTGGGCCGGGCCGGGCCGGACTGGGCCTTCGGGCCAAGGCCATTTGATCCACTCTAGTTGTGTTGTCACTTATGTATGTGACAACATGTGGGGGAAGTAGGTCAATCTTGGACTTATTAGAGTAATTATTTGACAATGACATGTGTAATCTTTTATCTTTATGTTATTCCCTCTTGAATTCATATTTGCTATCCAAGCCTAAAATGTTGTTGAACGTTTTCACTGCTTTAAAGTTTTGTAATTGAGCCGGATGTTTTATAAACTTTATTAACATTATTATCCATTTCTTATGACTTATGAGCATTAATCGAATGGTTTAAAACGTGTTTACTCAGGCTTTGAGTAAGCTAAGTTGTGGTTTGTGGGGGCGTCTAGTGAAGGTATGCCTACTCTTAACTTTGTCGTAAGACAATTGAGTTCAGTGTTGGAAGTGGTGATAATGACAATTACATGGGATTAATTGATAGTTGAGAATTCTCTAATATTGTGATTGTATAAACTTTTTTCTCCGATTATGAAATTTATGAATTGTTGGTTGGTAATAAATGTGTTCGAGTAATTACTTGTAGTTGGTTTAAATACTTTTATTAAACCAAGAAAAGGTAAAAGACGCATGAACTGTATATATTTGATAATGTTCTTGCAATGTTTCTTTACCGGAAGTTGGTGATAATTGGAACACTAATATATGAGCTATTAATTAAGACATACTTGAGTTTATACATGGCAAAATGAAATTGGTGGAAAGGTTGGTACACTCATATATATGATGTTTGTATGCGTTATAAGAGATACGATATAGCTTATATCATTGTTATAGATGGTGGACACCATGGTTTTTTGTAAGTTAATCCATAAAAACCATTGTATCTTTGGGAATGAGTTTGCAATTTAATTGAACGTCGAATAATCATGATATTTATTTGACTTTGGAAAACGGTGTCTTTCATAATGCTATATCATGCAAGTTATAGATGCATAATTGCATTGTTAAATATGTAATGGAGTATGAATATTTTGTGAAGACTTTGCAGGATAAAAAGTTGAATGCCTAAGTTGTTGTATTCCTTTGTGGGAATATTTTGACTCCATTAATTTTCATGCATCATTATCTGAAGCATCAAGTTTTTCGACAGATTATCAAGAGTGATGGATAATCTGATCGGATAATGGGTTCACAAAGCTTGTGAATTGTAAGTGGATATTGAGATCCCTTACATAATAATGTGATATCATAATAAGACGTACGTAAATTGTGAAGAGGATATTGAGATCCTCCTACCAATGGCCATGGTAGAAGATAGTGCTGATGTGGCAGCACAAGGAATGGGTTTAAAGCCTATTGGGAGTGAATCGTGACGGGGCTCCCCCACTTGGGTTTACCAAGTTCAATGGGTCAAACGAAGTCACGAGGATCTCATGTTGTAATACTACTACCATTCCTGTATTAATAAAAGTGATGTAGTATTCCTTATATATATGAGGCTATTTCTGTTATGTGAGGAAGGTTGAGCTAAACTCTTAATAAGTCCATAGTCCTTGTTTAAGGATGGTTTGTGACAGTCAAACCTGATGGACTTACCTATGTGAATGTGGGGGAAATGCCCTACCCCCTATGAGGTTCTTAGGCTTTAGGACCTCTAGAGCGTTCACGAGATCCCAAGCATGTGAGGGGCACCTTTTATGACATTTCGCGAGGACGAACACAGATTCGAATGCAGGTTTGTGCGCAGTTATCCGTTACAAATCACCGTGGAGAGTCCAATGCCGAGAGCAACTCGATACGGCTGTAGCAGGTAATTGTATGCACTGGGTGACAATTCAATTCCTCGGGAACATTGTCATCTTAAGACTTGCGTTCCGTTGTCTTAATCAGCTATATCTCTTCTTCTTCTTTTGAATCATGTGGGGGATTGTTGGAAGTATTGCTTCAAAAGAATCTCTTATTATCACACATTGGTATAATTGGTGGGATTGTTAGACGGGTTGGAATTCTATGCGGTTTTTGCACAATTTCCAAGTTTGATATTTCAGTCTTCTAAACTGATTATTGGCTTTTCCATGCTAATTGTGTAGTCTTCTATGGAACAAATTACAAGACGATATTTAATACGTCTCTAGATCCTTCCTTCTATTCCTATAAATACTCTATGTTTATGCTTTTTCTAGACAACAACAACAACATCCATCCTCTCTTATACTCTCTAAATATTTTCTGATATTATTCATAGCTGATTTTGGCAACGTTCTGTTAGTAATTCTCAATCTGAGTCTTTGTCGTACACCTTAGACTCGGAAGTCGTGTAACCCTGGGAAGTTGGTTGCTAAGAGGCCGTGTGTATCGAGTGGGGCAAATTCAACTTTAGGGCAGTGATTCTATCACGCCACGACATTTTCTCTTCAAGTTCTGTAAGTTTATTTGTTCATTATTCGTCTTATAGTAATATCGCCTACATACTGGTCAGTTCGTGACCGTCATAAGCATGTCGTGGACTGTTATGTGATGAGACAGAGAGATGCCATATTTGTTTTGTCGGTTGGACTGTTGGTGGTTGTTAAAGGGCCCGTGAGTGAGGTGGTAGAGTGGGTAGTGTTGGGATCAGCGAGCGGTGTAAGGCGTGGAGACAATAGGTGGTGGTGTAGGTGTGTGTAGTATTGGTTTGAGGCGTCGGACCTAGTCGTGGTTGTTGCGGTTGTTTTCGGTTTTGAGTTAGCTAGTTTGGTTGCATTGGAACGTGATTATGTGTATGCAGTGTAGTGTCCGTATTAATGATAATTGTAAGTCTAATGAAGTGATAATGACAACATAATTTAATGATTAGTTGGTGACTTATATTAGACGGTGAAACAACAAATAAATGCGCCTAGTTGTTGGTTAAAATTTCATGTAAACATAGAGTTACGAGAGTTTTGGTTGGGATTTGAATTGTTTATAAGCAACATGGTTAATGAGTTATTGTCATATAGTTACATGTGGACAAAGTGTAACACCCCTATTTATTCAGGAGCCTTTAGCTAGACATTCCCAAATAAATAAGACTGTTACAATCTCGGTTTCCCGAGGTAGTGAATAACAAAGTCCAACTCACCAAAGTACTTTATATTAAAACTTTAATGAATAAATATGTATTACAAATTAATCAACTAAAACTTAATATAAAATAATTACAACTCGCAGCGGAAATAAATAAAGTGATCTCATAATCTACGTGGTCTAAACTTCTAAGTAGATAGGTCAAGTCCTCACGCATCTCATAGCTCCCAAGTCAGCTAATCTTTAGGCCCTGTTCTTTTGGACTTAATTTCAGTTTAGTTCATTTCAGTTAAGTTCGATTCGATTCATTTCGATTCGATTCGATTGATTCGATTCGATTCGATTCGATTCGATTCATTCGATTGATTCGATTGATTCGATTCAACTATATTATTGTAATTATTATTAGTATTGTAATTATTATTACTATCGTTATTGTTGTTGTTGTTGTTGTTGTTGTTGTTGTTGTTGTTGTTGTTGTTGTTGTTGTTGTTGTTGTTGTTGTTGTTGTTGTTGTTGTTGTTGTTGTTGTTGTTATTATTATTATTATCGTCGTCGTCGTCGTCTGGTTCTTTGAAATATATATAAATAGACAGCAGTGTGTAATAACGAAATTTTTAGTTCAGAAATAGGAGTCATGATAAAATAAAAATAAAAATTATTAATGTCAATACATCAAATGCTTGCAATTGTGAAAAATGTTTAGATTCAACGCAAATTACAAAATTTAGTTATTCGGATCATCTACTTCCATATGTTCTTCTTCGTTGTCATTTTGCGACACTCCATCTTCATGCTCTTCGGGATTGTTATAATTCCAAATAACTTTAGCTATATCCATTCTCACTTTAGACATAAGGCTCATTCGATCTTTATCATCCAAATTTGTATTTTTTCTCCCAATAACTGCATCATGTTGTACAATTGGGATACCAAGCTTATGCATTCGTATGAAATTATGAAGTGTGAAACATGAAACAATAATTGACATCTGATACTTTGGTAACATCTGGGGCATAGTTTTCAGCACCTTCCACCTTTTCTTCAATTGACCAAACGCACATTCAACTTTCATTCTTAATGAAGAATGTCGGTAATTGAAATGTTCTAACATTCCTAAAGGTGGTCCGTGCTTAAATTCCGGCAAATGGGATCTGACGTTGGGATCGCAAATAGGAGACAGATATCCAATAGTATTAAGATATTCGGAGTCCACCAAATAGTACTTACCTACAAAGTAAAATAAAAATCGCGTGAGAATCGCAAAATAATGAGCTATAAACAAATAAAGAAAATTAGTTAATACTTACCTTCAGGTGGATGAGGAAAAACATATTTTGAGGCAGTTAGAGAATCTCGCCATACTGTAATATCATAAGCACTCCCTTCCCAACCCACGTTGATAAATGTAAAAATCCTATCAAATGAACAACAACCCAACACATTCCAGGTCTTACGACCATTGCGATTTCGAAATGGTGTACCAGTACGATCACTAATAACTGCTTCTATATGCGTTCCATCTATGGCATCAATAGCATCCTAAATAATAGAAGTAATAGAGATGTTAAAACTCAAAGACATAAGGTAGTAAAAAAAATATAAAAAAATAGCTAAATGCACGAGGTACAATATTACCTTGAAATAAGGCCAATAAAGTGAGTTATTTTCTACCTCCGGAGGCACCTCAAATAGATCGCGGTGTGGTCTAATGATATCATGTGACAATATAACCAAGGCATCCAACACTTTTTTAAAATACACACATATTGTAGATATGGAATGCTTGAATCTATCAGCAACATCACGATAGGAAGAGCCTTTGGCCAATATGTATAAACAAATTCCTATTTGTTCGTCCACTTTTATATACTTACCATCAACTAACAAATTCCTTTCAATCATCAAATCTACAAGTTGTAGAAACATTACCCTATCAAGTCGTAGTTGTTCAAAACATGATGTAGCGTTTTCATTCAACAACCTGTGAATGTATTCAGCTCCACTTTCCCCTCTTTCTCTTCTAGGCCGCCTACTTGATGATGTTCGTTGTATACTAGCATCACTTAGTACAAGTGATCTTCGCAATTCTTCTAATGAAATAATTATAGATGCACGTCTAACATTATCCATTCTACACTAGAACAATTAAAATACAATTATATCAAGTTCAATTATTTTGATATTAAATTTAAAATATCTTAACCACAAAGTTCAAACATATGAAAATGAAAAGTTCAAACACCTGAAAATGAAAGGTTCAAACACACAAACTTGAAACTACAAAGTGCTTCTAAAACAAACTAGTAAAGGCGAGTGAACAAGGGATCTACGTCCATCACTCTTAGATAGATCCACTTTTGATTATCATTTTTAAGGGATAGGAATATCTTGGCACGTGTTTCATCACTTAAATATCTGACAGCGGAGACAAAGTACGCGTCACCCGATTCTTCTGCAACTTTCATTCTAGTCAATTCATCACTAACCATCTCAGTTGTAGAAGGCTGCTTACTTGAAGAACCAACACCAGTTCCGGACAATAGTGCGATAACTCTATCAAAACTAGTTTCCCTTCTCTTACGTTCTTCTGGACTAATGGGTTCTTCAATCTTTCGTTTACGTGAGGTTCCCACAAAAACTTTTTGGTCAACTAAAGTTGGTGGAGCTTTATGCTCATCATCAAACATGGTTTCTTTAAATTCATCATCACCTGAAACTTCATTGTCTTGAGATGTTTCATCATTAGTAAGATTCTCAATTTGCCTACTCAAGTAAGATGGCCCTTTTGCCATTGCCGGAGAAAAACAACCACCCACCCCATGCGCAAATTTTCCATCAAATAGTTTGCTCATTTCATCAATGATAGCCAATTCTCCTCTGATTATTTTTAGACCATACTTTCCATTCCGCTGTATAAAACAAATTATAACTTAAATTTAGATTTAACTAATAATATAGCAAATTGTAGGTAATTTTAAGATGAGTTAATAATAATTTTACCTCTATGAATGCGTTATATCTCTCCAAAGACTTCTCATCTACATCAGCTTTTTTAGTAATAGGATTAAATGATATGCCAGATAAACCTTGCAATTCCTCCCAACCCTTGTATCTTTCTTTCAAATCTGAATAATGATTTTGGACTTGTTTTCCAGTCACATTACATTCTTTTTGTGCATTAAATTTCTTGGCAATGTTTCCCAATTAAATTTGCTAACTCCTCTGTTTTTCTCCTCATTTAGAATGTTGAGCAAAATTCTTGAATTTTCATCGGGCCAAGAAGTTCTTCCCATTACGTTACTTTCAAATAAATCGACACAAATTCATTAAAATATTATCGATACGAAGATTATATATAAAAGGCATGGTTAAGAATGATCAAAAGTAACAACTACTTTGGTAAAACACACATGACAAACAAGTTTAAGATAAAAATAAAATAAAATAAAACAACACACTTTAGCTTCTAGAGCACGCTCCACCAGACTGGAGCACCAGACTGGAGCACGCACCAGGAGATATACTGTTTAGATGGGCTTGCAGTCAGGGGCGGATCCAGGATTTAGAAGTAGGTTGGGCTAGTTGATGTCGGTGGTTAGACATGAAAGACCGACAAACCGTATAATTTCAGATGCACATATACTACATAGCTGCGAATGATAAGACACTCATTTTGGGATAATTAAAATATAAATATTATCATATTAAAATATAAGATTACATATTACAAAATGTGGACTTGTTTATATATTTAATTTCAATAACATTCAATGATACAAGTTCAGTTACTCACTTACTCCGTATTATAGTACAAATTTAACAACAATCGTTAAAAAATGAAAACGTTCTATACTCTCCGTCTTATCAAAATGCAATATATTTGTATGCTTAAAGAGGTGGATGTCTTTAATTTGTTTAAATTAATTTTAATAAGGATAAAAGGAGTCTTTAATTTGTTTAAATTAATTTTAATAAGGATAAAATAAAAACAAAAATACGCTTGTTATGGGGTTTGAACCCCGCCACCAAGTCAACAGTGAAATAAAAGGTCTAGTTGTCTAAGGCATCTACTCTCACCAACTGAGCTACATTACACCACTAAGTATTTTGAAATGCAAATTATTCTTATTCTTAAAAACAGGTTGGGCTGAAGCCCAACTAGCCGAGATCTGCCCGCTTGGTCAGTCCGTAAAAATGCGAATGTGCAATGGATGGGGGGACGAGTGAAAATTAGCTTCTGGTTTGATGTAAAGTGTTGGAATTTACGGGTTTTAGGAATTGTAGCTTTTAGTTTTTCTTGCTAGACGCGATTAGGTTTGTAGACGGTTGCTTAATTTGCAACTACTGCTATTTCATTCAGCTTCTTTTCAAGATTGTTTACTACTTTTTCATAATTCAGAGAAGTTTTTTTCTCTACAATGTAGCTTATTATCAATTTCAACCGCTCTTTTCGACAATTTTATCAAAAAGTTTTCAATCAGTATATACTCAGGAATCAAGGATGAGTTCTATGGCTTCCAGACGGGAATAAAAAGAGTAAGACATTATTGTCAAGCCGCCTCTTTGATAAAATTGTCGTCTCACCGGAGTTTCTTGTATCTTCTAGCAAAGAAAATATACAGTATACTACAGAAAATAGTACAAAGACGAAATATACAGTATCTCGTCACAAACAAGACACTTTATTTAGAAGAACACATATAGGAAACAACATAATATATAAAATCACGTCTTAATATCACAATTGCAAAACAAAAGCAAGAAATAAAAACAAACCCATTAAAAAAAATATGTGAATACAATCAAGCCACAAAAGAATCAAAGGGTAATACAGAATTAGTGAATACCTTCAAAAGATTGGTTGTTGCGTCAAGGCAAGATTTTTTTTTATGAACAAGTTCTAAGGGGAAAGCAGGTTGAAGGCACAGTATTTGTTAAGAGAAATTTTTGAGTAATACGTAGGGTTTTTTTTAATTTTGGCTCGATTCGATTCAGTCCATTAAGTTCGATTCGATTCGATTCGATTCAGTCCATTAAGTTCGATTCGATTCGATTCGATTCGATTCATTCGATTCCAGTCCATTAAGTTCGATTCGATTCAGACGGATTCAGTCCAAAAGAACAGGGCCTTAGCACCTGTCAAATCTGTTCCCCATTAAGGTTCACCACAGGTGTTCAAGAATACATGGTCAACCACGAGGTTGAGTAGGAATAGCCAAACGACCACAATAAATGGATACAAGAATAATACTAAATGCAAATGCAATGCATGCTCATGATCAATCCTCCGACGCTCCCGTTCATCCCGCCAATCCCTGGCCGGGGTAGTCTCATCATCCCAACCGAAGTTGAGGTAGTCTCATCATCCCAGAAACAAGTCTTGCAGAACTTGTCCTGAGGTATCCAATGCAAGTGCTCATGATATGAAAATGCAAACAATTGAGCAACACAACTTCTTACCATCTCAAATACGAAGCTGAGGAATCCAATAATCAATATAATCATCTCAGTCACGAGCTGAGGTAGTCAATAATAAAATCATCTCAGTCACAAGCTGAGGTAGTCATTAAACAATTTATCTCAACGCAACCAACCAAAAGTCATATATCATCCATCACTATTCCAAATAATTCAACCAATAAAAATCAGATAATACCATTCAAGTAAACATTAAAGTGATTGAGTAGCTACCCTACCTTGATAGCGAATTTCCAACTAAGCAGCTCAACAAGAATCGGAATAATTAATGCAACCAAACCCGATTATAAATTCTTCACAAATCGTCACCTATTGATAATAATAGTTACAATTAATTACTAATTATTTACTTTACTTAAATAATTCTATCAATTACAAATTAATTAATTAGTTACGTAAATTATAATCTCATATAACTATAAATCCCGTTTTAGTTACAATACGAAAACCCGTTTACTCATTAAACTCGAGTTAACCCATTTTATAATTAATTAATGAAACAAAACCCAACCACACATACAACCCGTAACACCAAGCACAAACTAACACACGCATACACGATTTTAAATCGTGTTTAACACCCCACCAAAAACCCGTCTTTCACGACACCCATAGCCACCATCGGCACCACCCAAGCGTGCCACATTCTAGACCGCACTATGACGCATCCCGACGACCACTAACCACCAGCCTATCCATCCCCTACAAACCGTATAAACAAGCCCTAGCAGCAACAATCACGACATTGACTAATTGCCGAAAACCCGACATCGACAACACCGTGTAAATAACCCCTCGCCAACACCACCACAGCCACCATTACCACCTCTGGCCACCACCATCGACACCACTGTCTCACAGTGACTCCAGAGGTGGTCCCCTTTCCCCGGTACAGTCACTAACACGGCCATGGCAGTCGTCTTAAGACGGTCACGAAAACTCGCACACAACCCCTGCACCTCCCCTGTTTTCGCTCAACTCCGGCAACCACTGCACCCACCACAACCTATAACCACCCACAGCAACCCAAAACCGACGACCCATCACCACGATACCAACCAACTCAAACCCGAGTCCATTCGACACACACAAGAAGGTAAAATCAAGTCTATATGCGAGATTGACAACCATTCAACACCAACGAAATTCCGGCCAACCACTGCACGAACCACCACCCTTGACAATACCTGACCGCTCACGGTGGTCGACGCAAACCTAGGTACCACCTCTACCAGTCTCAGGTCAATCACGACTGAATATGGACTTATAACCATGCTTTAACACGTAAAACAACCCAATAACAACCACCCATAAAAACCCGCATGAAGCTCCCTTTACCCGTGGTTCCTGGTGGTAAATGGTGGGTCTTGATCGATCCCTGGTGGTCCACGGTCACGGTGACAGACTCGGGTCAGTCAACGGTTCTCTAATTAACGAGTTATATTAGTCTTAAGGTGAGTATGTTATGAGACGATTAGAAAATTACCTTGTGACGATCTCACAGCTGCTAGTTCTTCCTTCTCCTTTTATCTTTTCTCTTATGTGAATTACTTGTGTTTTTATGATGAATAAGGTCTATTGTTGTAGGCTGTCATCTATTTATATAGGTAGGTTAAGGTTATATGGAAATCAATTAGGAAAAATACGTAATTTCCATATTATTATTATTATTATTACTATCATAAATTATTATTATTATTATCGTATATGACTACTCTTACCCTAATTAGAATTACCATACATCTCTTTTACAAATTAAATTATTAGGATAATTAATATAATTATTATTATATTTCCATTATTATTATTTCCATATTATCTACTATAAATTCCCGGTGCAAATCCCGATTATACTCATACCTTATTATAATAGATTCCGGTCCAATTATCAATGGCACACGGCCCAACACTCGATTATTAGCTAAGTCCAATTCCCGACTTGGATTATTAATTTTATATTTTACTTAACGTCTTATTTGTAATTATTATTAGAAATGCTTTTAACTAATTATTAATTACATAAATTATTAATATCAAAATACGAGGTATTACAGTCTTCCCCCCTTAAAATGAACTTCGTCCCGAAGTTCGCCCAGAACTACTATCACAAAACTTATAACTACGCATCATTCAACATCATTAACTTACTCAATCATTATCAAACTTTCTTAATCATTATAATACCGTATCTTACTTATTAAAATGTGTCACAAAATTAATTTCAAAACATGAGAATGTTTCACAAAATAAACTTAGAACATGAGGTATCACATTCTACCTCCCTAAAAATAAACTTCGTCCCGAAGTTTCGAAACTACTTTTACATTATTAAACTACTAACAATTGAAATAATTATATAAATGATAAGAGTCTAATCATCCCACTAACTAGTTACCCTTCTCCCCATTTCCTTGGTCCTCCTATGATCACTCCTACCCCTCAACTATCACAGGTTAAGAATTTATAAAACATTTATATTAAACATTTGGAAAAACTCGCGTTTTCGGAAATCAAAGTCCAACTGTAAATTTCAAAATTCGCCATTAAAAAACCGTTACATTTCACGTTTAGTTTTTTATACTTTTCAGAAATATAAAGATTTTTTAAAACACGAGAAAACAAATTAAGTCCAAATCTCGAATAATCAA
Organism: Silene latifolia; assembly: GCF_048544455.1. Taxonomy (NCBI): domain Eukaryota; kingdom Viridiplantae; phylum Streptophyta; class Magnoliopsida; order Caryophyllales; family Caryophyllaceae; genus Silene; species Silene latifolia. The sequence goes on from NC_133531.1 coordinate 106,270,658, forward strand.
TTTATAAAGATTTTTACAATTCAGTGGGTCGAAACCAAAAACTGATCAGCTATAAGTCAAAACTTATGTCAACTTGTAAAAAACACTATTAATTGTCAAAAATTCACCTTACAACGTGACTTATCAATTTGAAAACATATTTGAGTCTTTTAAACAGTGGAGTTGGAATTAGGTAAAAATATTAAGTACAAATTAAATGGAAAATTTTACAAATTTGTTTGTCGAAAACTTTACTGTACAGAAACATTCTGACCACTGTCTATAAAAATATCTATTTCTCCCAAACCATAAAACCTTTTAACACGAGACCAATTACATTGGAAAGTTAACTCACATGGTTACCACTCATAAAATTTTCAACCTTAGACGATTTACAGAAGTCAAATGGCAGCTTAATCAAATAGGGTTAAAATCTGCTAAATAAGGTCATGCTTCCACATCCATTTTACGAACTCACAAATTCTTACTAACACCCCCCACTACTTGGTAATAAAACATTCATACACCACTATGCATCTATTCTATCATAAATCCAATCATCCAATAATATTGTAAATAACATGGTTTCGGAATTTACATAACCGCATATCGCTATACATGATACTACTATAATCAAATAATCAATATAAATTCAACAATTACTTTCATGCTCATGATTTCAACATCTCATCGTTATTTTATCCATCCCATCCTCCTTAAAATCAAGATTACGTCTCGTAATATTGGTCATCAACAATGCACATCCAATCAATAAATACACTTCCAAGTCAACAATGGATCCTAAGAAATACTAAACATTTATTTTAATTTACCCCGCTCTTAATTATCTCTCGAGGTAACCGGTTCAAAACTGGAAGGGCCAAGGTACGAATTAAGGGATCCTTCTTAACCGTACTAAGAGGGGCTCCTAACAGTTTCTAAACAGGGTTCATTTTATTAGACACATCCTAAGTTCATTATTATTCATTGGTTAAGCCTGAGAATCGTTTTGCTCTAATACCACTTTGTAACACCCCCATTTATTCGGGAGCCTTTAGCTAGACATTCCCAAATAAATAAGACTGTTACCATCTCGATTTCCCGAGGTAGTGAATAACAAAGTCCAACTCACCAAAGTACTTTATATTAAAACTTTAATGAATACATATGTATTACAAATTAATCAACTAAAACTTAATATAAAATAATTACAACTCGCAGCGGAAATAAATAAAGTGATCTCATAATCTACGTGGTCTAAACTTCTAAGTAGATAGGCCAAGTCCTCACGCATCTCATAGCTCCCAAGTCAGCTAATCTTTAGTACCTGTCAAATCTGCTCCCTATTAAGGTTCACCACAAGTGTTCACGAATACACGGTCAACCACGAGGTTGAGTAGGAATAGCCAAACGACCACAATAAATGAATACAAGAATAATACTAAATGCAAATGCAATGCATGCTCATGATCAATCCTCCGACGCTCCCGTTCATCCCGCCAATCCCTGACCGGGGTAGTCTCATCATCCCAACCGAAGTTGAGGTAGTCTCATCATCCCGAAACAGTCCCGAACCCGTCCCGAGGTATCCAATACAAGTGCTCATGATATGAAAATGCAAACAATTGAGCAACACAACTTCTTACCATCTCAGACACGAAGCTGAGGAATCCAATAATCAATATAATCATCTCAGTCACGAGCTGAGTGATACGTGTCGTTTGCGCATACAAATTAATAATTTATAAACCTATCTTAACCTCAAAAATAACAAACGTAGTAAAGGATAAGTAGGGTCGATCCCACGGAGAGACTGGAAAAACTAATTAACTATATAGTACTTTTATTCACTAACTTACATATATATCATTTATTTACATATTTACGGCTATTAACATTATGTACGATTAGGGGGGTTTTCATCGTGATTAGGTAACTTACAAATACTAAAGCAAGACCGAAGTAAAATACCCCATTAAGCACATATTCTTCTGGTAATCTTAGCATGTCAACCAATTACTGTTTACGTCAAATGTCCAGATTATTTATAGATTAACTACGGAATTCAAGGTAACAAGAATTCCCTATCTTCTCTTAGATTACAATTGACCTGAACTAAGCCAAGATCAATTCTTAACTAACTGACCGATGTAAGTTTGTCACACCCTACTAAAGACCGAATTAGCAGCATTATTGAACCAAGAAAATATCATTAACCCAATTAACCCGTTTAAGTGTCGTCAATACCCGAACGATTAACTGACCAAATTTTACTCCTAATTTAAACTAACCCCAATTCGCAGAGACCAATCTAAACTAGTTGCTACTCAGATTATGTAACTCGAAGTAAGCCTGAATCACACAAATAGCTGAAGTATACAATTCCAGTCATAATAAGATAACAAATTACCACAGAAAATTGCAACTTCCAATCAAGACGAGTAAAACTTTGGATACAATTAACTGAAAGATTAACAATTAAACAGCCAATGGTTTCCAATACTAGAATTAACCAACGAAAATGAACCATAAATTGAATACAAGAGAGGTAGAGAGAACTTAATTACTGCCCGGAACTTGTAGTCGGAACTTCGGATGTCGCGCCTCAGAAACCGCCTCAAATTCGCCCTTACTCGAACGTGTGCTAAGACTCCGCCCGAGTACGTCTCCTACTGCTCTCATGACCCAATTAGGTCTCAAATCGTCACTCTATTTCGCTCAATAACTATAAAATATATGGGTATTCTCTTCTGCCTCCCCTATTCTGATGGAAATCATCGGTATTTATACTCATCACGATCCGTGTTTATCACGATCCGTGTTTAGGATAGATTCGGGATAAATTTTGCAAGGAATAGGATAAATTTTGGATATAATTTGTGGGTGAATTATTGAAAAGATAGAATTTGGAGATCATCGGGAGAGTTGCATTTTCCATCTTCGAACTTGGTGCGTCTTTTCCCGTAACTTCTATTCTTATTGTTCTCCTGCTTCTTTATCTTGCTTTTGTTCATATGGACTTGGAAATTAACCCATGTGCAATGTAAATGAATGGTCTCAACTTATCCATTAGTTACGCAAAGCCCATATAACTTTGGTCCACATCGTTCATTATCTGTACACTCCGACCCATAATTCCTCTGATTATAACCTGCTAATACCAAAATGCACTCAATTAGGCCATTTATCATATTGGAATAATATTTCTGTGATTATAGCTTAGAACTAACAAATGTTTAATAAATACATCGATTAACGTAATAGGCGACCAGAAAAGTATATAAAACAAGGGTGTAAATATGAGTAAATATCGTCTTATCAAATTCCCCCACACTTAGCTTATTGTCGCCCTCGACAATGACAAAACACATGCTATAAACAAATTATCAACCTCAAAGATTTTAGACATACGATAGAATATAGGGATAAATGGCATGGTATACAACTCATAGCTATCCATACTATTGACTCACTTAAATAGCATTCACGCAACAAATCAACACCAATGCTAAGGAAACAAATTCCAGAGCGGGAAAAATACGAACTCAGATGCAAACGAATAGGACAATGACACTACTACTGAACCGACGACCTTGCCAGACTTATACATGTTGGACTCTCGCGGTTCGCTCATCACTCGTTATAAGAATAGGTGAGTATAATGTGAAAGAGAGAGAAAATATAAGTCACTCACCTAACTCAACTTACGAAGACATGCATGCAATCTAACATGAAATCGATCTCTACAACCATACATACGCATTCCAACCATACATACGCATTCACATGCCGAGGACTTACAAGAGGTGCGAGATAAGGTAATTGGGTGAAAAGGGGCAAATATTTTTGGATATGTGGAGGTAAAAGTCAAGCTAGCACCGACCGTAACCAAGATTACACGTATTCTGCTTAGAAACCCAACTTACAAAGTGATAAACGATGTCATACATGGCATAAACTCGCGCACAACAAAGATAACTCCTCATATGTATAATATACTGTCAAGAATAAGAGTTTAATTATAAGGGATTTTTTTTTCTTCTGTCAACAATTCTCATTTTTTTCCCTTTTTGTTTTTTTTTCACATTGATTTTTCTTATTTTTCTTTTTTCACTCTTTTTTTTCTTTTCATTCAGTCTTTTTTTTTTCCATCTTGTTTTTTCTTCTTTTTCCTTCCATTTTTTTGTCCAACTCCCCTTTCTAGATAATAGCACAATACCAAAAATGACCAATAAAGAGCGTGCCAAACACATCAACTAGACTAGCTTGACTAGGGTAGGCTATTTAGGAATGTAGTTGATCGAATGGGTCAAAACAAGTCAATTTGGCTAAGTGAAGTTCAATGGTATAATAAAAGGGAAAGTTGCCTCTCCACATGTGTCACCGCCACAAACCCGAATGCATACAGGTTAAGAGACAAATTTCATGCTTATGCAATTTGATGTTACATGCCTCATAAGGAGTACTACTCTCATCCTATAAATGGAAACCGATCATGAATGTCATCGGTTTTAAAGGCTCTAAATCTCAGAAATTTTAGTAGTTTGCCAACATTTTAGTCAAGTCTATTCGTTCAGTAGTATCGGTCACACACTCGTAGATATGCAAATGAGTATACAAAAGATAGGTGTTGAAAATTCAAGGCTAAAGTGAGAATACAAAAGCATAAAAGCAGTTTTATCATCGTTGCACAACCATTCCGACTCCCTTATCCTAGTTAGTCTTGTAAAAGCAGAGGTTATTTTTAATTCTGACCAAATTTTGACAGCACCTCCCTTAAAAATGGTCATATCCAAAAATTTTTAAAACCTGTAAATGCAACAAAAATTTATATGGCAGTCGCCAGACTCCACTTTTAGCATACAAAACCACAACTCCAGCAAATTTTTTAAGTAACCCAGTTTTTAGGCCTTGCCTCTCCCCCACACTTAAACTCGACATCGTCCTCGATGAGATTAAACATATAATAAAAATAACAGGGAGAAAGGAACTTAGCGGATTCATGTGAAGCATTCACAGCAAGTGCTCCAGATTTGCTCCAGATTTGGTTATGATAATTTTCTGTCATGGCCAACTAAGCTCTCAGTAGCAGCAGTAGCAGTATAAACCAGCAAGGAAGGTGCCCCGTAGTTTGTGTCAGCTTCCAGCCTCCAAGTAGAGCTGATCAACTTCTATCCATGGCGTTTAGCAAGGCAAAGTGCACCGCTTTATCACATCAGCAACTCGCAGCGTCCCAACAACAATATATGTATCCCGATCCCTGCAAAATAAAGCACTTGACCAAGACAAGTGAAATGAAACAAGCAAATTACCCAGAAAATCCAATAGTAGTAATAATATCTCTTTTTGTATTTTTATATTTTCTAATTTTTTTGTTGCTACCGACACTATTAACATCCCCCTACAAAGGTAGCGAAACTCAGGGAGGCACTTAAGCCGACTCAACTCACTAACTAAGAAAGCATATAAATATTAAACACACGTGAAAGCAATAAAAATTTAAGCTTGGGTTGCCTCCCAAGAAGCGCCTTAGTTTATGTCGTGGCTCGACATACTTAATATCCTCAAAGATCAGTCATATCCTTGATAGCCAACTCAATTGTACCCAGCAAGTACATAGCTCAAAACTTTAATAATCTGCTCAAAAGTCAGTTTATCGATATGTTGTCAGCTAACATTTTGTATCAACGTATCCACTAAGTTCTCATGAATAACCAGCTTAAACACCACTCTAGCTTAAGTCCTCTATGAGCAATAAATTATAAAGCCTCAAATTTTTACTCCCCAACACTTACTATTAACCACAAGGAACTTTCATCATTAATTAAGGTAATATAAATACCATATGGGGAGGCTATGCATTTACGTCCATAAGCAATGAAGACAACTAATATCAGCTTTTATAGTCACCATATATGAGTGACTTGCTTGGGAACCTTCAGTACCAACAATGATAGTCCATGACCATTTATAAGACTGCAAATTTTCATATTCTAAAAGCAAAACCGCCAAAATTCCGATTGTTTTTCACCACGTTCAAACCTCAATTTCCATAATTAACCATGTTCTACCTTCTCATATTAATAATTACCTTCAGTCCTGACAAGCTTCTAAATCCGTCCATTTCTGTCACATCCGACCAGCTAGTTCATGTCATTCTTTTAGCATTCCAAGCATTCTTCATTAGAACATTAAACTAATAGATCATATCTTCAACTAAACAAACACTAACACATAGAATAGGATAGCAAAATATCAACGCCAACTTATAAGGTGGTCATTTATACCATTCAGGTTAGACATCAGACAGACAGGCATTCTTAAGCTTTAGTTTCCAGATTTTTTTTTCTTCACACACCCAGCAGCCTTATTTTCATAAGCCACAATAGCCTCACAGCAGGGTAAACAAAATTGCAAGAAGTTGATCACTCTTCTTCGACTCATGAATTACGACCCCATCACTCTCAACAAATTAGACTATAACCCAACATCAATGAAACAAGGTCCATTCATTTATCCTCAAAACAGCAGCATATGCCTCTAACTAAAGCAAATCCAAGGACAAGCATGCTAGAATTTATATTTCAAACTATATATATAAAGCTAATATATAGCATATGTAGTTCAAGAAGGGTACTTATAAATTGCAATACTATGAATAAAACCTACAGACAAATGAGAGAGAAGACATACAAACAAGTTATTTGAAAAATACCACTTTCTATGTAAATTTCTATTATGACAGTTAATATAGCCAGACTCAAAAATAGGAAGAAACCAAATGAGCAAACAACACGCAAAAATTTTTAGGAAACATGCCGGCTGCTCAGAATTTCTACCTAAAAGAATCCAACCAAAAAAATGTAAATTAATGCAAGTTAGTGTCAAAAATATACAAAATACATATAAAATTTAACTCTAACATCAATCTCCCCGGCAACGGCGCCAAAATTTGATACGTGTCGTTTGCGCATACAAATTAATAATTTATAAACCTATCTTAACCTCAAAAATAACAAACGTAGTAAAGGATAAGTAGGGTCGATCCCACGGAGAGACTGGAAAAACTAATTAACTATATAGTACTTTTATTCACTAACTTACATATATATCATTTATTTACATATTTACGGCTATTAACATTATGTACGATTAGGGGGGTTTTCATCGTGATTAGGTAACTTACAAATACTAAAGCAAGACCGAAGTGAAATACCCCATTAAGCACATATTCTTCCTCGTAATCTTAGCATGTCAACCAATTACCATCACACGTCAAATGTCCAGATTATTTATAGATTAACTACGGAATTCAAGGTAACAAGAATTCCCTATCTTCTCTTAGATTACAATTGACCTGAACTAAGCCAAGATCAATTCTTAACTAACTGACCGATGTAAGTTTGTCACACCCTACTAAAGACCGAATTAGCAGCATTATTGAACCAAGAAAATATCATTAACCCAATTAACCCGTTTAAGTGTCGTCAATACCCGAACGATTAACTGACCAAATTTTACTCCTAATTTAAACTAACCCCAATTCGCAGAGACCAATCTAAACTAGTTGCTACTCAGATTATGTAACTCGAAGTAAGCCAGAATCACACAAATAGCTGAAGTATACAATTCCAGTCATAATAAGATAACAAATTACCACAGAAAATTGCAACTTCCAATCAAGACGAGTAAAACTTTGGATACAATTAACTGAAAGATTAACAATTAAACAGCCAATGGTTTCCAATACTAGAATTAACCAACGAAAATGAACCATAAATTGAATACAAGAGAGGTAGAGAGAACTTAATTACTGCCCGGAACTTGTAGTCGGAACTTCGGATGTCGCGCCTCAGAAACCGCCTCAAATTCGCCCTTACTCGAACGTGTGCTAAGACTCCGCCCGAGTACGTCTCCTACTGCTCTCATGACCCAATTAGGTCTCAAATCGTCACTCTATTTCGCTCAATAACTATAAAATATATGGGTATTCTCTTCTGCCTCCCCTATTCTGATGGAAATCATCGGTATTTATACTCATCACGATCCGTGTTTATCACGATCCGTGTTTAGGATAGATTCGGGATAAATTTTGCAAGGAATAGGATAAATTTTGGATATAATTTGTGGGTGAATTATTGAAAAGATAGAATTTGGAGATCATCGGGAGAGTTGCATTTTCCATCTTCGAACTTGGTGCGTCTTTTCCCGTAACTTCTATTCTTATTGTTCTCCTGCTTCTTTATCTTGCTTTTGTTCATATGGACTTGGAAATTAACCCATGTGCAATGTAAATGAATGGTCTCAACTTATCCATTAGTTACGCAAAGCCCATATAACTTTGGTCCACATCGTTCATTATCTGTACACTCCGACCCATAATTCCTCTGATTATAACCTGCTAATACCAAAATGCACTCAATTAGGCCATTTATCATATTGGAATAATATTTCTGTGATTATAGCTTAGAACTAACAAATGTTTAATAAATACATCGATTAACGTAATAGGCGACCAGAAAAGTATATAAAACAAGGGTGTAAATATGAGTAAATATCGTCTTATCAAATTCCCCCACACTTAGCTTATTGTCGCCCTCGACAATGACAAAACACATGCTATAAACAAATTATCAACCTCAAAGATTTTAGACATACGATAGAATATAGGGATAAATGGCATGGTATACAACTCATAGCTATCCATACTATTGACTCACTTAAATAGCATTCACGCAACAAATCAACACCAATGCTAAGGAAACAAATTCCGGAGCGGGAAAAATACGAACTCGGATGCAAACGAATAGGACAATGACACTACTATCGAACCGACGACCTTGCCAGACTTATACATGTTGGACTCTCGCGGTTCGCTCATCACTCGTTATAAGAATAGGTGAGTATAATGTGAAAGAGAGAGAAAATATAAGTCACTCACCTAACTCAACTTACGAAGACATGCATGCAATCTAACATGAAATCGATCTCTACAACCATACATACGCATTCCAACCATACATACGCATTCACATGCCGAGGACTTACAAGAGGTGCGAGATAAGGTAATTGGGTGAAAAGGGGCAAATATTTTTGGATATGTGGAGGTAAAAGTCAAGCTAGCACCGACCGTAACCAAGATTACACGTATTCTGCTTAGAAACCCAACTTACAAAGTGATAAACGATGTCATACATGGCATAAACTCGCGCACAACAAAGATAACTCCTCATATGTATAATATACTGTCAAGAATAAGAGTTTAATTATAAGGGATTTTTTTTTCTTCTGTCAACAATTCTCATTTTTTTCCCTTTTTTTTTTTTTCACATTGATTTTTCTTATTTTTCTTTTTCACTCTTTTTTTCTTTTCATTCACTCTTTTTTTCCATCTTGTTTTTTCTTCTTTTTCCTTCCATTTTTTTGTCCAACTCCCCTTTCTAGATAATAGCACAATACCAAAAATGACCAATAAAGAGCGTGCCAAACACATCAACTAGACTAGCTTGACTAGGGTAGGCTATTTAGGAATGTAGTTGATCGAATGGGTCAAAACAAGTCAATTTGGCTAAGTGAAGTTCAATGGTATAATAAAAGGGAAAGTTGCCTCTCCACATGTGTCACCGCCACAAACCCGAATGCATACAGGTTAAGAGACAAATTTCATGCTTATGCAATTTGATGTTACATGCCTCATAAGGAGTACTACTCTCATCCTATAAATGGAAACCGATCATGAATGCCATCGGTTTTAAAGGCTCTAAATCTCGAAATTTTAGTAGTTTGCCAACATTTTAGTCAAGTCTATTCGTTCAAAGAGTATCGGTCACACACTCGTAGATATGCAAATGAGTATACAAAAGATAGGTGTTGAAAATGCAAGGCTAAAGTGAGAATACAAAAGCATAAAAGCGCTTTATCATCGTTGCACAACCATTCCGACTCCCTTATCCTAGTTAGTCTTGTAAAAGCAGAGGTTATTTTTAATTCTGACCAAATTTTGACAGCACCTCCCTTAAAAATGGTCATATCCAAAAATTTTTAAAACCTGTAAATGCAACAAAAATTTATATGGCAACGCGACTCCACTTTTAGCATACAAAACCACAACTCCAGCAAATTTTTTAAGTAACCCAGTTTTTAGGCCTTGCCTCTCCCCCACACTTAAACTCGACATCGTCCTCGATGAGATTAAACATATAATAAAAATAACAGGGAGAAAGGAACTTAGCGGATTCATGTGAAGCATTCACAGCAAGTGCTCCAGATTTGCTCCAGATTTGGTTATGATAATTTTCTGTCATGGCCAACTAAGCTCTCGCAGAGCAGTGAGCAGTGTATAAACCAAAGAAGGAAGGTGCCCGTAGTTTGTGTCGACTTCCAGCCTCCAAGTAGAGCTGATCAACTTCTATCCATGGCGTTTAGCAAGGCAGCAGTGCCTGCTTTATCACATCAGCAACTCGCAGCGTCCCAACAACAATATATGTATCCCGATCCCTGCAAAATAAAGCACTTGACCAAGACAAGTGAAATGAAACAAGCAAATTACCCAGAAAATCCAATAGTAGTAATAATATCTCTTTTTGTATTTTTATATTTTCTAATTTTTTTGTTGCTACCGACACTATTAACATCCCCCTACAAAGGTAGCGAAACTCAGGGAGGCACTTAAGCCGACTCAACTCACTAACTAAGAAAGCATATAAATATTAAACACACGTGAAAGCAATAAAAATTTAAGCTTGGGTTGCCTCCCAAGAAGCGCCTTAGTTTATGTCGTGGCTCGACATACTTAATATCCTCAAAGATCAGTCATATCCTTGATAGCCAACTCAATTGTACCCAGCAAGTACATAGCTCAAAACTTTAATAATCTGCTCAAAAGTCAGTTTATCGATATGTTGTCAGCTAACATTTTGTATCAACGTATCCACTAAGTTATCATGAATAACCAGCTTAAACACCACTCTAGCTTAAGTCCTCTATGAGCAATAAATTATAAAGCCTCAAATTTTTACTCCCCAACACTTACTATTAACCACAAGGAACTTTCATCATTAATTAAGGTAATATAAATACCATATGGGGAGGCTATGCATTTACGTCCATAAGCAATGAAGACAACTAATATCAGCTTTTATAGTCACCATATATGAGTGACTTGCTTGGGAACCTTCAGTACCAACAATGATAGTCCATGACCATTTATAAGACTGCAAATTTTCATATTCTAAAAGCAAAACCGCCAAAATTCCGATTGTTTTTCACCACGTTCAAACCTCAATTTCCATAATTAACCATGTTCTACCTTCTCATATTAATAATTACCTTCATCCCAAGCTTCTAAATCCGTCCATTTCATCACATCCGACCAGCTAGTTCATGTCATTCTTTTAGCATTCCAAGCATTCTTCATTAGAACATTAAACTAATAGATCATATCTTCAACTAAACAAACACTAACACATAGAATAGGATAGCAAAATATCAACGCCAACTTATAAGGTGGTCATTTATACCATTCAGGTTAGACATCAGACAGACAGGCATTCTTAAGCTTTAGTTTCCAGATTTTTTTTTCTTCACACACCCAGCAGCCTTATTTTCATAAGCCACAATAGCCTCACAGCAGGGTAAACAAAATTGCAAGAAGTTGATCACTCTTCTTCGACTCATGAATTACGACCCCATCACTCTCAACAAATTAGACTATAACCCAACATCAATGAAACAAGGTCCATTCATTTATCCTCAAAACAGCAGCATATGCCTCTAACTAAAGCAAATCCAAGGACAAGCATGCTAGAATTTATATTTCAAACTATATATATAAAGCTAATATATAGCATATGTAGTTCAAGAAGGGTACTTATAAATTGCAATACTATGAATAAAACCTACAGACAAATGAGAGAGAAGACATACAAACAAGTTATTTGAAAAATACCACTTTCTATGTAAATTTCTATTATGACAGTTAATATAGCCAGACTCAAAAATAGGAAGAAACCAAATGAGCAAACAACACGCAAAAATTTTTAGGAAACATGCCGGCTGCTCAGAATTTCTACCTAAAAGAATCCAACCAAAAAAATGTAAATTAATGCAAGTTAGTGTCAAAAATATACAAAATACATATAAAATTTAACTCTAACATCAATCTCCCCGGCAACGGCGCCAAAATTTGATACGTGTCGTTTGCGCATACAAATTAATAATTTATAAACCTATCTTAACCTCAAAAATAACAAACGTAGTAAAGGATAAGTAGGGTCGATCCCACGGAGAGACTGGAAAAACTAATTAACTATATAGTACTTTTATTCACTAACTTACATATATATCATTTATTTACATATTTACGGCTATTAACATTATGTACGATTAGGGGGGTTTTCATCGTGATTAGGTAACTTACAAATACTAAAGCAAGACCGAAGTGAAATACCCCATTAAGCACATATTCTTCTGGTAATCTTAGCATGTCAACCAATTACTGTTTACGTCAAATGTCCAGATTATTTATAGATTAACTACGGAATTCAAGGTAACAAGAATTCCCTATCTTCTCTTAGATTACAATTGACCTGAACTAAGCCAAGATCAATTCTTAACTAACTGACCGATGTAAGTTTGTCACACCCTACTAAAGACCGAATTAGCAGCATTATTGAACCAAGAAAATATCATTAACCCAATTAACCCGTTTAAGTGTCGTCAATACCCGAACGATTAACTGACCAAATTTTACTCCTAATTTAAACTAACCCCAATTCGCAGAGACCAATCTAAACTAGTTGCTACTCGATTATGTAACTCAAGTAAGCCGTAATCACACAAATAGTCAAGTATACAATTCCAGTCATAATAAGATAACAAATTACCACAGAAAATTGCAACTTTCAATCAAGACGAGTAAAACTTTGGATACAATTAACTGAAAGATTAACAATTAAACAGCCAATGGTTTCCAATACTAGAATTAACCAACGAAAATGAACCATAAATTGAATACAAGAGAGGTAGAGAGAACTTAATTATCGCCCGAACTTGTAGTCGGAACTTTGGATGTCGCGCCTCGAAAACCGCCTCAAATTCGCCCTTACTCGAACGTGTGCTAAGACTCCGCCCGAGTACGTCTCCCTCGCTCTCATGACCCAATTAGGTCTCAAATCGTCACTCTATTTCGCTCAATAACTATAAAATATATGGGTATTCTCTTCGCGCTCCCCTATTCTCGATGGAAATCATCGGTATTTATACTCATCACGATCCGTGTTTATCACGATCCGTGTTTAGGATAGATTCGGGATAAATTTTGCAAGGAATAGGATAAATTTTGGATATAATTTGTGGGTGAATTATTGAAAAGATAGAATTTGGAGATCATCGGGAGAGTTGCATTTTCCATCTTCGAACTTGGTGCGTCTTTTCCTGTAACTTCTATTCTTATTGTTCTCCTGCTTCTTTATCTTGCTTTTGTTCATATGGACTTGGAAATTAACCCATGTGCAATGTAAATGAATGGTCTCAACTTATCCATTAGTTACGCAAAGCCCATATAACTTTGGTCCACATCGTTCATTATCTGTACACTCCGACCCATAATTCCTCCGATTATAACCTGCTAATACCAAAATGCACTCAATTAGGCCATTTATCATATTGGAATAATATTTCTGTGATTATAGCTTAGAACTAACAAATGTTTAATAAATACATCGATAAACGTAATAGGCGACCAGAAAAGTATATAAAACAAGGGTGTAAATATGAGTAAATATCGTCTTATCACTGAGGTAGTCAATAATCAAATCATCTCAGTCACGAGCTGAGGTAGTCATTAAACAATTTATCTCAACGCAACCAACCAAAAATCATATAGCATCCATCATTATTCCAAATAATTCAACCAATAAAAACAGATAATACCATTCAAGTAAACATTAAAGTGATTGAGTAGCTACCCTACCTTGATAGCGAATTTCCAACTAAGCAACTCAACAAGAATCGGAATAATTAATGCAACCGAACCCGATTATAAATTCTTCACAAATCGTCACCTATTGATAATAATAATTACAATTAATTACTAATTATTTACTTTACTTAAATAATTCTATCAATTACAAATTAATTAATTAGTTACGTTAATTATAATCTCATATAACTATAAATCCCGTTTTAGTTACAATACGAAAACCCGTTTACTCATTAAACTCGAGTTAACCCATTTTATAATTAATTAATGAAACAAAACCCAACCACACATACAACCCGTAACACCAAGCACAAACTAACACACGCATACACGATTTTAAACCGTAATTAACACCCCACCAAAAACCCGTCTTTCACGACACCCATAGCCACCATCGGCACCACCCAAGCGTGCCACATCCTAGACCGCACTATGACGCATCCCGACAACCACTAACCACCAGCCTATCCATCCCTACAACCCATATAAACATGCCCTAGCATCAACAATCACGAACATGACTAATTGCCGAAAACCCGACATCGACAACACCGTGTAAATAACCCCTCGCCAACATCACCACAGCCACCATTACCACCTCTGGCCACTACCGTCGACACCACTGTGTCACAGTGACTCCAGAGGTGGTCCCCTTTCCCTGGTATAGTCACTAACACGGCCATGGTAGCCGTCTTAAGATGGTCACGAAAACTCGCACACAACCCCTGCACCTCCCCTATTTTCGCTCAACTCCGGCAACCACTGCAACCACCACAACCTATAACCACCTACAACAACCCAAAACCGAAGACCCATCACCACGATACCAACCAACTCAAACCCGAGTCCATTCGACACACACAAGAAGGTAAAATCGAGTCTATATACGAGATTGACAACCATTCAACACCAACGAAATTCCGGCCAACCACCGCACGAACCACCACCCTTGACAATACCTGGCCGCTCACGGTGGTCGACGCAAACCTAGGTACCACCCCTACCAATCCCAGGTCAGTCACGACTGAATATGGACTTATAACCATGCTTAAACACGTAAAACAACCCAATAACAACCACCCATAAAAACCCGCCTGAAACTCCCTTTACCCATGGTTCCTGGTGGTCAACGGTGGGTCTTGATCGATCCCTGGTGGTCCACGGTCACGGTGACGGTCTCAGGTCAGTCAACGGTTCTCTAATTAACGAGTTATATTAGTCTTAAGGTGAGTATGTTATGAGACGATTAGAAAATTACCTTGTGACGATCTCACAGCTGCTAGTTCTTCCTTCTCCTTTTATCTTTTCTCTTATGTGAATTACTTGTATTTTTATGATGAATAAGGTCTATTGTTGTAGGTTGTCATCTATTTATATAGGTAAGTTAAGGTTATATGGAAATCAATTAGGAAAAATACGTAATTTCCATATTATTATTATTATTACTATCATAAATTATTATTATTATTATCGTATATTACTACTCTTACCATAATTAGAATTACCATACATCTCTTTTACAAATTAAATTATTAGGATAATTAATATAATTATTATTATATTTCCATTATTATTATTTCCATATTATCTATTATAAATTCCCGATGCAAATCCCGATTATACTCATACCTTATTATAATAAACTAAGGTCCAATTAATCAATGGCACACGGTCCAACACTCGATTATTAGCTAAGCCCAATTCCCGACTTGGATTATTAATTTTATATTTTACTTAACGTCTTATTTTTAATTATTATTAGAAATGCTTTTAACTAATTATTAATTACATAAATTATTAATATCAAAATACGGGGTATTACACAAAGCTTAAGTAAACTACCTAAAGTAGTGGTAATTGGTAGTATATTAGTTAGCTTAGTTTATAATGGATAATGAATTAGTTAGTTAGTTATTAATTTATACATTTTATTATATTGTAGATTTGGATTCGTAAGGGACCATTGTTACTTGTATTTGGCTTATTGGATTTGCTACCATCTCAGGTAGGGATTATCCTACTCAACTTATATTTATGTGATTGTTAATTGTTTTACATATGTGGTTGAATTATATATTGTGATTGTGATTACGGATGTGGAATTAAGGACATGGAGTTTGGTTGGTTATTAGTAGTGGTGATTGTCGTATTGTGATTGAAGGGACCGAACTGCTAGTCCTTGTGAGTTATTTGTTGAAGAGACCGATATACCGCTAGTCCTTGGTTATTATTTGAAAGGACCGATATACCGCTAATCCTTGGTTATTATTTGAAGGGACCGGTCTGAGCAACCACTAGTCCTTGTGGCGTCAGTTGATCACTGGCCACCCCTCAGAGTCTCTTCCCTAGTAGGCTCACTACTAGGGAGATGTGCACATTTAGAGCTGAGGAGCGTTAAGACGGAGTTTAGAGGAGTGGATGTGATTGGAGTATGTTGTGGACGGACAAATGTTATGGGTGCTACCGTAATCTGTGATTTTTATAACTGAGCTGGATTTATTATTATTGAGTTAACTCTGTTGTCTTTATTTATGTCGTTAATTATGTTGTTTGCTTAGTCCCTACTCAACCTCGTGGTTGACAGTGTATTCGTGAACACCTGTGATCAACCATAATGGGGAGCAGATTTGAGAGGTATTAAAGATTAGCTGACTTGGGAGCTATGGGATGCGTGAGGACTTGGCCAATCTACCTAGAAGTCTAGACCACATAGATTATGAGATCACTTTATTTATTTCCGTTGCGTGTTGTAATTATTTTATATTCGGTTTTAGTTGATTAATTTGTAATATATCTGTATTCATTATTGTTTTAATTTAAAGTACTTTGGTGAGTTGGACTTTGTTATTCACTACCTCGGGAAACCGAGATGAAAACAGTCTTATTTATTTGGGAATGTCTAGCTAAAGGCTCCTAAATAAATAGGGGTGTTACACTGGGTAGCCGTCAAGAATATCCTTAGGTACATGAGAAGGACTAAGGATTCATTCTTAGTGTTTTGAGGTGATACTGAGTTGAGTGTGAAGGGTTACACCGACTCGAGCTTCCAAACTGATAGGGATGACTTGAAGTCCCAGGCTCGCTTCATTTTCATGATCAATGATGGTGCCGTTAGCTGGAGAAGATTCAAAGAGGCAGTCGTTGCGGATTCTACAACGGAGGCTGAGTACATCAGCATCTGAAGCTGCCAAAGAAGCTGTATGGATAAGGCAATTCTTAGAAGGGCTAAGGGTAGGCCCTTCCGCCAAAGATCCTATCACACTTTATTGTGATAACAGAGCGACCATCTTTCAAGCTAAAGAACCCAAGTCTAGCAACAAGTCTAGACATGTACCCAGAAAATTTCACATGATTAGGGATTACATTTAAAGGAAGGAAATAGGGATTTTTAAGGTTGGGACAGATGATAATATTGCTGATTCTCTAACCAAGACTCTACCGCAGGCTACGCATGACCAACATGTAGTTTCCATGGGTCTTAAGCGCATGCCTAATTTGTATTAGATTATGAAATATGAAGTAATAATATTGTATTGATTGTTCATATATGATTATCGCATTTATCGTTTGATTTTTATTTTAAACTCTTTTATTTATTACTTTGTTTTATCCAAATAGGTTGTTGAGACAATATTGAACCCTATTAAAGTGAACTGGATTAACATAGTAATTGCCCCTAGTTACTTATATGAGGTGGCGTCTCTAAGTGACTAGAGTGTGAGTCGATTGATGGCAAGTTCGAGTGCCATAGGGTCATAAGAGATGACTAGTCGATCACATAGGCAGACTGTAAGGGACACTCTGTCGGGCAGTGACCGCTTATAGAGTTCTTGTAATTTATATAGCCTGGTCGTGGCGAGAGCTACTATGGTATTATTTTGAGTCAATTCTTTGACTAGAGACTGTTCGCCCCAGTTGGCAGAGTTTCTGAGTGACTTTAAGTTATGCTCTACGTCTTTCGTAAATGAGGTCAAATGGGCATCTTTTGGGTCATGATGAGCTGTGGCTATGCAAAGGGAATAGTGCGATAGGAATTGTCCACCCTCTTATCAGGGTTATTTAAAAAATCTCAGGGCCACTCGAGGAGCAGTGAACTGAAAAATGCGTGGCCACGCTCGGAAGGTATCTACAGTAGATAATTCCGGTGAGATAGTTACTCTCCATATCGAGGAAACCACTCTTGATGTGATCACATGCAAGTACGACCTGCAAGACACATTGCATTGAGTGGGAGATTGTAATAGGACAAGAGAATTGGTGAAGCACACTTGTCTCGGACAAGTGGGAGATTGTTGGAGTATGTGTCCTCAACAATAGTGCGATTACATTATTTAAACTCATGATAAGAATACGTGTAGGGATGATTCATTTATATATGTCAACTGATCAACATTAATCGGTAATGATTGGCTGACTAGAGTTTGAAATTGCTGTCGTTTGACGGTGGTGATCAGTTGATCCCTTAAGGTCACACCTAAAGGACGATTCCCTTAATAGATAATTTAATTAATTGTATATCGATACGGATTAATTAATTCCTTATAGTTAAACAATTTACGTCTATGAGTGAGAATATATATATATATATATATATATATATATATATATATCTTATTGTAATTCGATTAACTAAGATTCATTTTAGTAATTAAAATGTTATATTACTAAAATTCGTTTATGAAACAATTAAGAGAGAATGGTTAGTTATAATTACAATATGTTGTAGATTATATTAACATAACCCATTTTATATACTTGTGATTATGAATTACTAGTCAATTGTTATATATATAATTAAATTAATGTAGGTAATGATATTTAATTGTTAAATATGCATTAATATGATTAATAACATGTTACATGCTACATGTTACACATTATATGACAAAATGAAAATTGACAAAAATAAAATAGATTCCATATTACATAGGGGCACCGGTTTTTAGAGGTGTTTAAGGTTAAATGGTTAATTGTTTTTAATTATTAAAAACAAAATGATTACCACCTAAGACTAAACTACACCCTAACCCATTTTGATAAGAACAATTGTAAAAGTGGAAGGGCATGTATTGGCTCTTTGGCCTACCCCTCCCACCGGTTTTCTCCACCACCAAATAAGAATAAGAATTGTTCTTATTCTTATTATTCATTCCAACCCTTTGTTTTTAGAGAACTTCTCTCACATTCTCCTTTCTCTCTGAAAATAGTTTTAGATCTAAAAGAAATTGTTCAAGTAAAAATCTAATAAATCTTTCTACATTACTATAGTAGTAATATCATTGTTATTAGATTTAATATAAGGATACTAATTATATTACCTAGTTAGTAATTTAATTAGTATTAAGGGATAGTCTTGGTGTAACTAAGAGGAGGTATTCCATAATGAATACTTGAAGATTTTGGAGGATCAGCCATATACATTGTAGCTCAAGAACAAGTGGAGGAAGGAGTCCTCACTTGTGCCCCTTTTTGTGCCTTACCTACAATGTAAGGAACCTAATTCTTCCTTATTTCATCTTGTGTTTTGCATTCAACTAGATATCTAATTAAATAAGTTTATTTAGAGGATTTAGAATCCCTTTCAATGCCAACCAAGTGATGAAAACAACCCTAATGAACATCTCATTCTGCAAGGAGATGAAAGCCTCATGGACTATTGTCCTCATATCGTCCCAAACAACGAGAGTGAAGTGCTCAAGTGGGCCAATGCTCAAGACCAGACATCCAAGCCGCTGGATGCTGCGAAGGAGATCTTAGAGGAGGAAAGTGATGATTAGGAGTCCGTATCTACGATTGGGTCCGGGCCCGAGTCCGAGTCTTAGGCTTTCTCGTATCTATCTTAGTGTCTGTCCTTTTATTCCTAAGTGACAAACTGGGGGCTGTCCCCATGAGTCACACGTATTCATCGAGTCTGTGCTAACATCTTATTTATCTAAATAAAAGCACGATTTCCAACTATCATATATTCTCTCCTTTACCATTTCCCGTTGACAACGAGAATTGATTTGAGAATTGATTTAAAACAAACAACATGTCTCAATTCAATGTGAGTACACTCGAGTGACATTCCGTACCGAGTAAGCAGAGGACTCGAAACTCAGTGTCCATTCTCTTTACCTATTCCATGTCTGGCAATAAAAACCTTTCAATAGCACCCAATTTAGAACGAGCTTTTAAAATAGGGATTTATGACGAACCCAGATAACAGACCAGAACATCTTCTTTTTCATGATCAATGACGAAAGGCAAGCTCATTCCCCATAAAAACATCCCATCACAAAGAATCGATCTCTCACCACCGGGGACATCCCCGCTTACACCTTCGCCATCCTCCAACAAAGGACGGGA
Organism: Silene latifolia; assembly: GCF_048544455.1. NCBI lineage: Eukaryota > Viridiplantae > Streptophyta > Magnoliopsida > Caryophyllales > Caryophyllaceae > Silene > Silene latifolia. Next base: position 106,290,966 of record NC_133531.1, read on the forward strand.
AAATACGAATAGACCCAAGCCTGTCGATCTCCAAACGCAAAGCCAAAACAAAAACAAGATAGCGAAATTCAAATTCGCTATTTCCACAAATTTCAACCCATTTTCAAATCAAAAAACAAAATAGTGAAATTCAAATTCACTATTTTCGCAAATTTCAAATTTCAAGCGACGGAATTAAAACCCGTCACTTTTCAAAAAAAAAAACCCTAAACAGAAGGCGAAATTCAAACTCGCTATTTTTACAAATTTCAAATGACGGAATTCAAAAGCCGTCACTTTTCAAGAAAAAAATGAATGAAATAACGGAAATCAAAATCCATTATTTTCTCACAATTTCAAACGACGGAATTAAAAATCGTCCTTTTTCAAACAAAAAATGAAATTGCGAAATTCAAATTCGTTATTTTTCCACAATTTCAATGACGGAATTAAAAACCGTCACTTTTCAAGAAAATGAAATAACGGAATTCTAATTCGTTATTTCCCACAATTTCAATGACAGAATTAAAAACCGTCACTTTTCAAGAAAATGAAATAACGGAAATCAAAATCCGTTATTTTCTCACAATTCCAAATGACGGAATTAAAAACCGTCCTTTTCAAACAAATAAAGGAAATAGCGAAATTCAAATTCGTTATTTTCCCACAATTTCAAATGACGGAATTAAAAACCGTCACTTTTCAAAAAATGAAATAGTGGAATTCAAAATTCGTTATTTTCCCACAATTTCAAATGACGGAATTAAAAACCGTCACTTTTCAAGAAAATGAAATAACGGAATTCAAATTCGTTATTTTCACAAAAACTCAAACGACATAATTAAAAACCGTCAGTTTACAAAGTCCAGGACCAACAAGTCCAAAGCCTAGGACCAATAAGTCCAAAACACCAAGTCCAGGACCAACAAGTCCAAAGCGCAGGACCAATGAGTCCAACACACAAAATCCCGGACCAATGAGTCCAAAACACCCAGTCCATGACCAACAACCTCCAAAGCCCATGACCAATGAGCCCAACACACAAAATCCAGGACCAATGAGTCCAAAATACAAAGTCAAGGACCAAGAAGTCCAAAGCCCAGGACCAACGAGTCCAATACACAAAATCTCACACTAGTAAGTCGAAAACACCAAGTCCAAGACCGACAAGTCCAAAGCCCAGGACCAATGAGTCTAACACACCAAATTCTGGACCGATGATTCCAAAACACCAAACACCAAAACCTCAACCAACACTGCTTCACCCCTATAGGGCTTTCTCAATAGCTTGGTCACCTATCGTGCATCGGATGAAAAAGCTCTCGGGATCCTCAAGCTTGGGTGGTGAGTTTCTTTAGATGATTGTACTACTCGTATTAGCAAAGGCCATAGTTTCCATTTTGTCAATGGACCTTTTCTTGGTGAGAATATCTTTCATGTACTTAGCATATGCCGGTACATGTATGATCATTTCCGTGAATGTTATGGTTCTTCACAATTTCCATGAACTTTACAAGTTGTTTGTCAAACTTTGGCTTTGCTTGTCTACTTGGGAAGGGCAACCTAACAATGATAGGCTCTTCTTCCTTGCTCTTCTTTTCATTTCTCTTCTTCAAAGATTCATTGGTAGTGGATTCCACTACCTTGTCTTTCTTCTTCAAGGCTTCCTCTTTTCTCCTTTTCTCAAACACTCTCCCTTCTACCATATCCTTACCCTTGCTCCTTGCCTCAATAATTTCTTCCTCAATCGGCATCATTGGCCCTCATAATTGGTGCCACTACTCAAGTGAATAGCATGAGCAGTTTCATGTTTAGTAGGAGGATTACCTTGAGGAGGTAATTTCTCCTTTTGTCTTTGGGAACTTGATGAAACTAATTGGATAATTTGAGTTTCTAAAATCTTGTTGTGAGCTAAGATGTTGTTGATGGCAATGCCTTTGGCTTGGCTATCTTTTTGCATTTGGTTGAAGAAATCTTGTTGATTCTTTTTCATTTGAAAAACCGCCTTTTACATATAAAAGGGTTGATCATTGGGTGGGAATGATTGGTTTTGAATGTAAGGGGGGATGTGATTGGTATCCTTGTTGTTGATTGAAGAAAGGTCTTTGAAATTATTGTTGTTGGTTTTGGTTCCTCAATGGTGGTGGCACATAAGTTTGTTGTGGTTGTGGGTTTTGGACATTTTGGCTCTTGTATGAGAAGTTGGGATGGAACTTGGCGTTCTCATTATAAAAGTTGAAATACGGAGTACCATTCCTAAAAGCTTGAAATGTGTTCACTTGCTCATTTGTTCCTCCACATTCACTTTGGTCATGGCCAAATGTACCACAACTGTCACAAACTCTATTAGGTAATGAAAGTGTCATTACCATAGCATTGACTTGTTGATTGGGTTTGTTGGCTTTTTGAACTAAAGCTATGACTTCCTTGAGCTTTAGATTGATGGTATCCATATAAGAGCTCAATTGTGCTCCAAGTTTGGCACTTAGTTGAGTCATATAGTCTACTTCATGCTTTCCTCCTCTTGTAGCCTTTAGGGGCCTATTAAATTGGGAATTATGGACCGCCATCTCCTCGTTTTTTCCCCAAGTTTGGTTGTCATCCACCTCGATAAACATCCCGTTGGAACCAATATTCAATATGTTCCTTGATTCTTCAAAGAGTCCATTCCAAAATTGTTGTACTAGGAACCATTCGCTTAGCCCATGGTGAGTACAAGAGCGACAAATTGATTTGAAGCGTTCCCATGCTTCGTATATAGAATCTTCATCCCTTTGTTTGAATCCGGTTATTTGGGCCCTCGACTTGTTTGTTTTCTCGGGTGGGTAGAACTTTTGATAAATGTTAGGGCAAGCTTTTTCCAAGAATCTATGCCAAGTGTTGCTCTATTCAAGCTCTTAAGCCATTGCTTAGCACTTCCGATTAATGAGAATGAGAATAATACCCATCGAATTTGATCTTGAGTTACTCCATTTTGTGATATTGCATCACAACAGTTGCAAAATGTCTCCATGTGTAGATGTGGATCTTCATTAGGCATCCCTCTGAATTAACTTCTTTCCACCAATTGTATAAAGGCCGACTTAGCTATGAACTTACCGGTTAGGTGGGTGGGTGTAGGAGTGCCATTTGGTATTGTGTGCTCGGTTGGGATCGAGTGAGAAGAAAACTTAGGCATTTTTAGTTTGTTGGTTTGTGAGGTGTTTGGAATTAGGTTTGGATTTTGGTTGACCTCTCCTTTTCTTGCAAAAGGATTGGTATATTCAACTCTATCCACTTGCAAAATCCATATGTCTACTAAACCGTCACTAATAAATGAAGTTGTCTCCTCCGTTGTTGAAGTAGACGTCCTTAAGCCTCTTCTTATGTTCCTCAAAGTTTTTTCAATCTCTTGATCAATGGGCAAACGGTTGCCTCTTTGATGTCTCCTAGGTATGAAAAATATCAATTACTAAAAAATGATTAGAACCACCTTGAGTAATTTACTTCCCCAAGGCAAAGAAAGACAAAACTAAAAGAAATTTAGATAACAATTTCAAACATACACCGTCCCCGGTAACGACGGCCATTTTGGTGTGTCGTGTAACCACCAACCAATATTTGTGCTCAACAAACAACTAGTATAGGTGTAAGCAGAGATCGAACCTAAAGGACGGTTTGTTTAAGAAAGTTATTGATTACAATTAGCTATGTCTTATGTCACAATATTGGGATTGGATTTGTATTCTAAACTACTATAAGAAAGAACAATAAAATGTAAATAATTGAAAACTAAAGCAAGTAAATAAGATTAGATGTAAACAATTATGGAGAAAATACTAGGGTGTCATGGGATCATACGGGAGAACAAAGGGAGATTCACATATAAACGAGTTTAAGATTAGTCGGGTTACAATCGAGGTTCTCGATCTTAAGGTTCCACCAAGGTCGAGTCGGGCTAGCTCTCGCGTACACCCGGTCTTCCTATCAACATCTTGCATGGTCTAACTACTCCTAAGGTTCTCGATCTTATAGAAGAAGTTGAATGGATAGAGAATAATGCTAGGTTGTCAATCAAGCATTTCATCAAATATAACATGTGCAGTAGTTGAAACCGCAACATTCAATCAAAAGTATAAACTCATTAAGCATGGATTCTACCCTCTAATCATCCCCTAATTCCCTCATTAACCTAGCTAAAGGACTACTCACTACTCATCATGATTGGCATGTTAATAATGGTATCAAACACCATAACAAAGGAAAACATGATGATCAAAGTAAGGTAATTAACAAAGGATTAATAAAAGATTAAGTAAAGATTAAGAAAATGTACCAACTTAAGTAGATGAATAAAATAAGGAAGAATAAAGAAGAAATCCTTCATTAGATGGCGATTGTCATCTTCTTCAAATTAACCCAAGAAATCTTCAATTACAAATGTAGATCCAGGAACAATTAAGGAAAGATTAACTAGAGTATTTAGTGCTAATGTTAGTCTAAAGTGTTGGGTCTTCTACTAATTACAAGGGGCTATTTATTATTAAGTACAAGTTTAGGGTTAGCTAAGGGCTTAAATGAAATATAGGCCCATAAAACGAATCCAAGTTATTGCAAGACTCCAATGCAGCTCGTGGGAATTGGCTCTGAAATGTCAATCTCTGCTCAAGAACTCGAGCGAGTTGCTTGTGAACTCGCTCGAGTTCAACCTGAACTCGTTCAAGCTGTGCTGGAACTCGTACAAGTTCAGCTGTTGCTTCTTTCCCTTGCTCTTTTGCTGCCCCTTAATTCGTGGGGATTGAACATGGGCTCGTGGGGATTGTCCTTCATTGCCAATAAATTTGATCTATTTTACTACGGGTCTTTGGCCTTAGTCTCCGCTTGATGCTTGGTCGTTAGATGCTTCTATTTAGCTCTGAAATGCTCCATGAATGTGAGGTTAGCGCTCTATTCCTACGAAAGGCACCAAACCTTGTAGAATAGCAAATAGGAAGTTAAAGATATACGAAACGACCCTAATAGTAATAAAAAAAACATGCGAAAAGAGGCTAGTTAGGGGAGCAAAAATGTGTAAATATTCAGCACATCATACATAAATAATAATCAATAAATAAAATTGTCCAACATAAATGGAGCATGATCAAGGAAAGAAATCTAAACAAATGAAAGGCAAGCTCAAACAACTACTCCCTCCTATTCTAAATAACCATCCCTCTTTCTTTTTTCATCTATTCACAATATCTTCCCTCTTTCCTTATTTAGTAAAGTTTTATACTTATTTTAATCACCTCACCCCACAACAATACCCTACAATAATCATACTTTATCTTATTTTAATCACCTCACCCCACAACAATACCTATTTTAATTATCTCACCCCACAATAATACCCACAATACATTCCCTCTCTCCAATTATCTCACCCTATCATAATATTTTAGCTTATTTAATTCATACACCCTTAATTCTCGTATCACCCATGAATAAGGAGAGTTATCTAAATTAGGAGGGGGTATAAAATAAATCTTCGAATGAAAAATCATTTGATTCCAATCTTGCTATAGATAGTAGTTAAAGTAGCCAATTAAACAAGTCTTCTTGCCACAACTAGGACAACTAGGAGTAGACCTGGCAAAATCAACCCGGTCCGATTGACTTGACCCAAAAAGGTTGACCCGACACCCGAACGGCCGCACTTGAATGACGCCCGAAGCCCGAAATGACCCGAACCGGCCCGAAAATGAACCGAGCTTTCATGGACCCGTAACAGACCCGACCTAAAATGCCCGATCCGAAACCACTCAACCCGAAAATGACCCGACAAAATATAACTCTAATTGACCCCAAAAGACTTGAAATGCCTTTTTCTCTCTTAATGATTGACCCGAAAATGACCCGACCCAAAATAACCCAACCCGCTTAACCCAAAACAGACTTGACCAACAAACCCGAAACAGCCCCGGAATCCGAAATGACCCGGCCTGACCCGAAAATTTGAGAAACCCGAAAATTTGAGAAACTCAAAATAGCCCGACCTGAACCTAACCTGTTAACCCGATTTACCAGTTCTAACCAGGAGTATAAGGAGGCTTAAGCCTACGCCATATAATTTCCTTGCACAGGAACCAAGGACACGTAATTATCACTACAAAGTTGTTTGCAATAACAAGACTAGAAAAATTGATAATTATGGGTTTCCAGTTGGTATTGGCACATGGCACACGGCACATCGGTTACACATCTAAAACACTTTGCTTTGTAAATTATCAGTTGTAGTTCACTTACCATGATAAGTAGTCTTGGCAAGAACATTATGCATAAACACAACAAGACCTTCCCAAAGACTCTCAAGTTTCTTCTTTTTATAAGGAATAATTATATGCCGGAAAAAAATTGCAGTTTAATTTTTAAACCCCCCATCTTTCACAAACTCCATAAAATATGCGTATACATTCACTAAGGTGGCACAATTTCAAAATCTCACTTACAGAGTTATAGAGATACACGGTGCCATAACAATACAAGAAAAGAATTCTCAAAGTAGATAGATAAACAACTGAAGAGTTTAGGATTCAAGTACCTAAGAGGAGGAGGGTGTGAATTAGGTACTATTTAAAAATTTCAACTTAGTCTTTATTGAATTAAAGCAAGTTGATTGATAATGTGAAGAACAAAAGGATACATCAAGTAATATTGATTCATTAAGAGTGTATCACAATGTTTAAGAAGATTGCAGTAAGCAACGGTTGATCTGACTGTTGCTTGTATGTCTTAGCTCATAATAGAAGGCTACTGACCTAAAGCAACAGTATCAGCGACTGTTGTTAAATAAAACATCAATTAACAATCAAGTAATATAAATGCAGCGGAAATTAAAGTAATAAAGATTAACACGATGCTTTTGAATTGGTTCGGCCAACTCCTAAGAGCCTACGTCCAATATTTTTTTATTAATAAGTTTAAGTGATCTACTCCGACTACTTAGACACTACAAATAAAAGGACCAACAACCTACTCCGGTTGCGACACAAGTCTCAAGACTACTCCGTCTAGAAACTTAAGACTCTTACTAGAATGATTACAAAGATCAAGTTTCCTCAAACTGATTCTATGAAAGAATTGATAAGGACAACTTATAAATCAATCTATTCTAGGTAAGAGAATGTATACTTAAGGCAATGGTAGTGAAGACTGTTGCCACTGGAAGACTTAGAAATATTTTTCAAATGAAGTAAAAAGCTTTGAGTTCTTAAAAACAAGTTTGCAAAACACTTTGAAAATTCTCTGGAAAAAGTCTTAAGGAAATGAAGGAGAGGAGTGCTCCTTTTATAGAGAAGCAAACTAGGGTTTAGAGGTCAAGACATAAGGTAGAAAACAAATAATTTTGACTTAGCCAAGTTTGCAAAAAAGGGAGCATTCTTCCAAAGGTTAAAGAAGAAAAGGAGCTTTGTTATTATCTTGAAAGGGCCTTTGAAAATCAGTCAAGGTAAGACGGACAACCAAGTAAGGACATTTTAGAGGAACAAATTTGGAAAGAAACAAGTTCTTCTTTCTAAAAGCCATGATAAAATGTATTGCCATTTTGAGTTAAGACCTTTTGAAAGATGCCATTTGAATATACTTTTCTTAAACAATAACCTTTAACAAGATTCAAATATCAGAAATGAGTATTTCAAATTAGAAGTTTGTATTTTCGAAATATGAATATTTTTAAAATGAAGACTTCTTCCAAGTGACACGAGTTAAAGCAACGGTCTAGCTGACTGTTGCCTTAGTAAGCAGACTGTTGTTCAACAACAGTCTTGCTTACTGTTGCCTTAGTACTACACCCTTTTACCTTTACATAAGTGACTCTTTATTACAACACAATTCTTGGGTAGCTTGTTCAACACGTTTCGACCATAATCACTTGATAATCTCTTGATTTGGAGGTTTGACTTAATCCTGAAATGAAACATCTTAAGGCAAGATTAAAGTAGGCATGTCATCATCAACAAAAGTGTTCTAACAAATTCCCCCTTTGGTGATGACAAGCCTTAATAAAAATGAATGTTCCAAAAAAATTCCCCCTCAAATGGTTAGTCCAACAATAATCATGAATGTAGAAGTAGTGGGCTAAACTTATGAGGTCACAAATCCTAGAGCAAGATTACTATCATATTTGGTCTACCATAAGACAAGAGATTAATCAACTAACAAGTAATAAGAACATGAATTTCCCTTTTCCCCCTCTTGACATCATCAAACAAGGAAATACTAACCCCGGACACAGAATAAACATGCATGTTACGTCACACAAAAGACAACCAAATTTGCAACAAAATGACAATGTCAGCATTTAAAAAGGTTCAAACATAGTTTAAACAACAATTCGGTACGGCTAATGCATAGTTTAAAGAGTACACCACCAAAATAGATAAAAACGGGGTAGGGGAAACGGTGGCAAACAAAATGGTTAGGCAGATTTAGGAGGTAACACGGGTTTAGTGGGTCGAAACAGGGAGCCCATCCATATCATCATCATCATCTTCCGAGCCGTCGACATTTCCTACATCACCATCCTCGGATTTGTCTTGAAGTAAAGCGGAGATGATAGCAACCTCACCTTTGAGGTAATCAAGAGTGGACTTGATGAGTTCCACATTGTTTTTAAAACCCGGAAGACATGCTACGTCTTCCTTAACCCGAGCCAAGGTATGAAGAACCGATGACCCATCCACAACACCGGACACATCACCCTCCTTTCCCGAGGGTTTTTCGGAAGCCTTCTTCCCTTTTTTCGATTTCACAACCTCTAAAATTCCCTTTTCTGTTTTCAACATCATTTTCCCCAAGGTTCCAACCAACATCATATCAAACATATCCTGAGAGCCGACACTGTCCTTAACAAGCAACCCTTTGGACCGAATAATCATGGAAATCCACATGGCATAGGGTAGGCGAATGGGGTTGGTGTAGTTGGGGTCTTGGATTTTTGACTCGATCATGGCAATTCGTTTAAAGAAAAGGCTAGGGAGGTTGATTTTTTTGTGAGTCATTAAGTGAAAAATGAGATAGTGTTGGGCAACAGTGAGTTTAGTGCGGTCATTAGATGGGTAAATGGTACGACATAGTAAGTTGAACAAGAGTTTTGGTAGCGCAGGGAGTTCATTGGGGTTGACGGGTTTGCACTTGAGATGAAAGGGGGTCACGGTTTTGGCAATGACCGAGGGAGAGGCATAATCTAGGGCAGGCCATATCTTTCCGGCAGGGGAAAGGTTGTACCTCTGATTGTCAATGGATAGGATTTTGGCAAATTGAGTCTGGGAAAGAGTGAAGGTCTTACCATTGATTTTTGTGGTTAGGGTTTTCAAGCTTGAGAGCACATGGACAGTGGCGAAAAACTAAAGGACTCCACTGGCGAAGACGGGTGCCTCTAATTGAACAAGACCCTCCCAACCTTGAGCCACAATGGCGGCTTCAAAATCGGAAAAGGCAGAATTGGAAGAGAGCCATGAAGACGGGTAGACCCGTGGAGTGTGAAGAGCGTCTTTGATTGCATCAGTGAGTAATGGGTTAGCATCAATTTGATCTTTGACAGTAGACGGATCCCATTTCACGAAGAGGGTGACGGCATCCGAAACCGATAAAAATTCCCCCTTACTCACAGCAGATTTCCCTTTTCCCTTTTTCTTGGGTGGTGTCTTTTGAACCGGTTCTTCCTCATCTTCCTCAGATCCGACCGATTTGTCGACTGGATCCTCTTCCTCATTAACATGTTCATTTTCATTTGATTTCTCAGTGGCATGAGAGTGACTTTCCCCATTTCCTTCAGATTTATCAAGACCATCATCTTCATTTTTCTCATTATCATCAAACTCGGTCTCCTCTTCTATTATATCGTGTATTTTGGATGCGGGTTTTCCTTTTTTGAGTGGCGATTTCCGAGCGGTTATGGAGCCACTGGTATCATCGGTTGCTTCTGTAATAGTACAAATATTTTGAGTTATTATTTGTATAACTTGTGATATGATTGATACGGGTGATAATCATAAATGGATAATTGTGTTGGATGGTAGTCGTTATTAGAAATTTTATAAGTGTTCTTGTAGTAGTTATGGGCGAACTTCGGGACGAAGTTCATTTTAAGGGGGGAAGACTGTAATACTCCGTATTTTAATAATAATTTATAAGAATAATTTATGTAATTTAATGATTGATTAAATGACATTTCTAATAATAAATACAAGTAAGACGTTAGTTAAATAATAAATTAATAATTCAAGTCATGAATTGGGTTCGGCTAATATTTGTGCTTTGGGCTTAGTTGGTAATCGAGTGTTGGACTATGTGGTATTATTATATGGGCCAAATTTATTAAATTGGTATTAGTGTAATCGGGATTTATATCGGGAATTAATAATAATATATCAAGGTAATTATGATTATAATAATAAATAATAAAGTTATGGCAATAATAAATTAGTAAGTATTATATGAGGAAATCATAGTTATGGTAGAATTAATAGTATATGATAAATAATAATGATATAATTATAATGACAATTCCTACTACTAATTAGAATAAGGAAAGTTACATGGTTTCCTAATTGGCCTCGTATTCTCTAAATCTTACACTATAAATACCACCTTAAATCTGATAAATAAATTACAAATAAAAAGAAGAAGCTTTAGGAGGCGGAAAGAAAGAAGAATTAACAAAATCAATTGGTCGACTTGAGGTAATTAACTCAGCTTAAAGCGGTTTATATTCTTTTCATGCAAGCAACTTTAGATCGATAGTATGACTTATATAGACCACCATAGGACTCGGGAATTGAACCTATATCGACATTGGACTGCCAAGTTTATAACCTGACCATTGTTGACCGTCATTGACCGTGGTAGGGTGGCGTTTAGGGCGGCGAAAGGTGGCTGGTCAGGAGGGGTTATACGGGTTGGTTGTGGGTGATTGGAATGGGTAATTGAACCCCTAATTGGCTATGCCGTGACCTGGGTATAGAGGGGTTGTGTTGGGGTGGTTGAGTCGACCACTTTGGTGGTGCTGGTATGGTGGCAGATGGTGGTTGTGCGGTGGTGACGGGAAAACAGGGGAGGAGGTCGTGTAATTTGCAGGCGGTTTTCGGGGGGATTTAAGGGGTTGTAGGTGGTCTAGTTAGGGGGGTTGCTGGGTGGCTTTTGTCGAGGGAGGATAGGGGAGTTGATTGGTGGTTGTAGGTGGCGGTGAAGGTGGCGTTAGGTGGTGGTTACGAGCGTGTTTTGTGGGGGTGTCAGGTGAGTGCTGCGGTTGGTGTCGTGTGATAGGGCGTGGGTTTGTGCGTTGTTGGTGGTGGTTTAGCTGGTGGTTAAGGGCGAGTTGGATGCGTGGGGTTGCAGGCTAGGGGTGTCGAGGTTGGGTGGTGGCTGTGGTGGCTTGTGGTGTCGGGTTTGGTGGGTTTTAAGAGAGGTGTTGGCCATGGTTTATAAACCATGTTAAGGTGGTATGTGTTTGTAGTGTGACGGGTTTTAATTATTTAATTAGCTCGGGTGAGTCGGGTTAAATGTAGTTAAATCGGGTTTTTAGTTATCATAAACCTTTAATAATTATAGTAAATAATTAATTTGAATAATTGAATAAAAGGAATAAATAAATAAACAAATAAAGTTAGTAATTATAATTGTTGTAATTGTTATTATTATATAGGTGACGGAAATTGTGAAGAATTATAATCGGATTGGATTTGCTTTATTTATTTGGATTGCGTAATTGGAGTGCTTGCTTGCCAGGTAGGATAATCTACTCAACTGATTGTGTAACTGGTGTTATTTATCATATGGTTATGATATATGGTTGATTGGCAATTTAATTTGTGATGTTATTTAATTGGATGGTTTATATACATGATTGTCGTGTTTAATTACGAGAATGGTTTATGAGAATTGGACTGCCCCAGGCTTAGTCTCTGGTGGATAACGTGAGTGGTTGTTGGACTGCCCCCTGGCTTAGTCTCTCGTGGATAACGTGTGTGAATATTTGGAAGGCCCCGTGGCTTAGTCTCGTGGATAACGTGGATAGTTGATGTTGAGATGTGACATGTGAACAGTTGAGATTGGAATATTGACAGTTGTGAGAGAGTGGTTGTTTTAATATATTTTATCCTACTCAACCATTGGTTGACGTGTTTGCTTCTGTGTCAAAATAAAATTGATGCCTGCTTTAATTGATGGCATCCTGTGGTGAACCATTTAATATTTCCGGTTAAATGGGGAGCAGATATAAATAACAGGTTTTGAGTTAGCTGGATATGGGGAGCTTGGGCGTGTGAGCTTTCGGACCTGCAGGAGTCTAGATCACAAATATAGTTATATCACTTATTTAATTTCCGCTGCGAGTTGTATTTATTTTTATATTAAGTATTAGTTGATTAAAGTTGTAAAACATATGTAATCATTAAAGTTTTTATCTAAAGTACTTTGGTATTGTTATACTTTGTTATTCACTACCTCGGGAAACCGAGATGGTAACAGTTCTATTTGTTTGGGAATGTCTAGCTAAAGGCTCCTGAATAAATGGGGGTGTTACAAAGTGGTATCAGAGCAAAACGATCCTCAGGCCTAACCAATGAACAATAATGAACATAGGATGTGTCTAATAAAATGAACCCGGGTAGAAACTGTTAGGAGCCACTTAAGGCTTGGGATGAGTAGGGCCCCTCAAACCAAACTTCCGGCCCTTTCAGTTTTGAACCGGTAACCCTGAGGGAATATTTGAGAGTGTGGGGTAATCTAAAATGAAAAACCGTTTGTTTGCCTTAATAGTTTTGTTTGCCTTGTTTGAATATTGTTTTCATTGATGACTGTGGTTACGGGGACGTAACTTTGCCTTTAGGAAGAGGGGATGTGATATGGTTTTAAGCATTGATATATACATGTGATTATGAGATAAATATGTTGGCATGTGTGATTAACATGTGGAGTATTAAGGGAATTGTGCGAAATTGTAAAGAACGTAATTTTATTTGATTTCCCGGAATTTTACCCTTGATTATTTTGGCTGCCATTTACTACCTGTTTAAAATTCTCGTATGCAAATTTTATGAGTAATATCTTTATGAGTTAGCTTTCATATGCCACTGGTCTCATGTTCAAATAATATACTGTTTAGGAGAAATAAATATTTTAGTGGACAGTAGTCGAAATGTTCCTGTACAGTGATGTTTTCGCGCCATGTTTCTGTAAAATTTGTCATTTAAAAACTACGTAATTAATTGTTATAATTCCAACGCCAATGTTTAATAGACTCATGTATGTTTCTAAATTGGTAAGCCACGTTATAAGAAAATATTTTGACAATTTATGGTGATTTTTACAAGTTGACCTAAGTTTCTGACAAGTTGCTGTAAAATTTCTGTTTCGATCAAGTAGTTTGTAAAATGCATTATAAATCGATCCTATGAGTTTTTGACTTTATTCTTTTTCTAATGGTTTATTAACTTTCTTTATTTTTCTAAAAAGTATATGTTCTCAATAAGTAGTTATGCTATTATATATTAATGATTGTTAGGAGTGATAACATGTTTTCCTAGCCTTGAAGATTGTTAGAAGTTATAACATGTAAAATGTATAACAAGTTTTATTTTTGATCTCTTGAACATTATGTTTGATGTTGTCAATTATGTGAGGTAGAATAACATGTCTAGTGATATGCGAAATGTGTTGCCTTAAGCCATATATATGTTCACGATAATTGCATCCATGTTTAAGTTAGATATCATTATTAAGAAAAGACTAAACAATTGTCTGTATTTTGTTATAGATTGTTATTTATCTTGGCAACGTATTCATCAGTAGTTAAGTAAAGTAGTTGAGTTTAAATAAAGTTAGTTCGAGTATCTTTTGTATGTTGTGGTTTTGCTATTTAGAACTAAATCAAAGATTTTGTTATTCATTTAGCCATTAATGGGTATTGTGTTGGAAATTATAATTGTCTTATATTACAATGTGTGTTTCATGTTTTGGTGACGTTACAACAATGGTTTGGTTGTTCCTATTGTTTGTTATTCCGAACTTCGAGGACGAAGTTTATTTTTAGGGGGAAGGAATGTAATAGTACAAATATTTTGAGTTATTATTTGTATAACTTGTGATATGATTGATACGGGTGATAATCATAAATGGATAATTGTGTTGGATGGTAGTCGTTATTAGAAATTTTATAAGTGTTCTTGTAGTAGTTATGGGCGAACTTCGGGACGAAGTTCATTTTAAGGGGGGAAGACTGTAATACTCCGTATTTTAATAATAATTTATAAGAATAATTTATGTAATTTAATGATTGATTAAATGACATTTCTAATAATAAATACAAGTAAGACGTTAGTTAAATAATAAATTAATAATTCAAGTCATGAATTGGGTTCGGCTAATATTTGTGCTTTGGGCTTAGTTGGTAATCGAGTGTTGGACTATGTGGTATTATTATATGGGCCAAATTTATTAAATTGGTATTAGTGTAATCGGGATTTATATCGGGAATTAATAATAATATATCAAGGTAATTATGATTATAATAATAAATAATAAAGTTATGGCAATAATAAATTAGTAAGTATTATATGAGGAAATCATAGTTATGGTAGAATTAATAGTATATGATAAATAATAATGATATAATTATAATGACAATTCCTACTACTAATTAGAATAAGGAAAGTTACATGGTTTCCTAATTGGCCTCGTATTCTCTAAATCTTACACTATAAATACCACCTTAAATCTGATAAATAAATTACAAATAAAAAGAAGAAGCTTTAGGAGGCGGAAAGAAAGAAGAATTAACAAAATCAATTGGTCGACTTGAGGTAATTAACTCAGCTTAAAGCGGTTTATATTCTTTTCATGCAAGCAACTTTAGATCGATAGTATGACTTATATAGACCACCATAGGACTCGGGAATTGAACCTATAGCGACATTGGACTGCCAAGTTTATAACCTGACCATTGTTGACCATCATTGACCGTGGTAGGGTGGCGTTTAGGGCGGCGAAAGGTGGCTGGTCAGGAGGGGTTATACGGGTTGGTTGTGGGTGATTGGAATGGGTAATTGAACCCCTAATTGGCTATGCCGTGACCTGGGTATAGAGGGGTTGTGTTGGGGTGGTTGAGTCTACCACTTTGGTGGTCTTTGGTATGGTGGCGAGATGGTGGTTGTGCGGTGGTGACGGGAAAACGGGGAGGAGGTCGTGTAATTAGCGGGCGGTTTTCGGGGGGATTTAAGGGGTTGTAGGTGGTCCAGTTAGGGGGTTCTTTGGGTGGCTTTTGTCGAGGGAGGATAGGGGAGTTGATTGGTGGTTGTAGGTGGCGGTGAAGGTGGCGTTAGGTGGTGGTTACGAGCGTGTTTTGTGGGGGTGTCGGTGAGTCTTTGCGGTTGGTGTCGTGTGATAGGGCGTGGGTTTGTGCATTGTTGGTGGTGGTTTAGCTTGGTGGTTAAGGGCGAGTTGGATGCGTGGGGTTGCGGGGCTAGGGGTGTCGAGGTTGGGTGGTGGCTGTGGTGGCTTGTGGTGTCGGGTTTGGTGGGTTTTAAGAGAGGTGTTGGCCATGGTTTATAAACCATGTTAAGGTGGTATGTGTTTGTAGTGTGACGGGTTTTAATTATTTAATTAGCTCGGGTGAGTCGGGTTCGTAGTTAAATCGGGTTTTTAGTTATCATAAACCTTTAATAATTATAGTAAATAATTAATTTGAATAATTGAATAAAAGGAATAAATAAATAAACAAATAAAGTTAGTAATTATAATTGTTGTAATTGTTATTATTATATAGGTGACGGAAATTGTGAAGAATTATAATCGGATTGGATTTGCTTTATTTATTTGGATTGCGTAATTGGAGTGCTTGCTTGCCAGGTAGGATAATCTACTCAACTGATTGTGTAACTGGTGTTATTTATCATATGGTTATGATATATGGTTGATTGGCAATTTAATTTGTGGTGTTATTTAATTGGATGGTTTATATACATGATTGTCGTGTTTAATTACGAGAATGGTTTATGAGAATTGGACTGCCCCAGGCTTAGTCTCTGGTGGATAACGTGAGTGGTTGTTGGACTGCCCCAGGCTTAGTCTCTGGTGGATAACGTGTGCGAATATTTGGAAGGCCCCAGGCTTAGTCTCTGGTGGATAACGTGGATAGTTGATGTTGAGATGTGACATGTGAACAGTTGAGATTGGAATATTGACAGTTGTGAGAGATTGGTTGTTTTAATATATTTTATCCTACTCAACCATTGGTTGACGTGTTTGCTTCTGTGTCAAAATAAAATTGATGCCTGCTTTAATTGATGGCATCCTGTGGTGAACCATTTAATATTTCCGGTTAAATGGGGAGCAGATATAAATAACAGGTTTTGAGTTAGCTGGATATGTGGAGCTTGGGCGTGTGAGCTTTCGGACCTGCAGGAGTCTAGATCACAAATGTAGTTATATCACTTATTTAATTTCCGCTGCGAGTTGTATTTATTTTTATATTAAGTATTAGTTGATTAAAGTTGTAAAACATATGTAATCATTAAAGTTTTTATCTAAAGTACTTTGGTATTGTTATACTTTGTTATTCACTACCTCGGGAAACCGAGATGGTAACAGTTCTATTTGTTTGGGAATGTCTAGCTAAAGGCTCCTGAATAAATGGGGGTGTTACAGCTTCTTCGATATTGATGTGGATGGATTCTGATGAGGCACTAGAGGATGATTTCTTTGTCCCGGATCTGGTTCGTTTCCTTGTTACGGAGGAAGGTGGGGTCGGGTTTGGAGTTGTTTGCAATGATTGTGGTTCTTGGTCAGTTTCTGGTGAAGGATTGATGGGGAAGGCATGGGATCCTTTAGGTTTAGAGGTGGGGTTGATAGGGATATCATGAGAGGATGACGTTTAGGACATGGTGGGTGATGGAGATGGGATTTTTGAATTGAATGAAATTTTGACCATGATAAAATGAGGTAAAATGGATGAAAAATAAGGGTTGGTGTCCGTTAAATTAGACGGCGGTTGGGGTTTTTTGTGATAAGGATGTAATGGGTGAGGTTAAGGGAGTGGTGAGGTGTAATTATTGGAAGGTAGTGGGTAGTTGGGGGTAGGTTCCGTAAAAAGAAAGGGGAGGTTTTAATTTTAGGAGTTAGTGGGTAGTTGTGGGGTAGGTGCCATAAAGGGAGTGAGGAGATGAAATTATTTCGGGGGAACATAGTTTAAACATGAGTATAGACGTCTGGTTGAGTGACCATTAAGACAAAGACGATTTATCGATTAAGAACATAACATGGAATGAATAAACTAGAATGAAGGATAGCAAACCCATTTTAGTCAATCATGTGAGGGATTAGTTTAATTTACATAGAAATTACATGCAATTAATTAAGCCAATTTGTAACCTAAGTTTCTCAAAATGTTCTCTTATAAGTGGTTTAGTAAATATGTCGGCAATTTGGTCTTCGTTTTTGCAAAAAATAAGTTTAACATGTCCTTTTTCTACGTGATCACGAATAAAATGGTGACGGATTTCAATGTGCTTGGTCTTAGAATGTTGAATGGGATGGGAACGGAGTCATAAATAATACCAAAGTCGAGAAGTTGTTGTTTTACCCATATAAGTTGTGAGCAACAATGAGCGGCACTAACGTATTCACTTTCGGCCGTGAAAAGAGCAACCGTGTTTTGTTTCTTTGAGCCCCATGAGATTAAGCACGGACCCAAGAATGTTGCAATTCCGGATGTACTCTTTCGATCGACACTACAACCCGCATAGTCCGTGTCGGAATATCCTATAAGATCAAAGGGACAATGTAAGGGATACCACAAATAAAGATCTTGTGTTCCAATCAAATATCGAAGAATGCATTTAACGGCTTTAAAGTAAGATTCTTTCGGATTTGATTGGAACCTAGCACATAAACAAACACTAAAAAGAATGTCGGGATGACTTGCGGTCAAGTAGAGAAGCGATCCAATCAAACCTTGATACACCTTTTCACTAATGCTCTTACCTTTTTCATCTTTGTCCAATTTGGACTTGGATACGATAGGTGTGGAGTGGGGGTTTCCATTAGTCATCCCAAATTTCTTAAGCATCTCTTTAATGTACTTTTGTTCATGGATCGTGTTTCCATCTTTGGATTGCTTTATTTGGAGCCCAAGAAAAAATCCTAGTTCACCCATCATACTCATTTCGAATTCTGATTTCATTAGTTCCGAAAAATAAGTATAAAGAATCTCATTTGTTGCTCCAAATATGATGTCATCGACATATACTTGGACAACCAACAGTTCACTGGACTGTTGCTTTAAAAACAATGTTTTGTCTATGGAACCTCTTCTAAAACCATTTTCAATGAGAAATTTAGACAATCTATCATACCAACAACTAGGTGCTTGTTTTAAACCATAAAGATCTTTGTCTAATTTGAAAACATGTTTAGGAAAATCATTGTCTAAAAAGCCCGGTGGTTGCTCTACAAAGACATCCTCTTTCAAATATCCATTTAAAAAGGCGGTTTTGACATCCATTTGGAAAAGCTTAATGCCTTTGTGAGCCGCAAAAGCTATCAATAATCGTATGGCCTCAAGCCTAGCTACCGGTGCATAGGTTTCATCGTAATCAATTTCTTCTTGTTGGTTGTAACCTTGCACCACTAGTCTAGCTTTATTCCTTACGATTTCACCGGAATCAGCAAGCTTATTGCGAAAGACCCATCTAGTACCAATGACGGTACGATTTGATGGTCTAGGGACAAGATGCCATACCTCATTTCTTTTGAATTGATTGAGCTCATCTTGCATAGCAAGCATCCAATCGGCATCGGTCAATGCGATTGTTATATTAGCCAGCTCAATTTGAGAGAGAAATGCACTATGAGCACAAAACGCATTAAGAGATGCAAAGTTGTTGAGCGAGGCCCTTGTTTTAATACCGGAATTCAAGTCACTAGTTAGATTCGAGAGTGGATGAGAGCTTTGATGTTTCCATTTTTTAGGAACAAAGGCGCTTTTTTCCCCCTCAGAGGCAACAGTCTCCGTGATGACTGTTGTCTATTGATTAGAGACAGGCTCTAGATAGGCATTTGAGGATTCTTCTGAGGCAACGGTGTCTGTGACTGTTATAGTTCTGGAAGTGGAGGCAACAGTCGTGTGAATCGTTGCTGAATGGGGTGTGGAATCAGGGGCAACGGTGTCTCTGTTTGTTCCCCCTGGATTGGTCCTTGCATCAGAAGGCAACAGTGTCTGTGACTGTTGCCTAACGTCATTGATTGGAGCCTCCTCATCCTTAAACACAAAGTCTTTTCTCACAAGACCTATCTCAAATTCGTCATCTTCATCATCTTCATCATTTTCTCCATCATTTTGTACCTTTCCAAGAATGCTAGATTCATCAAATATGACATGGACACTTTCTTCAATTAGCATGGTTCGTTTGTTATAAACTTTATAAGCCTTGCTATGGTCGGAATAACCAATATAAACCGCTTCATCACTACGTGGATCGAATTTTCCCAATTTGTCTTTACCATTGTTGTGAACAAAACATTTGCTCCCCAAGCATCTAAAATATGAGATATTGGGTTTTCTACCACGTAAAATTTCATAGGGTGTTTTATTGATTATGCTTCTTATCATGACTCGATTATGAATATAGCAAGTAGTGTTTACCGCTTCGGCCCAAAAGTTCTTAGGCAATTTACTACACAACAACATGGTTCTAGCCATACTTTCAAGGGTCCTATTCATTCGTTCGACCACTCCATTTTGTTGTGGTGTTCTAGGAAGCCAAAAAATTATGGTCTACACCATTATCATTACAATAAGCGCTAAATGATGAATTTTCAAATTCGGTTCCATGATCGGTTCTTATGGAAACAAGTTTGAGATCAAGTTTGTTTTGAATCTTTTTCAACCAAATTAAAAATTCATCAAATGCCTCACTCTTGGAACTCAAGAAAAGTGTCCAAACAAACCTAGAATAATCATCAACAATGAAACACACATAACGACTACCTCCTCTACTTCTAGTTCTCATTGGTCCACACAAGTCGATATGCAAAAGTTGTAATGGGCGACGAGTACTCACAATTCTTTTAGACTTAAAGGAACTTCTAACATGTTTACATCTAGCACATTCATCACATACTTTTTCAAAGTCAAATTTCATGTTAGGAAATCCTTCTACCAAGTCAAGTCTTTTAAGAGTATTAAGAGTTTTAGCACTAACATGTCCAAACCTTTTGTGCCATGACCAAGGATCATTTTTCATTACACTTATGCATGACATGGTATGACCGAATAACGTGTTTAAGTCAGTTAAGTAAACATCTTTGACACATCTCCCTTCGAGAATAATTTCATGAGTTGTGGCATCAATTATTCGACACAAATTAGCACTAAATTCCACAATATTACCTTTATCACAAAGTTGAGAAATGCTAAGGATATTATGTTTCAAACTTTTGACAAGCCGCACATTGTCGACACAAAGTAACGATGACTTACCACTAGTAGAAAAAACCCCTACAGTGGCGGTTCTAAATGACCTTTTGTGGCGGTTTTAAGAGATTTAGGGTTCGTCGTATATCGCGGCGTCGTATAAACTTTACGACGGTTGTTCTAACTTTAGAACCGCCACCATATCTTATCTATAGTGGCGGTTTTAAGTTTAAAACCGCCACTATAACTTATCTATTGTGGCGTTTCTAACTTAGAACCGCCACCATACCTTATCTATTGTTGTAGTTCTATTTTAGAACCGCCGCCATAGCTTATCTATTGCGGCGGTTCTAACTTAAGAATCGCCATAATAGGCAAACCTCTAATGGCGTTTCTAACTTGAGAACCGCCATCATAAATTGGTATATTTTAAAAAAAAAATATTGCTACCTAAATTTCTGCAGAAACATCCAATAAATTTGACAATCCAGATATCGAAATAAACAAACAATACATACACAAGAATGCAACCAACTACCAAAATCTTTCATATCATCGGTGTTCAAACGTTATACATCCAAGTGTATAAATAATTACTTGATCCTGAATTGAACAATTAAAAGATATGTATGCACCGTACAAGCTACACCCAACTAGCAAAAAAAAAAATCAAGAATCCACAGCCTACAATTGCTGAAGTAATGTAGACGACGCAGCAGCAGTAGCAACATGACGAAGGCGATATGCATCATCACACGATAGAGGGATCAATCAAACATCAGTTGATAGTCGATGGTTGCTCTGTAGACAATCTGCATCATAGTACAATAACACTATAAGAAGCACAACAAAAGTCATGACTCGACAACAGTTCCATGGTTCTACCATTGTGCACCATTATACAGATATCATCTAATATTCAGCTAACACCTAATGTTCGAGCAAAATCTAAGGGGAGTTTGCCAACTACCAAAACCTTAACCTTGCATATTATTCGGCACAACAATAATGTCGGTATTAAAAAATTATACATCCAAGTGATGGCCGCCATGACAAAACTTGGTGATTAATGGTACTCAAAACCTACAGGCATACAACAGACATCAATTGACACGCAACAATAGCAACGACAACAAGTAGGAGCAGCATCGAACACTAACAGGTAGCAACGATAGCCAGCATCACCTTGTTATTCCGAGAATTAAAAGGGTTGAAGTGCATCCCCTGCTCAAATGTCATCAACACGTCTTGTGATTTATTTTTCAAATTTCAGTAGTCAGTCACAAAAATAAAAAATAAAAATCTAGAATCCGTAATCACAAAGATAAAAAGATTTCATTAAGCTTATTAGCAGCACCATGCCTCCTTAACATCCTTCACATCGTCGATTGATGACACTCTTAAATCTGCAATGATGTATTAACGAAACCAACAGTAAGAAAATCAAACTAAACGTTATTAAGCAAACATGATCAATTTGATATTACAAAAGTTCAGAATGATAAAAAAAAAGTAGCAGTCATGTCATGCGTAAAGTGCAACGAGCAAGCAGCAGGTATTGTATCTCAATATCTCATGTTAATGAGCCAATGAACATAGTGGTAGTTCAAATAATCATCCTAAATTTATCGTGATATTAGCATATTGTCTGTAGCATAAAGACCTACAACATGGTTATGCACTCGATATCACAACCGCAACACATTATTTCTTCACCTAAATTAAATAAAAACAACCATTACAGAAAGCAACCATGATCGTTCAACACCTGCCTTCAAATTGGTGCTCAACATCATAGTCTACAATCAGGCATGCCGAAACCCCA
The DNA here is from genome assembly GCF_048544455.1 of Silene latifolia. Lineage (NCBI taxonomy): Eukaryota > Viridiplantae > Streptophyta > Magnoliopsida > Caryophyllales > Caryophyllaceae > Silene > Silene latifolia. The sequence goes on from NC_133531.1 coordinate 106,313,198, forward strand.
GGATGCCAGGACATAATTCTTTGCTAATCAAGATATAACAAAATAACTCACCAAGGTACTCACTGAAGTAATAATCAGGACAGTATGGGGCATTCCAGTATCGTATGGAAGAGAGCAATCAAGTCGAAGTCACTGAGATTCAGACAACAAAGTAACTCAAATCCTTTGGAGGCTTTGCTAATTACGTTAATCTCAATGTTTAGAAACAGGAACTTCCACTAGTAACTAAAGGAGAAAGACAAACTTGTGACAATTTTTTTTTTAAAAAAAATGCCTCTTCCATACCCCAAGATGCCATCACACCTTCGGATGTAAAAAAAAAAAAAAAAAGATGATACTAGGAACTACAATGTTTCCTCAGATTATCCATTAGAGAAATTCAAATTCCAACTTGGGGTTTAGTAACTTTAGATGGCAAGCTATAATAAGAGATGAAACCATTTAATGAAGAGTCTTGACCAAATACCAGTCAAAGCTACACTAAGCAAATATTACCATGTCTATCACTTCTTAAGCACCTATATCGCTATGGCATCCAGGTTTTTTTTATCGAAGCAGTTCAAATAATTACTTAAGAAAACAAATCCGTCATCTAATGTGTAAATAAAAACATTTCATGAAGCAAAACTGATTTAGATGAGCAAAATGAAGAGAACAAGAAATCCATAATGCACCTTATTTGGTCTCATGATGAAGATGGGAATGAGTCGGAGCATAAGACAGTTTCGCATCAGCCTGTTGCAAGATAGGAGATGGATAAGATATACGCTATTTTACAAAGCATAATTTTTTCCCATTGGACTACCAGTCTACCAACAACGAATGTTAATGTAGACAAGGGCAAAATATATACTTCACCAAAGAACAATTTGGTCTATAGCATATTAATATATTGCTAAACTTTGCAGACATCAGTTATATACAAGCATACAAATAAGCATTATTTGATTTCCATATTGAAGCTATATTGTCTGTACAAAGAAAAAGGTACTTACATCAGAAAAATTTCCGTTGAAAACCTCTAGACAACCTGTATAATACATGTGGGTGACCTACAACCAAAAATAGAATTGCAATTTGCATTTCAACAAGCATGCACATAGCAAATGGCATCCCCTTATGACAACAACCACGCAGTTCTTAATGCTTCTAATCACACTTCGACAGAGATTGACACTAAGTCTGCACAAGATAACAGAAGATATCAACAATTATAAACACCGAATTAATCCAAGTTAAACAAGTGATTCACCCCAAATCAAAACCCGAATTCATCCAAATTAGGGTTACACCTTCCCCCCAAAATTCAACAATTTCATCAATCACAATCAGATAATTAAGCACAAAATAACATTAATGATAATAAATCAAATCAGTAACGAAATCAACAAAGAAATTGAAAAAAAAGGGATGGAGAGGAAAGCAACCTGTTGAAAATCGAGAGGAACGCTGCCAAGGAAGATGAATGTCGGTCGTTGATGCTGATGGAGAGTAAAGGTTGCGGCGGTCGATGCTGATGGAGAAGTAAACATCGGTAGTCGAGAGGGTTAGGGTTTATAGGGTGAGAGTCGTGAGTCTGATAGAGGTTGGAGGAATTATAGTGAATTAGTGATAAAGGAGATGAAGAGTAATGTGTAATGTGAATACGAAAGAGTTTCTGAAATTTTGATTATCTTTAACATCAGTTGTAATTACAACCACCACAAATACATACGCTGGCGGTTTTTATTAAAAAATTTAGATCAATTATCATTATCTTTAACATTGTTAATAACGTCGGTTGTTAATAAAACCGCCACAAAGAACTTATGGTGGCGTTTTCAATTTAAAACAGCCATAAATAGCTTCTATTATTACGTCGGTTATTCATTTAGACCGCCACAATAGACCTCTTATACCATAAAAATTTAGTTCCCGCCTTTTTTTTGTGCCTTTTGCGGCGGTTTTGTTAGAACCGCCATGATAACTGTGTCACGATAGGGGGTTTTTCTACTAGTGTACCGACCTTTCCCATGCCTATTATTTCACCTTTCTTGTCGTCGCCAAAAGTTACCCTTGCCACCATCATAAGCTTCTTGTGAGAGGAATTGGCTTCTATCTCCCGTTATATGACGAGAACATCCACTATCCAAGTACCAATTGCGGCCGCCTCTCACCAAACCCTACACAAGATTAGACTTTGAGTTTAGGTACCCAAATAAATTTGGGTCCCTTTTTATCCTTCACATTTCGCAATAAATCTTTTCGAATCCAAACTTGTTTAACAACCTTGATGTTTTTGTTAATGTCACTATGTATTTTCTTGCAAGCATTAAAGATATGACCGGTTTTACCACAATAGTTGGAAATGATGTACTCGGGAAGACCAACATATTTCCTTCTTCTAAAGTCGGTTTGAGTTGGATCCGGTTTTCTGAGGCAACAGTCGGACTGTTTGTTCCATTTGAGACCAAGACCGGCAGTTTTATCACATCTCTTGGACTGATTAGTGAGGAAATTTAAGACTTTTTGACTTCCTTCCCAATTTTTAGACACATTCTTAGCCTCAACAAGTTCTCTTTTTAGTTCCTCGACTTTAAAGGTGAGATACTTGTTCCTTTCTTTAGAATTTTCTAACTCCTTCTTCATTGAAACATACTCGGATTTTAATTCCATGAAACTTTCAGATTTTTATTGAACATTAAGCTTAAGACTCGATATGCAACTATCTAAATGAACAATTTTGGATCTAGATGAGCTACATTCGGGAGATTCATTTTGAAATTTGACAAATTTTCATGAAGCATTCTAATCTCCCTTTTGTAGGCATCTAAGTTGACTTTTAGACACTCATTCTCTTTAGTTAAATTAGTGACTAGTTCATTTGACACTTCCTTGACATTGTCAGAAGCAACAGTCTGAGACACTGTTGTTTTAAGTTCTTCTATCTCATCAACTAAGTCATCAATTACACCTTTGGATATGGATTGTTCATTTAGAAGTTCATCACGTTCCTTAGTTATCATGGACATCTGTAAAATCAGAGTGGTATTGACATTCTCAAGATCAGAAACGTCATTGGGGTTCGACCTAAGCCACTTTAGTTCGTTTGACAACTCCTTGTTCAATTTGTTTACTCTTTTTACCTCATCAGAGGCAACAGTCGCACTGTCTTTTGCCTTAAGTTCACTTTTAAGATGAAAGTTTTCTTGAGCAATTTCTTCTATTTCATTTTGCATGAGATCCAACTTTTCAGTTTGTGAACGACACTTATCAAAGAGTTTGTCAAGAAGCTTACATACTTTGTCTTTGGAGTAAGTCCTAACTTTGACCTTTAGAAGTTTTACCTCATTGTCGGAATCGGAGTCGGAATCGTCGGGATGAGCCATAAGACATCTAAGATGCTCGGTTTTAGAAGGTTTTGAGTCTTTGTCCTTGAGACGACTTGTAAGACACATTTTAGCCTCTAATTCCTCCTCGATGATTTCATCGTCCTCGGAGTCGGACATTCCCCATATGGCGGACATGACTCGGTTTTTGTAGTCCTTTTTAGCCTTATCTCGCTTATATTTGGACTTAATCTCATCCCACTTAGGACATTCTTTAATTTGATGTGATTTGTCACCACATTTAAAGCATCTAATAGTGGTGGAGGGTCTTTTCTTTGGAAAGCATTTTTTCGTGTAGTTATTGTTGAACTTTTTATGTCCATGGCCATTCATCATTCCAACTAAGTTCCTAGAGAACAAAGCAAACTCATCTTCTTCTTCATCCTCATCATCAATTGAACAGGATGCTAAAGCAAGACTCTTTCCCCTTGAGGATTCACTAGTGTGCTTATCGAGATTGAACTCGTTAGCCATTAGTGATCCCATTAGTTCATGAAGATATAGAGTGGATAGATCTTTGGCTTCCTCTATGGCGGTAACCTTAGGTTGCCATTTAGTGGTAAGACTACGAAGAATTTTTCGAATGGTGTCCTCGGACTCGAAATTTCTTCCTAGGCTTTTTAGTTCATTTATAATACACGAAAAGCGAGATGAAAAACTATTTATGGACTCGTCCTTTGACATGTGAAACATCTCATATTGTTGCATGAGAAGGTCAATACGGTGTTTTCTAACTTGAGACATCCCTTTATAGGCAAGAACAAGGGAATCCCAAATTAATTTAGCCGTAGGACATCCGGAAATCCGACTCACTTCGGCGTCTCCTATACATCGTTGAAGAATCGACATTGCTTTCGAGATCTTTTTGGCCAATTTAAAATCATTTTCATTGTAATCTTTTTCGGTCTTGATTTTAGTAGAACCCGTAATAATGTCGCTTTCCTCAATAACAAGAGGTCCGTCCTCAATGATTTCCCAACATTGATAATCTATACTTTGATATAGTGCTCCATTTTTTAGCTTCCACCACCCAAAATTCTCACCGGTAAAGACCGGGATCTTGGAGTGTTTTGAGGAATCCATATCCCAAGAATCAAACTCTAAGGCGGTTAGCCTTGATCAAGAGCACGAGGCTCTGATACCAATTGAAGAGTTTAGGATTCAAGTACCTAAGAGGTGGAGGGGGTGAATTAGGTACTATTTAAAAATTTAAACTTAGTCTTTATTGAATTAAAGCAAGTTGATTGATAATGTGAAGAACAAAAGGATACATCAAGTAATATTGATTCATTAAGAGTGTATCACAATGTTTAAGAAGATTGCAGTAAGGCAACGTTTGATCTGACTGTTGCTTGTATGTCTTAGCTCATGAGAGAAGGCTACTGACCTAAAGCAACAGTATCAGCGACTGTTGTTAAATAAAACGTGAATTAACAATCGAGTAATATAAATGCAGCAGAAATTAAAGTAACAAAGATTAACACGATGCTTTTGAATTGGTTCGGCCAACTCCTAAGGGCCTGCGTCCAATCTTCTTTTATTAATAAGTTTAAGTGATCTACTCCGACTACTTAGACACTTCAAAATAAAAGGACCAACAACCTACTCCGGTTGCGACACAAGTCTCAAGACTACTCCGTCTAGAAACTTAAGACTCTTACTAGAATGATTACAAAATCAAGTTTCCTCAAACTGATTCTATGAAAGAATTGATAAGGACAACTTATAGATCAATCGATTCTAGGTAAGAGAATATAATACTTAAGGCAACGGTAGTGAAGACTGTTGCCACTGGAAGACTTAGAAATATTTTGCAAATGAAGTAAAAAAGCTTTGAGTTCTTAAAAACAAGTTTGCAAAACACTTTGAAAATTCTCTGGAAAAAGTCTTAAGGAAATGAAGGAGAGGAGTGCTCCTTTTATAGAGAAGCAAACTAGGGTTTAGAGGTCAAGACATAAGGTAGAAAACAAATAATTTTGATTTAGCCAAGTTTGCATAAAAGGGAGCATTCTTCCAAAGGTTAAAGAAGAAAAGGAGCTTTGTTATTATCTTGAAAGGGCCTTTGAAAATCAGTCAAGGTAAGATGGACAACCAAGTGAGGACATTTTAGAGGAACAAATTTGTAAAGAAACAAGTTCTTCTTTCTAAAAGCCATGATAAAATGTATTTCCATTTTGAGTTAAGACCTTTTGAAAGATGCCATTTGAATATCCTTTTCTTAAACAATAACCTTTTACAAGATTCAAATATCAGAAATGAGTATTTCAAAATAGAAGTTTGTATTTTCGAAATATGAATATTTTGAAAATGAAGACTTCTTCCAAGTGACACGAGTTAAAGTAAAGGTCTAGCTGACTGTTGCCTTAGTAAGCAGACTGTTGTTCAACAACAGTCTTGCTTACTGTTGCCTTATTACTACACCCTTTTACCTTTATATAAGTGACTCTTTATTACAACACAATTCTTAGGTAGCTTCTTCAATACGTTTCGACCATAATCACTTGATAATCTCTTGATTTGGAGGTTGGACTTAATCCTGAAATGAAACATCTTAAGGCAATATTAAAGTAAGCATGTCATCATCAACAAAAGTGTTCTAACAACAACTGACTCATATATACTGAAGGACCAAAAGCCGGGTGCCCACCAAAATATGTTTATAATCACTCCGCAGATAAAACCAATATAAAAATAGCAATATAATAAAGTGATGGTCAAACTCGTAAAGAAGAATTAATTCTAAGTTAGTTTGAGCGTATGTTTGCGTTAGTGTAAATTAACAAGTTGAGGAATTAGGTAATTTGATTAACTAAACGAACTAATTAAATAATTGAAGAAAGGATTAAACCACATATGACTATATGAGAGAACTGAGAAGATTAAGTAACCGAATCCACTACAAATTAGTTCATTTCATCATAGATTACTCGTATTCCGATCCAAATAATTATCAAGTACTTATGTGAAATGTATGCTACAACTTAATTTCCTATCCCCTCTAAAGATTAGCCAAATAAATCAACTGGTGATATTATAATACCCTAACTATGAGAAAATCAAACAAACATGCGCGGGACTCAATTTACTAGTAGCAATAATAATCAAAGCACGCAACGGAGATAATAACTATTAACTAAATGAATTTAACGATTCAATTCTATACTTAGTCATTTCTAAACCATAATTAACATGAACCGCATATAGATTAAGGTAAAGATTGCTACTTTGATTCTAGTAATTGAACAATCAGATTCAATTATTTAGATTAACAATATATAAATAAAAAACAATTGTTCCATTCTAATTCGCAACATAAAAGATATAAATCAATCAATAGAATAAGTGCAATGAACGTACAGGGGGAATCATTTCACTACTTACGTAAGACAAGGTTTGTTTTTTAATCTAATGTGTTTCTTTTCGTCCAAAAGAAAAAGTGTATGTGTGGAATGAAAATATAGATCTTTATAAACAATAAGGCTAGAGTTTCCGGTGCCGTGTCAAATTGACGTTCAAGAGAAAAACAAAATAAGTATTGAACCATATAGCTTATTTGTTTATGTTTTGATGATGTCAAGGAGATTTATATTTTATATACTTGTTGCGCGTAATCGTTTGTCTAAGTGTTTTAGAATCAACTTATCTAATACAAGCAACAAAGGAGATTGTGATGAAAGTATAAAATGTTCGAGCCTCTATTCAAGATCAAACGATTTGAAGATTCATTCAAGATTTATGTGAAGACGAAGTCCGTCTAAAGATTAATCAAGCTTTGATGATGACGTAGCCTATACTCGAAGATCTTCTTGAATATTAGAATAGTATAGGTGATTACCTCGTAATGATAACCAAGAATGAGCTTCTTGAATTAGTAAAGTTATAGCTTTGCAGCTATAACATTACTAGTAAAAGAGCTCAATGTTATAGCTCTCCTACTATAACATTGAGATGCTGAGTTTATTATACACGACTTATAATGTTTCAAAATTGTTTTGAAAATTGTTTAAAGTTTATTTTAAATGTTTTGATAAAAATGTTTATGTAATAAAGTCTGGTTTAGTGCGGAGTTCGGTTTTATGTTGAACGTTGACTAGTAGTTGTTTTGGGTCAACTTATGAGTTGGACCATGCTACTAATTAGGGTTTCAACAAAGCCTCTCTTAAAACCTAAATTCTAGCCCATATATTGAGCTAGGTTTTGCACGAGTCACGAGGCATATGAGTCGTGACATCTCGTGTAACCTAAGGTGTATTTGGTAAAGATTTTATTCCATAATAATATCTTTACATATCTTATATATCTTGCTTAATATATTTGTTTATGATAAAAGATATTCTTGTTTTAGGAAATCTTATCATATTTAGAATTTATAGTAAAGATAATATCTGAATAGATTATATTCTATATTTTGGAATATTCTTTATTATCTTTTAAGGCTTTTTAGGAAAGAAATAATAAAAGATATGATTTCTTAGCATATCTTCTTTATTCGGCCATTAGGGTTTTTGTAAACCGAGTTGCCCTACTCTTTCCTTCCTATAAATACTTTACTCTTTACGACATTTAAAATAGAGACCTTAAGCATAAAAATTGATTTTAATTTTACAAAGCAAACCGTGTGTTTTCAAAGCAGAAAAAGCGTTTTGTTATTTTTGAAAGGTCGTGTGTTTTAAAGTCGTATACTCATTTTTATTGTTATCGTTATAAGATAATAGTGCTTAGTTGATTTTTTACTTGTTCATTAACGTGAACCTTTGCAAGAATCATTAGTACTTTCTTATTAGCGTAAGTTAGACACTCGAGTATTTAACGGTACTCATTGAGTTACAGCTAGAGTTAGTTGTACGAGTTGGGTTAGTAAATTTGTAATCCGTAGAAAGGTACTAAATTTATTAATCGAGAATAGTGAACGTAGGTTTCGACTTGTGAAACTGAACCACTTCAAAAATCGTGTGTCTCCTCGTTCTTTCATTCGTTTGTTTATTTCGTTTTACATTCACTAGTTGATTAGTTAATAGTTTAATCAATAAACTTTAAATAATCAATTACATACACATAATCGAAAAAGCTTTCAAAAGTTTTAAATCCTCAATTCCCCCCCCCATCCCCCTTCTTGAGTATTTTTGATAAGCTTGTTGAACCATATAGTATATATGTTTATGTTTTGATGATGTCAAGGTGCTTTATAATTTATATACTTGTTTCGCGTAATCGTTTGTCTAAGTCTTTTAGATTCGATTTATCTAATACAAGCAACAAAGGAATTTGTGATGGAAGTATACAATAGTCAAGCCTTAATTCAAGATCAAACGATGTGAAGATTCATTCAAGATTTATGTGAAGACGAAGTCCGTCTAAAGATTAATCAAGCTTGGATGATGATGTAGCCTATACTCAAAGATCTCCCTGAAGACTAGAATAGTATAGGTGGTTATCTCGTAATGATAACCAAGAATGAGTTTCTTGAATTAGTAAAGTTATAGCTTTGCAGCTATAACATTACTAGTAAAAGAGCTCAATGTTATAGCTCTCCTACTATAACATTGAGATGTTGAGTATATTATACACGACATATAATATTTTAAAATTGTTTTTTTAAAATTGTTTAAAGTTTATTTTAAATGTTTTAATAAAAGTATTTACTTAATAAAGCCCGGTTTAGTGCGGAGTTCGGTTCCTTGTTGAACGTTGACTAGTAGTCGTTTTGGGTCAACTTATGAGTTCGACCATGCTACTAATTAGGGTTTCAACAAAGCCTCTCTTAAAACCTAAATTCTAACCCATATATTGAGCTAGGGTTTGCACGAGTCACGAGGCATATGAGCCGTGACATCTCGTATGTTTGGTAAAGATTTTATATCTTTACATATCTTGTATATCTTACTTAATATATTTGTTTATTGATACGTGCTTTTTATATAGTCGTTTTAGCCTATTTCAGCACGTATTTCTATGCATTTTTATATTGTTTTTATAGTATTTTGCCCCGAATTGGCTACTTTGGTTCGTTTTGTCCATTTTGTAGAAATGAACGCGAAAGTAGTGGAATCGTACTCTTTTTCGTCCTTTTTGCATGCATTTAGAGGAGACGGGATTTTCCAGAGTGAGATACTACGTTTGTAAGCGTCATGGCACGGATTACGAGGCATTTAGGCGCGGACTTGAGCTGAAATGAAGACAAAGTACTCGATCGAGCAGTTTCACCACTTGATCGAGTGGTTTCTACGTCCCAAGGTGGTCGATCGAGTGGTTTTCCACTCGATCCTTAAGCTGCAGAAAGATGGGTTACTCGATCGAGTAACTTTCTACTCGATCGAGTAGATGTTGTTGAAGATTTACTCGATCGAGTGGTTTTAATCCACTCGATCGAGTGGTTTCACTATTATGGGCTTCTAAACAGCCCGTGTTATGTTTATTTTCGCAAAACTTAATTACTTTGCTATTTAAGCACGCTTTACTAGGTCATTATGATCTATCTTTTTCACTATCAAACTTTCTACTGTAAACTTTACTGCATTGCTTATTTTCCCTTCACTGTTACTTTATTTCTTGGGTTATTTTGCTCAGATTCGATTGTTCTTTACGCCGGATTCGCAAGATTGTAATCCTCTTCTCTTTTCTTATTAATAATTAATCTTCTGTTGCTTTAATTTCTTGTTTGCTCTATTTATTCTTCTGCCCTAATTTCTCTTTTATGCAATTTTATTGTTATTTCATTATGTTTACTGCTGGAATATTATCTGTTGTTAGTTTAATTAGTGACATGAGTAGCTAAACCCCTTTCATGTTGGGATTAGGGGATCTGCGGTAGGAATGTGACGATGTAGTGAATGATTTAGATGAATTGATTACAAGACTCTGTCACCATAGCAATTTAATTGTATTTATTCGACTTAGTTGAGTGCACACTTCTGAGTTAACCTTTAATCTTGCTAAAATTAATCCTAGATCGAAATATTGGACTAAATAGGCCTGCTATGAACAGTAGACTACCCTGACGAGAATGAAAGTTAAGTTAGTGGTATTTTAAGATAGAAAGTGGACCGAAAGGACCTTTCAACATCCGTCTTACGTTAATTCGTCTGAGTCATTTACAGCTGAGTCACTGGACTACCGTAGTGAACCGAAATCCTGACATGTCCCTCTCTATCTGATAGTTTTATCCTTATTTCTCTACTTTTATTGCTCTTGCCTTTATTTCTCCTTCCTTTAAAACTCGTAGTTTAGATAACAAATCAAACAACCCCCCCCCCCCTCATTTGTGACCAAATAGACGGACTTGTACAAATATCTTGCCTCCCTTTGGAGACCGACCTGACTTCCTTAGCTTATTAGTTAGTTTAGTTAGTTTATTTTTGACAGGTACACGACAGACGTGTCAAATTTTTGCGCCGTTGCCGGGGAGGCAATTGCCCTATTTGTTTTCGTTCCGTTTATTTTATCCGTCTCAGGGAATTTCTATTCCTTGAGGCCGTTCTTATTATTTTCTTTCAGTGTTGTTTATGCCCAGGTCAGACAGGTTTGAATTAGTTTCAGCTGATTCAGAGCCAGAGAGATTATTCAGGCATAGACTCCGTCTGCTTAGAAAATCACGAAAGGAAGACTTGAGTACTTTCGAGCCAGAGCTAGATCATTCTTTTTTTGCGGAAGACAGTCTGATTCCTACAGTAATGATGCCAAAGCTTTCCAGTCATTCAGTGCCTAAAGCATCCTCTATTCCGAAGGGTTTCAATCTCCAGACTGATGATGGGAATACATTCGACATCCGTCCCTCTTATATCAATCTGGTGGAGAGGAATATCTATAGAGGTGTGGCAGGTGAGGATCCGAGGAAGCATATGGAGACCTTTACCGATTACTGTTCTACTATCGCCGCCACTAAGGGGGTAACTCAAGACAAGATTAAGGAAGTTCTATTTCCTTTCTCTTTAGCTGATTCAGCCAGGGAGTGGCTGACTGACTTGGACCGCACAAAGTGCTTTGGGGTTCTGATTGGGAGTCTCTTGCTCTTGCATTTATCAAAGAGATACTTCCCTCCACAACGCACCAATCTGCTGAGGGCCAAGATTACTAGTTTCAGACAGGCTCCCGGTGAAAGTTTCTATGAGTCATGGTCGCGATTCAAGAAGTTGGTGAGGTCTATCCCTCACCATGGTTTTGACCCATGGTTTCTAGCTAATCAGTTCTATAATGGGTTGTATGACGACCAAAGAGCCATACTTGATGCGGCATCTAGTGGAAGATTCCAGGAGAATACAGATGACGATAAGGGATGGTCTCTTATTTGAAGAGATGGCTAATCACAGTGCTGAGTATGGTAACCCGAGGGATGGGATTAGAACAGTTCATGCAGTTGATAAGCAGGTTTTGGCTCAGCTGGAGACCATGAATGCTAGATTTGACAAGTTGGAGTTACAAGCTGCTGGGGAGCCTCAGACGGTCCATGTTCTTACTAAAGGAGAGGCTGTTTCTTATGAGAGATGTGGGAGTAATGATGGCCACACTGCTGTTGGTTGTCTTATAGAAAAGGAACATGTCCTTACCTTTCAGCAATATAGGTAAGGAGGAGGTTCCTATTAAAATAATCAAGGGGCAGTCCATTCCAATTTGAGGTGGACTAGTCAAAATGTGCTTAATCCTACTCCTCCTCCGCACTAGCAGCAGCCTTATGTTCCTCCACACAAGAATCAACAAGGCTTTCAAAAGCCTCCTTCCTTTACTCCTCCTAACCATGGTGCATCCTCTTCCGGTGGGGTGAGTGAAATTGGTGAGCTTAAGTCTATGTTGCAAGCTTTTAGAAAGCAGTTTCAGCTGAGTGATCAACAGAAAGATGCGTCCATAAAGGCACTTGAAACTCAAGTTGCCCAACTAGCTATGAATCAATCCTCAAGAAAGCAGGGTCAATTACCGACTCAAAATGAGAAGAATCCACACGAGACGGTAAACTTGATAAATCTGAGAAGCGGTCGTTCTTATGAGGGACCGGAATTACAAAAATCAGACCCGAGGAGAGCTGTAACTGATGGTGAACAGTGTTCTTGCGAATAAAATAAGCTGACGGCTAAGAAAGTACTCGATCGACTAGTTTCTGGAGGTCGATCGAGCACTTTTAATGGTCAAAGCACTCGATCGAGTGGTTTTTCTACTCGATCGAGTGAACAGGAAGATGGAACTGTTCGATCAAGTAGTTTTCCTACTCGATCGAGTGAACAAGAAAGTGGACTTGGTCGATCGAGTGAGATTTTCACTCGATCGAGTGATTATGTTGAAGATTCTACTCGATCGAATGGGTATATTAGTCGATCGAGTAGTTTTGATGACGGGAAGCTTATTCGAGAGCCTGCTAGTGCTCGTTTAAGCGGTAAATCACCGGAAAGACCTCGTTCGAGAGGTAAGAAGCGTCTAAAGGATACAGAACATGCTCCGGAAGATACATTGGAAGAGAGAAATAAGGGACTCGAGATACCTATCACGGTTCCCTTCCCGAGGCGGTTGCAGAATACTAAGTTCAATCAACAATTCGGCAAATTTGTCGAACTTCTGAAAAGCTTGGAAGTCACTGTGCCATTCACTGAGTTGCTGACAAAGGTACCCTCTTATCTCAAGTTTATGAAAGAAATTTTATCGCGTAAGAGGAGTATTACCAATAGTGAGACCGTAGCTTTGACTGAGGTGGGGTCAGCCCTATTTCAAAATAAGTTACCTCCTAAGCAGTCAGACCCGGGTAGTTTTTCAATTCCGTGTCATATCGGTAACTATTTGATTGATAATGCGCTATGCGATTTAGGCGCTAGCGTAAGTGTCTTACATCGTCTCGGCTAAGAGACTTGGTCTGACAAAGCTGAGTTGCACTAACATGACAGTCCAGATGGCCGACCGTAGTATATCACGGCCACTAGGTATAGTAGAAGACGTACCTGTAAGAATCGGGAGGTTCTTTATTCCCGTTGATTTTGTTGTCTTAGACATCCCCGAAGATGCACACACCCCTATTATCTTAGGGAGACCATTTTTGTCTACTGCTCGTGCAGTTATCGACGTCGGGGGCAAGACTTTGACCTTTCAGGTAGGGGACGAGGAGCTGATTTTTCATCAGTCTAAGTCTCGGAGGGCTCCCATGCAAGCTCAGCCTTGCAATGCCCTCTCTTCTATTGATCCTATTATTGACACTCTAGTTGAAAATTTGGAGTATTGTGCTGCAATTGTTACCCCTCCGCCTCAGACTGAGAGCAAAAAGGAGGAAAGTTCGTCTGTTTTCCTTGCTGTAGGTACAGATGAAAGCAATGAAGGAGCTGTCAAGGGACATGGTGCAATTACGGTCAATCAAATTGGAGATGATGATGCTACAGCCGGTGATAGAGGAGCAAGGACGAGGAAGGTTCGCGCTTATATGGATGTGAACTACTTCCCTCCTACCGTTTCAAATGATAATTCATGCTCATGGAAGTTCAAGAGGACAGTCAACATTGCTGAGATGACGTCCTCCAGTCAAGAGCCCTTCAAGGGGCTACTGAATTGCCTTGGGAATTGAGCGGGGAAATGCCCCGTGTAATACTTTGTAATAGATAATTTTTGAATTTTCCGTTGAATTTGTTTTATTGCGTTTAATTAGGACAATTAGTTTATCGACTGTTTTTAGCGTAGATTTAAGACTATAGACTGTTCTTATGCGTATTTGGTATTTTGGGATATTTTTGCACGTGTTTTTATGCAGGTTTAGGGAAGTTTTACGCATTCCAAGGAAGAAATGACGAAATTAAAGAGCTTACGCGAGAAAAGAGCTCGATCGAGTACTTTTTGTACTCGATCGAGTGAAAATATGGTCGATCGAGCACTTTTTCCACTCGATCGAGTAAAGCAATAAATGGGACTTCTCGATCGAGTAGAATTCTACTCGATCGAGCAACTGGATCATCAAAAGTCCTCGATCGAGTAGTTTAAAACCACTCGATCGAGTGGAATTGCAAAGGGACGCAGGGAGTTTTACTTTAAACTTCTTATTTTTGGTTTCTTTTTCATTTGTCCCTAATTTTTCGTCTAAACACCCCTAATTGCGACAAAAACTCCCCCAAATCCCCAATTTTTCTTGCCCAATATCCAAATCCGCCACCTACAATCTCTTGCTAGCCAATTAATCTCTCATAGCCCCTTATTCTCCCCTTGATTGGTGTCCATTTACACGGTTTTCAAAGAGGGTTAGGGTTTACGGTTTTAGCTCGAAAAAATCGCTTGTTTTGCTTGATTCTTGAAGATTAATTGCATATTGTAGGTTGTTCTCATCATGTAAGCGATTCCTCTAACTTCATTGCATTTTGATTTAATTACTTTTGCATTTTTATGAGGTAAAATTGAATTTAGGGTTCGAAAATCCGTTGTTAGTCGAATTTTTCGACTTTAATTGTGTTTATTGCCCTCGTTTATCTTGCTTGATGATCAACCCCAATTCCTCGCTGTTTGTGGCACCTCTTTTTCGAATTTTCCATGATTTTTGCGATATGGGTTCAGGACAGTCGAAAATTTCGACTGTCATTTTGGTTATTGCTGCTGTAATTTGTCTAATTGGCCTCCTTGTTGCTTAATTGCTGCTGTTTTAGACTGTTATCACCCCTGTCGATGCTTAACATGCTTCAAATTCGAATTCTGTGCGAAATTTTCGCGATTAGAAGTGCCTCGATCAATTTTCGATTATCGACGGTTCATATGCTTCTTTGACTTACTTAACCTCAGTTGACGCTTACATGCTGTTGTTGTTGTTGACTGTTATGCCCGCCTTATCGCCAATTACATGCTGCTATTCAAATTTGTTTGAGGAATTATTGGGATTTATGTGCTATAGGTCAAAAATTTTCGAATGGTAGGGGAGTTTTTCTGGTTTAACATGCTGATTTCCTGCTGTTTTAGCCTCTGTTAGCCATTGTTATCTTATCATATCCCCTGCCCCTTGTTACAGGATGGAGTCTAGCTCTCTACCTTCTACCAGCTCCACTTCTAGCCCGTCTTTGTCTGAGACAGTGGCCCCTGCTGCTGCCGCTGTCTCCACTTTAGTGACTACCGCAGCCCCAGTGTTCCTAGTTTCAGCTGCGGGTACAGTTTTTGCTCCAGCTAGCTCTGCTGCTAGCTCAGTTCAGGCTGCCACTTCCTCTACGGTCACCACCACTGCTAGCACTGCTAGTTCTTCTTGATGGTGGCCATAGCAGCCCTACTCCTACACCAGCCCACCCTTTTACTTCATGGTGGACTCGCCAAGCCCAGTTGCTTCAGGCGACCCTGTCCCTCGCTCCGTCACTTTGCACGGGCTACTACTTCGGGTTCCGAGGCCGGTCGTGAGATGGATCTCGCTCTGCGCCACCCCCCCACCTCTTACTTCTCTGCCACCTTCACCGCTTCTACTTCACGCACGATCCACGGTCAGGGGACATTTCCCTCGACTCTCACCCAGATTATCCGCAGGTACATTTTGTTAACGCTTTACATCGTACGAAATTTTATAACCTGTTAGGCTGTGTGCACGTTCCTTCCTCTTTTCTAGAGAAAACGGCACTTGTTAGACTCGGCATTTACGAGTCGGTTTGTGACTTACTGCGGGCCACGGGGATGGCCGGGCTCATCACTATGAGCGGCCGCACTTTTTCGGGCCGAGCCTCGAGTTTCTCAGCTCCTTTACCTTCTCCTCAGGGGCACACGATGCTGACCCCTCTAGTTCTTCAGTGTCCTTCCGGTTGTTTAACCGGACCTTTCCTATGACCTTAGGGGAGTTTGGTAGGTTACTTGGCCTTACCTCTACGGGCGCAGTTGCCGCCCCTAGGACGGTCTACCGTCAGCTCTGGAGAGCCCTGGCCCACACCACTTTTCAGAAGCGAAAGCTCCAACAGGTCCACCTCTTCGCTGTCCGTTATTTCCTTAGACTGATGGGGAGCACTATTTTCAGCCGAAAGGAGCCGAACAACATCACAAACACCGAGCTCTCCATCCTGGGCGGTTAATTGAACATCGACTGTGAGGGTCCCTTTGCCCTCAACATAGCTTACTTGACCGCCCAGTACCTTCAGAGCCAGGGAAAGAAGGAGACGGGAACCATTGCCTGCGGTGGCATAGCCACCATTCTTGCCCGTTCCCTCATCCCCGTTTGGCCTCGTGACCTGCAGTACCTCCAGGGAGAGAGGCTACTGAGTCTGGATGCCATGCTTTCTCAGCATTGGCTTACCCCAGACTACCAGACATGGAAGATAGACGGCTTCCTGTCTGTAGACTTACCTTGTGAGACTCTCCCCCGTCTAGAGCCCCTTCCTACTGTTGTTAGGGGCGCCCGCCTTCCACCACTGCCTGACCTTCACCTTCCACGTCGACCACCTCCTGATGCACCCGCCGCCAAGAAGCGGCCTCTTGAGACCGGAGAGGGGTCTACACCTTCAGGGAGCACCCAGCCATCCACGGCTGCTCCCGCTCCGACCCCTACTCCCACTACTACTACCACTCCCACTGACCAGACACAGACTCAGCCGGACCTACCGGCTACTTTCGTACCACCTCCTCCCTTTGTGGCGCCCGCGGTCCTAGACCAAGGGGGTGTCGTTTACAGTTTGTTGCTTGAGGTTGCAGCGCGTCAGGCTCGTATGGAGAGGGACTTGGCTCTAGCCTTGCACCCTCTATACGAGTACCACTTGTAGCGACACCGACCGATCCCAGAGGGGTGGCCACACCCTTCCTTCTTCCGGTACCCACCTGAGGGGTACCCAATGTCTGAGGAGGAGGAGGACGAGGACCCGGAGGTGGCAGTGGAGAAAGCTCGAGCTGAGGAGCAGAGGAGGAGAGAGACCCGGAGTACACGGTGGTGGACGACGACGGTGTCGACGACGACGAGTAGCTACTAGTCTACTCACTTCCCCAGTTTTCTGGCTGGTTTGGGGAAGTTCGTATTTTGTATGTCTCTTCTTACTCTTTTATTTTGTCTCCTTTTATTTATTGTTTTTATTTTCTTTTGGTTGTATATTCCCATTTCCCCGTATATATCTGCTGGTGTATGCTGGAGGACAACGAGGGCGTTGTCCGTTTTGGTTTGGGGAGGGTATTGCATCCTTTTGAGTCTGCATTTGCATCTGTTTTTGCATTCACGTTTATTTTTCAGCTTGCATTGTTGTTTATTTCATTAAAAATACAAAAATCCAAAAAATTAGAAAATTTCAAAAAATCAAAAAAATTTCACGTTTACTTTTGCATATAGGTTGAGTCGGAACGGTAGATTTCCATGATGATAATGCACTATAACTTGTCTTTTTGCTTAAGCCTGGCATTTTATTGATAGTTACTAGCTTTGTCATACGCATAGTCTACGAGTTTCTGTTCAAATATAGCTGACTGTTTAGACTTGACATGATAAATTGGCAAACTACTTGAAAATTCTGAGTTTTAGAGCCATAACTGGTGACATTCATGACCAGTTCATTAGGAATTGAGAGTAGTACTCCTTGCATAGCATGTTCATCTTTTTTGCACTTTTATGACATTCAATTTCTCGTTAAATGCACATATTCGGGTTTGTGGTTGGTGTCACATGCAGGGAGGTGCTTGCAAATTTCCCCTTTCTTTCTATTTTTCACCCATTTAGCTCCACATTAGCCAAATTTGCCTTTTTGACCCATTAGCTACATTCCAAATTAAGCCTGCCTAGTCAAGCTAGTTAGTATGTTCTTTTGGGTATGAGTTTTCCGGCTGCATTTTGGCCCGTATTTCTTGTTTTGGAGTTGGTGCTGGTATAGAGAAAGGAGAAAAAAAGAAAGAAAAGAAGAAATATGAAAAAGAAAAAAAAAACGTGAAAGTGAAAGTAAAAAAAAATGATCAAAAAGAGCTGGAAACGTGAATCAGAAAGAAAAAAAAAAGAGGTTTGAAAAAAAAAGAGTTGTTTTAATTCAGTTGGTTATTTCAGACGGTGTTTGAAAAAGGGAAGTTTGTGACCGTCTGACTCCTCCATTCTTATTCTATATTTTTGAGGAGATTGTGTTTGAGTTTAGTGAGCTTTGTGCCAAATGAAGGGCACTTGTACTTAGTTTTTCAGTCAGTTGAGATTCGGATGTTTTTATTATGGTCCTGTTAGGAACTAGCTTGACGCTTTTACCTCCACATTTTCATAACATGTTTTGCCTTTCTCACCTGAACCTCACTATTCCCAATTTATTTGTAAGCCCTCGGCTGTGACGGACATTATTGGTTGGAGTGTGTGCATTAGTACTTGAATTGTCTTTCATTTTTGGTTGCATGCATGCTATGTAGGTCGCAGTTAGGTGAGTGACTGCCTTTTCTTCTCTCTTTTACATATTATTCACCCTTTGCTTCATGAAAAAAGAGTGACCACGAGAGAGTCCGATTTTGTTGGTCTTGCAAGGTCGATAGGTTGGCTATATTTCTGAACAGCTTATAATTCGGTTGCGTATTGACTGCTTAGCTTTAACTGTTAGTTTCTGTTGCATTAAATTGGTTCAAGTAGACAAGTTAAGCTAGCTCTGAGTTATCATTTCCGTTCCATTAGTTTAGTTTTGAGTTTACTCGAGGACGAGTAAAGGTTCGGTTTGGGAGATTTGATACGTGCTTTTTATATAGTCTTTTTAGCCTATTTCAGCACGTATTTCTATGCATTTTTATACTGTTTTTATAGTATTTTGCCCCGAATTGGCTACTTTGGTTCGTTTTGTCCATTTTGTAGAAATGAACGCGAAAGTAGTGGAATCGTACTCTTTTTCGTCCTTTTTGCATGCATTTAGAGGAGACGGGATTTCCCAGAGTGAGATACTACGTTTGGAAGCGTCATGGCATGGATTACGAGGCATTTAGGCGCGAACTTGAGCTGAAATGAAGACAAAGTACTCGATCGAGCAGTTTCACCACTCGATCGAGTGGTTTCTACGTCCCAAGGTGGTCGATCGAGTGGTTTTCCACTCGATCCTTAAGCTGCAGAAAGATGGGTTACTCGATCGAGTAACTTTCTACTCGATCGAGTAGATGCTGTTGAAGATTTACTCGATCGAGTGGTTTTAATCCACTCGATCGAGTGGTTTCACTATTATGGGCTTCTAAACAGCCCGTGTTATGTTTATTTTCGCAAAACTTAATTACTTTGCTATTTAAGCACGCTTTACTAGGTCATTAGGATCTATCTTTTTCACTATCAAACTTTCTACTGTAAACTTTACTGCGTTGCTTATTTTCCCTTCACTGTTACTTTATTTCTTGGGTTATTTTGCTCGGATTCGATTGTTATTTACGCCGGATTCGCAAGATTGTAATCCTCTTCTCTTTTCTTATTAATAATTAATCTTCTGTTGCTTTAATTTCTTGTTTGCTCTATTTATTCTTCTGCCCTAATTTCTCTTTTATGCAATTTTATTGTTATTTCATTATATTTACTGCTGGAATATTATCTGCTGTTAGTTTAATTAGCGACATGAGTAGCTAAACCCCTTTCATGTTGGGATTAGGGGGTCTGCGGTAGGAATGTGACGATGTAGTGAATGATTTAGATGAATTGATTACAAGACTCTGTCACCATAGCAATTTAATTGTATTTATTCGACTTAGTTGAGTGCACACTTCTGAGTTAACCTTTAATCTGGCTAAAATTAATCCTAGATCGAAAGATTGGACTAAATAGGCCTGCTATGAACAGTAGAGTACCCTGACGAGAATGAAAGTTAAGTTAGTGGTATTTTAGGATAGAAAGTGGACCGAAAGGACCTTTCAACATCCGTATTACGTTAATTCGTCTGAGTCATTTACAGCTGAGTCACTGGACTACCGTAGTGAACCGAAATCCTGACATGTCCCTCTCTATCTGATAATTTTATCCTTATTTCTCTACTTTTATTGCTCTTGCCTTTATTTCTCCTTCCTTTAAAACTCGTAGTTTAGATAACAAATCAAACACCCCCCTTGTGACCAAATAGACAGACTTCTATAAATACCTTGCCTCCCTGTGGAGACCGACCTGACTTCCCTAGCTATATAGTTAGTTTAGTTAGTTTATCTTGTATATCTTACTTAATATATTTGTTTATGATAAAAGATATTCTTGTTATAGAAAATCTTATCATATCTTAGAATTTATAGTAGACATAATAATTGAATAGATTATATTCTGTCTTTTGGAATATTCTTTATTATCTTTTAGGCTTTTAGGAAAGAAATAATAGAAGATATGATTTGTTAACATATCTCCTATTTTCGGCCATTAGGGTTTCTTGAAACCGAGTTGCCTTATTCTTTCCTTCCTATAAATACTTTGCTCTTTGCAACATTTAACATAGAGACCTTAAGCATAAAAATTGATTTTATTTTTTATCAAAGCAAAACCGTGTATTTCGAGTAGAAAAACGTTTTGCTATTTTTTCAAAAGGTCATGTGTTTTAAACTCGTATATTCATTTGTTAAATTATTGTTATAAGATAATAGTGCTCAATAGATTTCTTACTTGTTCATTAACGTGAACCTTTGCAAGAATCATTAGTGCTTTCTTATTAGCGTAAGTTAGTCACTCGAGTATTTAACGGTACTCATTGAATTACAGTTAGAGTTAGTTGTACGAGTTGAGTTAGTAAATTTGTAATCCGTAGAAAGGTACTAAATTTATTAATCGAGAATAGTGGACGTAGGTTTCGATTTGTGAAACTGAACCACTTCAAAAACCGTGTGTCTCCTCTCTTTCATTCTTTCGTTTACTTTGTTTTAATTGTTCATTAGTTGATTAGTTAAAGTTTAATCAATAAACTTTAAATAATCAATTATATACACATAATCTAAAAAGCTTTCAAAAGTTTTAAATCCTCAATTCCCCCCCCCCCCCCTCTTGAGTATTTTGGATCGATAGACTCTAATTAGTATCAGAGCCTCGTGCTCTTGATTGCCTAACCGCAAAGAGGCTGATCTATCTTGTTTTTATTTATCTTATCGTTTTATATTCCGCTGCCTATCACGTGATAAATGGATTCCAAATATCTCAAGTGTCCCGTCTTTGATGGGATGGATTGTGGAAAAACATGATGACTCCTTATGTGAAAGGTCACGATTGGGAGTGCTGGAGGATTATCCAAAACGGACCGCACAAAATTTTTGTAGCATTCGAGGAAGGCACTACCTATGAAAAGAAAGAATAGGACTATGTCGAGGCCGACTACAAGAAGGCCGAAAAGAACTCCAAAGCAATAAGTCTCCTACAAAACGGAATGACGTCTACAGAGTTTGATCGGTTTTCTTCGTGCTCTACGGCCAAGGAGATATGGGATGGGCTTGAACTAGCTTATAAAGGTACATCCATTGTTAGGAAGCATCGAATAGATTTGCTTATGCAAAAATATGAGCTATTCATTATGGAGCCTAATGAGTCCTTAGATAGTATGTCCGCAAGGTTTTCAAGCATCATAAACGAACTGAAAAACCTAGGTAGGAAATTCAGTACCGAGGACATTGCTAGAAAGGTTCTTAGGAGCCTGACTAAGAAGTGGCGTGCTAAAGTCACTGCAATGAAGGAATCACAGATCTTGAAAAACTACCTTATCAAGAACTCATCGGTGCTCTCATGGCCCATGAAATTACTCTTAACAAAGATGACGCTGAACCAAGCCGAAATAAAAGTATGGCCTTGAAGAGCAAAGAAGTTGACTCTGAATTAGAGGATGAGACTGTTTTGTTTGCACGCCGCTTCAAAAATAAAATATTTCGAAACAAACAAACAAAATCATCCTACAACAACAACAACAACAAGTCATCCAACAAAAAGGTTATAGAATCAAAGTCATCTTTCGCAAACAGAGGTTGCTTAAAGTGTGGAGAATCTGATCATATGATCAAGGATTGTCCAAAATGGGAGAAGATCAAGGACAAGACAAAACGCGAGAAAACAAAGAGAGAATTCAAACAAGTAATGATGGCTTCATGCTGGGGAGACCTTGACTCAGAAGATGACGAGGGATCTGAAGACGACGAAGTAGCCAACCTTTGTCTCAGCAGTGTTACTCTTGACCTAATCTCTGACAGCGACGATGAAATCACGAACACTCTCTCAAACTATTGCTTTCTCGGAGAATCAGACGAAGATGACAATGAAGAGGTAAGTTATCTAGAACCCAAAAAACGTGTTAAGAAATTGTCTAAAAGTGCTTTAATTGAATTCTTTGAACAATCTCTCGATAAGTGTCACGAACAGGACTTGGAGCTAAAAGATCTAAAGGAACAGATTCTCAAAATTCCAGAAGAGAATCATACTCTGAAGGCCAAAGCTAAGAAGTTAAAATCTAAGGTTATAGCTGAGAAAGCAACAACGCTAGATTCTACTATGGCTGAAAAGAAGGAATTAGAGTCCAAAGTTATAGCTAATGAAGCTATAACTTCAGACCTAAAGCTTAATATCAAGCATCTTCAAGCCAAAGTTATAGCTAATGAAGCTATAACTTTAGAACTTAGAAAAGCCAAAGAACTTTTGGAAACTAGGATCACATCTGATGAAGCAGTGATCTTAGACCAAAAGAAAGAGATATATTCCCTCTCAAAGCAATTAAAGGAATCTAAGACCGATATGATCAATGTTAAGAAACAACATTCCGATGTTGTATTTATCCTTAACAAACGATTCCAAGACTTTCGTGATAACTTTAAGAAAGATAATGATGTAGATCACACGAAATGTCAAGAAGAGATTAAAACCCTAAAGGATCTACTCTTACATGCTAGGAAGGTCCATGATAAGTGGGAGGATAGCACAAAAGTCCTAAACTTCCTAACCGAACAATCTGACAATAATATGAAGATGGGGTTAGGACATGAGTGTTATAGCCGTAGAGATCACGCTAAATGCAAATCAACACCTTTGGATTTTGATTTCAGAAAAAGGAAGTATGCTGATCTTCCTGAATATCTAATTTGCAATTACTGCGGTCATACGGGTCACATCCAAAACAACTGTGTCAAAAAGGCTCATGATATACGAAAAAATGCTGATCATGCTAAAAATGTCGACACAGTTGTCGAGGATGATGAAACCCCCATAAATGAACCTAAAGAAGAAAAGAACAATAAATTTCGTTGGTTCTATGACATGGCCTTCGACTACACCAAGAAACCTAGCACTTCACAAAACCCTTGTCGACCTAAACCTAGTAAACCTGTTCACAAGGAAAACAGGCATGATAGACCTAGAGAAATTCCTAGACCAAGTGAAAACCCTAAACCTAGAACTTCTCCCAATCAAAATAACCCAAGGGTTAGAAAATTGGTTATTAGACAAGTTTGGGTTCGAAAGGATTTAGTATATAGAGTAACTAATCATAAGGGACCCAACTTAGCTTGGGTACCTAAAAACTGTATCTAATCCCTTCTGCAGGAAGTAGTGAAAGAAAAAAATCAATGGTATCTTGACAATGGATGTTCAAGATACATGACTGGAGATAAGAATCTATTTCTTTCTCTCAAGCCCTTCAACGGAGAAAAAGTGACGTTTGGGGATAACAAGAAGGGAAAAGTAATCGGCATTGGCAAAATCGGAATTTCTAAGTCTCACACGATCAGTGATGTCTATCTAGTGTATGGTCTTAAGCATAACTTGCAAAGTATATCTCAACTGTGTGACAAAGGTAACAAAGTTGTTTTCCATACTAATAGTTGTCGCATTATTATTGAAGGAACTAGCAATGTTATTCTTGAAGGCCACAGGAAAAGGAATGTATATATGGTAGATTTAAAAGCTGTGCCTACTAACTCTTTCTCTTGCATGAAACTTACACTTGATCATCCCTGTTTATGGCATAAACGGTTTGGTCACATTAGCTCACTAACCTTGAACAAACTCAAGAAGTGGGACTTGGTTGAAGGGTTACCTAAAATCAAGTTCGACCAAGAAAAGATGTGTGATACGTGTGCCAGATGCAAACAAGTAAGATCATCATTCAAACCTAAAAGAGTAGTAAGCACAAATCAAGCCTTGGAATTAGTACACATGGATTTATGTGGACCTATGAAGGTAAGGAGTAGAGGAGGATCAAGGTACGTCTTCGTTCTTGTAAACGATTACTCAAGGTATGTATGGCCTATCTTTCTTCATTCAAAAGATGTAACATTTGATGAATTTGATTGTCTTATTAAACGTGTTCAAAACAAATATAAGACTAATCTTCTATTCGTACGGATCATGGCACCGAGTTTGACAATCAAGCTTTCATAGAATATTGTAGAGTTAATGGTGTAGGGCATAACTTCTCTGCACCAAGCACTCCTCAACAAAACGGTGTTGTTGAACGTATGAATAGAACTTTAGAAGATATGGCTCGTACAATGCTTTTGTGTAGTGGTAAAAACCTCATAACTTTTGGGCTGAAGCCATTAGTACTTCTTTCTACATCCATAATCGTGCTATGATCCGACCTATTCTTAAGAAAACCCCCTACGAACTCCTTAGAGGTCGAAAACCTAATATCTCCCATCTTCGTTGCTTCGGGAGTAAATATTTTGTTCACAATAACGGTAAAAACCGGTTAAGTAAGTTCGACCCTAGGAGTGATGAGGCGATTTTCATAAGATACTCAGATCATAGCAAGGCTTACAAAGTCTTCAATAAGAGAACTCTTTGTATTGAAGAAAGTATCCACGTTATTTTTGATGAAGATAACGTGTATGATAAGCCTTTACAGGATGAGGAAGAAGACTTGGATGAACCCGACTTTCGTCTTTCAAGATACTATCCCCCGGAATTAGAATTGGAGGATAATGAGATTGAGGGAACAAGTGATGAACTTGATCGTTCCTCAAAAGATTAAAAGGAGAAAACCAAAGTTATAGTTGATGATATTATAACATTGACTCAAAATAAGGACTCCCAAACTAATGTTATAGGTGATGTTACTATAACATTGGATCCAAATCAAGGTGTAGAGTCCGAAGTTATAAACGGCTCTACTATAACACCTGGATTGGATTCAGGGGGAACTTCCTCCAATTCCGATCCAAATGAAGTTGGGACAAGCTCAAATAACGATGAAGAACCAAGTACCTCAACAAAGTGGAAATACAAGAGCTCACACCCAATGGACAATATTCTAGAGAATATTAAGAAGGGTGTTCAAACTAGACGATCCTTGAATAACTTCTGCTCTTTTTACTCTTTTCTATCCATGATCGAACCAAAAATATCAATGAAGCTCTTGCTGAATCAGATTGGATTATAGCTATGCAAGAAGAGCTACAACAGTTCGAACGAAACAAGGTTTGACACTTAGTTCCTAGACCAAAGGATCGATCTGTCATTAGAACAAGACGGGTCTTTAGGAACAAACTAGATGATGTCGGAGTCATTATCAGAAATAAAGCAAGATTGGTGGTTCAAGGTTATAATCAACAAGAAGGAATAGAATATGACGAGCCTTTCGCACTTGTTGCTCGTCTTGAAGCTATTAGACTTCTGATAGCATTCACAGCACATAAAGGACTGAAGCTCTTCCAGATGGACGTCAAGACAGCATTTCTGAATGGGTATTTACAGGAAGAGGTCTTCGTTGAACATCCCCCCGGATTTAAGAATACCAAATTTGAAGATCACGTCTTCAAGTTGGATAAAGCTTTATATGGATTGAAACAAGCACCTAGGGCATGGTACGACAGATTATCTAAGTTTCTACTTGACAGTGGATTCAGTAGAGGATCCGTTGATAAAACCGTATTTCTAAAATCTGAGGGTTCTGACCTTTTGGTTGTTCAAATCTACGTTGATGACATCATCTTTAGATCGACCAACCGAAGCCTATGCAAATATTTCTCTGAATTAATGACTTCCAAGTTCGAAATGAGTATGATGGGAGAATTGAAATTCTTCTTAGGACTGCAAATACAACAAACTGATGAAGGCATTAAAATTCATCAACAGAAATATATCAAGGAATTAATTCGAAAATTAGGAATGGAAAATTCCCATGCTATGCCTACTCCAATGGTCGAGAACAAGAAATTGACATTAGATGAAGACGGTAAATCAGTTGATGAAACTACTTACCGTGGGATGATTGGGTCACTGTTATATTTGACTGCAAGTAGACCCGATATTATGTTAAGCGTATGCATTTGTGCGAGATATCAATCATCTCCCAAAGAATCGCATATGACGGCCGTAAAACGAATTTTACGATATTTAATTGGAACGGCCAAGCTGTATTTAAGGTACCCGATGGAGTGTAATTTCGATCTAGTCGGATATTCCGATGCCGACTGCGCAGGATGTTCTCTAGACAGAAAAAGCACGTCGGGTGTTGCCACATTCGTCGGACCGTGTATTATTACGTGGGGATTGAAGAAGCAAAATTCGGTTGCCCTCTCAACTGCTGAAGCCGAATATAACGCTGCAGGACTGGTATGTACTCAATTATTATGGCTTAAGCAATAATTACGTGATTATGGTATTGACGTAGGATGTATTCCAATTTTATGTGATAATACTAGTGCAATAATAATTTCTAAAAATCCCGCACAACATTCACGTACTAAACACATTGAAATAAGACACCATTTTATTCGAGACCATGTTGAGAAAGGGAATATAAAACTTGAATTTTGTAGTACGGAAAAACAATGGGCAGACATTTTGACAAAATCGTTAGCTAGAGAATGATTTGAGACTTTACGGTTGGAAATTGGTTTAATTGGTGGTACCTAAGCTTCTGTATATGTTTAATTTCCCTACGACTGACTAGTTTAAGTTAAGATTGTATGACTGTGTCCGTATATTGCGTTGCATGAATAATTTCGTTTATAGGAAAATATTTATCATAAATTCTATTTGTTATTTAGAATTTAATTGTTATACAAACTTTATTTTTTTTTCAAGATACACCATATTTTTATTTTTCCAAATTGCACAAAATTCTCCTAAAATAGCTTCACAAAATTATACGTCTTATGCTCTTTATTCCTAAATATACTTCAATTAATCATCCTTTCCGTATCTTATCTTTTACCATATTAATTTGATCACCTAACATCCTATTCCTACTTTAATTCTTATCACTATTTGACACTTACCATAATTGATCACCACTTGCCTAAAACCTAGACCGAGCCTTATAATTACCCCCCTACTTTGTCGTGTAAACCATTACCACACCCCACTTACATACTTTTTCTCTTCTCAAAAAATTACCACAATCTCATCATCACCTTCTTCACTCAACCATAAACATCACCATGAATTCACAACCTGCAAAAACCCGATCATCAACCCGGTATCAACAAAGCCGCCACTTTCACAAGCCATCATCACCACTACCATCTCATGATTTTAATTCTTCTAGCTTTCCTTCACGTCAACCAAACTTATCTACACCCCTGCTTCACGGTCGGGACAACACGGTGTCTGAGGGAAAAAGACGCCGCATTTTTAAAGGGAAGAATAAGGTAGTTGTTGATGAGGGTAACGATATTGAGGAACCCGAGGTTATTGTAAGGAATGGTGTTGCACGAACTTTACTCCGGGATGTTTCGAAAACCGCAACAAAAGAAGGGTTAAATCGAGTCCGTTTGACTCATGACGAAAGCATCCTTGTTTCTCGTGTCTTGAAGTGTCTATACATGAAGGAAGGTGTTATCCCAAATCTTGGTTGGTTAATGTTCCCGCCCTTAAATTTTTTATCGATTTTCTTGATTTTCAAGGGTGGAGTCACATTAGTCAATTTTCGAGTCCAATTTATCCGGTTGAAGTTGATCAGTTCTTTGCTATTGTGTCGATTAAGAAAGGGGTCTTGCATGCATTGGTTAATGGTGTTGATGTGACGGTTTCTGTTTCGGATTTTTGCTCTGCTTTTTCGGTTCCCGATGACGGAATTGAAATTAATCCGAATCTTGAATGATCCAATGTTATTAGTGACAAGGAGTTGTTGGTTAAAAAGTATTTTGAGGAAGTTGGGACGGACGGTGGGAACATTGTTGTTCGTCCTCTCTCGGCAAAAATTAAGTTCCTCTTAAACTTTCTTTGGAATAGAGTTGTGCCGAGAAGGGGAGGACGAGACAAGGTTTTGAGGTATGAGGCTATTATTATCTACTCGTGGTTGGAGGGACAAAAAGTAAATTTAGCGAGTCTTGTTTTGCATCGTATAGTCCAAACAAGTCTCACGGTTACCAAGGAGAAATTTAGTACAATAATCGACCTTCCATAGGAGATGTGGGTGTCTCGGTTGTTAGAAGTGAAACATGTGGTGGGACAGTATAGCTACGGTGTAAGTGCAAAGGATTGTATGTGTAATCGCTTGATTAAGCTAATGGGTCTTATAGTTGATGGACCCGAGTTATTACTTGTCAAGGATGTTGAGAAAATTCCGAGTGATTCGGGTTTGGGTACAATTGAGGCAAAATTGGAAAGTTTTATGACTACTTTAATGGAGAAGTTTGAGGAACAATCCACTAACTTGGCTACGGTTTTATCGCAAGTTGGACCATCACGGTCTCTAGAGTCGGGTTTGGATGCTTCTCGGGTTTATGCGTGGATGGGTGAGGTGGATAAGAGGTTAATGGGTTTTGAGAGGAAATTAAAGGCCATCCGTGGGGAAGTGTTCCCACATGGAGATCGTCTTACCTTTATCACGAGTTAAGGCGGTGCTTTGGTTATGCATGGAAAAGCTATGGCAAACGATCAATCACTCACATTGGAGGCGACTAAAGCTTTGTCCTTGAAGGTACTCAACTTTGAACGAAGTCTTCAAAGTCTTTCCCAACTTGTGCGGAGCTCTTTTGATCGTCTTGATGCCTTGGAGTATCGTACTCGACCCGACTACGTGAACCCATACAAAACCCGCAACATTTGACCTTCCCTTGCCTTACCTTAATTAGCTCTTTCTATTTTTAGCTTTCTGTTTCCTATTCTAGTGGTGTGTTTTCCAAACTTAAATTCGGCCCATTTTGGCTTATACTTGTGGATTATGGCCCAAGTATCACTTTAAAGATGTGTTTCATTCGGCCCGTTGGCACTAACATGTTTTCTTAAAGTTTGTATGATCATTAATCCTCTAGATGCTTATAGTTATGCGTGTTAAGATTATTCTCTATGACGTTTTATCTCTTGTCTCGTCTTATATTATTCTAGTCATTTTAGTTTTGTTCTTAACTTTTCGATGATGTCAAGAGGGGGAAAGAACGTCTATGGTAAGCATCTACCTGAGCTTGCTCCTTGTCAAGACCAATTGTCTCTTAAAGTCCTTAAAGTTTCGATTTTTTTTGTTAATCGTCTTGATCTTGCGTTGATCTTTATTACTAAGATGACGGTATTATATTGAGGGGGAACTCTTTACTTAGTCACAAAATAAGGAGGCTTGCCATCATCAAAAAGGGGGAATTTGTTGAACCATATAGTATATATGTTTATGTTTTGATGATGTCAAGGTGCTTTATAATTTATATACTTGTTGCGCGTAATCGTTTGTCTAAGTCTTTTAGATTCGATTTATCTAATACAAGCAACAAAGGAATTTGTGATGGAAGTATACAATAGTCAAGCCTCAATTCAAGATCAAACTATGTAAAGATTCATTCAAGATTTAGGTGAAGACGAAGTCCGTCTAAAGATTAATCAAGCTTGGATGATGACGTAGCCTATACTCAAAGATCTCCCTGAAGATTAGAATAGTATAGGTGATTATCTCGTAATGATAACCAAGAATGAGTTTCTTGAATTAGTAAAGTTATAGCTTTGCAGCTATAACATTACTAGTAAAAGAGCTCAATGTTATAGCTCTCCTACTATAACATTGAGATGCTGAGTTTATTATACACGATATATAATGTTTTAAAATTGTTTTTTTAAAATTGTTTAAAGTTTATTTTAAATGTTTTGATAAAATTATTTACTTAATAAAGCCCGATTTAGTGCGGAGTTCGGTTCCTTGTTGAACGTTGACTAGTAGTCGTTTTGGGTCAACTTATGAGTTGGACCATGCTACTAATTAGGGTTTCAACAAAGCCTCTCTTAAAACCTAAATTCTAACCCATATATTGAGCTAGGGTTTGCACGAGTCATATGAGCCGTGACATCTCGTGTAAACTAAGATGTGTTTGGTAAAGATTTTATATCTTTACATATCTTGTATATCTTACTTAATATATTTGTTTATGATAAAAGATATTCTTGTTATAAAAAATCTTATCATATCTTAGAATTTATAGTAGAGATAATAATTGAATAGATTATATTCTATCTTTTGGAATATTGTTTATTATCTTTTAGGCTTTTAGGAAAGAAATAATAGAAGATATGATTTGTTAACATATCTCCTATTTTCGGCCATTAGGGTTTCTAGAAACCGAGTTGCCTTATTCTTTCCTTCCTATAAATACTTTGCTCTTTGCAACATTTAACATAGAGACCTTAAGCATAAAAATTTATTTTATTTTTATCAAAGCAAAACCGTGTATTTCGAGTAGAAAAACGTTTTGCTATTTTTCAAAAGGTCGTGTGTTTTAAACTCGTATATTCATTTGTTAAATTATCGTTATAATATAATAGTGCTCAATAGATTTCTTACTTGTTCATTAACGTGAACCTTTGCAAGAATCATTAGTGGTTTCTTATTAACGTAAGTTAGTCACTCAAGTATTTAACGGTACTCATTGAGTTACAGCTAGAGTTAGTTGTCGAGTTGGGTTAGTAAATTTGTAACCCGTAGAAAGGTACTAAATTTATTAATCGAGAATAGTGGACGTAGGTTTCGATTTGTGAAACTGAACCACTTCAAAAACCGTGTGTCTCCTCTCTTTCATTCTTTCGTTTACTTTGTTTTAATTGTTCATTAGTTGATTAGTTAAAGTTTAATCAATAAACTTTAAATAATCAATTATATACACATAATCGAAAAAGCTTTCAAAAGTTTTAAATCCTCAATTCAACCCCCCCCCCCCCCCCCCCCTCCTCTTGAGTATTTTGGATCGATAGACTCTTCAAAGCTAAAGAAAGGGCAAAGCAAAAATTTGTTGTTTGGTTTAGATAAAGGGAAAGCTAAAGTTTGTAGTGAAGGTGGTTCTGTGTTGTCTGGACTAGGGAAAGGGAAAGCTAAGGTAGGTTAAGGTAAGAGAGTAGTTGGTGGTACAGATCTAGGAGTTCATCAAAAGAAGAGTGGAAAAGGAGGGGCTAAGGGTTGAAAACAGGGATCTAGTAGTGGTATTGAAGTTGTTGCTTCTAGTACAAGGAATAGGAAGAGAATACTGAAAGATCCTACTCCTGAAGATGAGTTTGTTGATTCAGAAGGCAAGGATAATGAAAAGGATATAAGTGATTGTTAGTGGCAGTTTAGGGAGGAAGATTTGATTGATGAAGATGCTTTGTTTCATGACAAAGAGGATGGGGAGATACTAAAGGGTGTTGAAAGTATTTTCAGTCAGTCTAAACCTGAAACTTGTCAAGCTAATGGGAAGCATATCTGGGGTATTGATGTCATTGAAGTTGCAATCAATGAAGAGAGGGATGATGATTCTGATGAACACATAAGCCTTCAGGGCTCAGATAATGATGAGGTAGATCCTTACAACACTTTTAATGAAGTTGTTGATTTGAAGGGGCCAATTGTATTAAAAGTAGGGGTTTAATTTGCCAATAGTATTGTACTGAGGAAGGCATTAATTCAACATAGCATAGAAAATGGTTATGACTATTATTATATGCATAATGCTAGTGATAGGATAACTACTCAATGCATGAACAGATGCAAGTGTGGGTGGGATAGTGTGAGGTCAAGGCACAGGTCTTTAGAAAATTGTACATGTGATCCAGAGAGTAGGTGTTACTTTAAAGTGCATGCTAGACCACTGGGTAAGGGACAAAAATTTCAGATTAAGTCTTTGATTCTTGAACATACTTGTGGAATGTCAAACTACAGTAGGAAAGTGTCTTCTGAATACTTAGTTGATAAATTTCTTGAGTTTTGGAGAACAAACATGGATTGGAAACTGAAGCAGTTCAGAGATCATGTTTTTCAAGTTTTAAATGTGTAAGTTTCATATGCTAAGTGCTGGTTAGCAAGGTCTAGGGTGAAACAGATGATTTATGGTAATGACAAAGACCAATATGCTAAGGTTTGGGAATATGCATCAGCTATTCAGAAGTATAACCCAGGTTCCTCCTCATTTGTGGTGTGTGGTGGTATTGATAGGCCACCTTTTTATTTCAAAATAATGTATATTTGTCTCCATGCTTGTAAGAAGGGATTCAAAGAGGGTTTTAGACCTATAATAGGGATTGATGGGTGTCACTTGAAAGGTGTTTTCCCAGGTATGTGTCTTGTGGCAGTTGGCAAAGATGGGAATAACAATATATACCCTATAGCTTGGGCTGTTGTTGAAGTTGAAAATACTGAGGCATGGAGATGGTTCTTAGAATTGCTTAACCATGACATAGGCAAAGAGGACGGAGGGGGTATGACATTCATGTCAGATAGGCAGAAGGGGTTGCTTGATGCCTTGAGAACTGTGGTGCCCAAAGAAGAAGTGAGGTACTGTGTCAGACACATTTGGGCTAACTTTAAGCTCAATTACAGTGGCCAAGTGTACAAGGATGCCTTATGGAATGCTGCAAGAGCAACAACAGAGGTAACTCCATAACCTCTTAGCTGCATTACTGAAATTTTTTTAAATACTAATCTAATTTGGCAGTTTATAACTAATCATTTAACATATATGCAGGCTGACTTTAACTATCACATGGATGGTATAAAGTCATTATCCAATGAAGCTTATGAATATTTGAAGGCCATACCCCCACAACACTGGTCAAGGCATGCCTTTGGGACTCAAGCTAAGTCAAACATGCTACTTAATAACTTGTGTGAGTCTTTTAATAGTGTACTGAAAGAAGTGAGAGATAAGCCCATCCTAACTCATATGGAATGGATGAGGAGATATGTAATGAAAAGAAACTTTGACAAGAGGGAAGGTGTGGTCAATTATAAGGGAAAGGTTATGCCTTATGTAAGTAAGTACTTGAAATGGGCTAGAAAAGAGGTCAGGTACAATAAGGTATTACCTTCAGAGGTGGGTGTATCTGAGGTGGTTTACAAAGGAGAGCCCATTACTGTCAATATCACTGAAAAAACATGTGCATGTAGGCATTGGGATATCACTGGAGTGCTATGTCCTCATACAGTGGCAACTCTTATGAAAGCAAGGCTGAACCCTGAGGATTATGTTGATGAGGCATACACTAAGGCAAAGTACATCAAAGCTTATGAGCCAGTTGTTGCCCCAATGCCAGGAGTGAAGCACTGGGCCAAGACTAATCTGCCTGAACCTCTATCCCCACCCATGAGAAATATGCCTGAGAGGCCATCTCTGAAAAAAAGAAGAAAAGAACCTGGTGAAGGTGGGGGCAGATTTGTGAACAGGCCAAAGAAGTCACATAACTGTAGCCACTGTAGCCAACCAGGTCATACCAAGAAGACCTACAAGAACCCACCAGCCCCTCCAAAGCAACCAGGAAGACCAAAGTCCTCAAATCCATGGACCACTGAGCAAAGGAACAATGCTGCTAAAAGAAGGGCAACACCAACAACAGCTCCAACAACAAGTACAAGTACAGCACCATCAGCAGCTCCAACAACAAGTGCTAGTCAGCCTCTTGTCATTGCAACCCAATCAGGCCAATGCTAAAACCTGTTATGTCTTGTAGTTTGATGAAACAATTATGTGTATTTGGTTGTGTTGTAACCTCAATATTGTGTTCAAACAACTTTTAATGTTTTGTAAGACATTTAAGAAGTAATGTTATGCTAATTATCAACATTTGAGAAGAGCAACAATTGTTTGTAGAAATCTTAGAATTCCTCCTTCAACTACTTGTTCAAATACTTAGTACATAGCATCTAACAACTCATGGCATTACAAGTGAATGGAAAATAGCCATGAGGCATGAAATCAACACATACAACTCACCTATTACATATCATCTACCTAACTAAATAAACTTGCTAAATGCACAATCAAGACAACAATAACTACAATCTTCACTGACATGAACATCAGTATTGATGTACAGCTATTTGTAGGACGCCAAACTCGAACTATTTCATCTTTGCCATTATTCAAATTTTCTATCTCCAACTTCCATTTTTTCCTCTCTTCTTTAACATATTGCAAATCTTCTTTCAAAATGGATACTTCACTTTTTAGGATGTTCTTCTCCTTCATTAGCTCACAAATAACATTCCTTTGCCACTCAGTTTGAGATTCATCAACCCATCTAAAAAAGTTACAACCACGAAAATTTGTTTCCGGGTTGCAAAATTTGCAAGCTTCAAATAATTGTCCCGGATTTGACTGCGTCCAAGACTTGCATCGACGAACTGGGATGCCGCAAAAAACATTTCTCTGGGACATGAGAAGAAGACCTTGACGAAGAATCTGACCTAGTCATCGACATTTCCTGAAAAAAAATCAATTCACAATTTACCCCCAAATTTATGAACCCTAATTATATATTAACAAAAATAAGATTTACAATCTGAAAATAAATGGATAGAAATTAAAGAGTGGAATGAAAGATAAATATTTACCTTAGGGAGAAGAAGATATGAAGGAAGGGCTTGTAGTTGAAATGGTGAGTGAGAGATTGAGAATAAAATGAAAGAGGTAAGATGATGAAGTATAAGAAGGAAGGGAAGAAGCAGTGAAAGCAATGAATAAGGGTATAATGGGCATGAAATCTTGAATTTGGAGGGAAATTTAAAAAGTGACCGGAATATTCTGTTTTTTTTTTTTACCGGATTTCACTTAAGGTACCAAAATGTGAACGGAGTTCACATTAAGGTATTAGTTTTAAAAAAAAAAATCATAAGGGGTTAAGTTTTAAAAAGTGTAACATTTAAGGGGGTTTCATCAATTGATCCTTATTTTAATGACCTATGGCTTGGCAACAGTTCTGCATATACCACTAAAGAAGGATACAACTGGCT
Organism: Silene latifolia; assembly: GCF_048544455.1. NCBI lineage: Eukaryota > Viridiplantae > Streptophyta > Magnoliopsida > Caryophyllales > Caryophyllaceae > Silene > Silene latifolia. Next base: position 106,348,509 of record NC_133531.1, read on the forward strand.
TAGAGTCCCTCTCCCCAATGTCAGATGGTGGAAAGTGTGCTGGAATTCCATGAATATTCCTAGATCTTCTTTCATATATTGGGCAGCTGTACTTGGCAGGCTTCTTACCAAGGATCGCCTTGCTCGTATGGGAGGTAGTCAGGACCTGACTTGCTTTTTGTGTAATTCTGCAAATGAAGACCATGGGCATTTGTTCTTTGACTGCCCCTTCAGTAATAGATGTGTTCTCCTTTTGCAACAGAAACCTAATATCTATTTTGATCCTAGAGAGCTAGCTGAATGGAATACCAGGGGAAGGAGACTTAACATTTTGATCGGACGAGTTTCCTGTGCTTGTCATGTCCTGCTCGTGTATAAGATTTGGCAAGCAAGAAACAGAGCTAGAGTTAACTTTGAGGTACCTCATCCTAGAGTAATTATCACATAGGCTATCAAAGATATTATCAGTAGATTCTGAGCTAGAAACGAACTTAACGAAGCTGCACTCACAAGCTTGGATGAGAGTTGGATAGGCAAGCGGAAATACATGTAGACTATGTTCTTGTCCTGATCTTATTTTTTGAATGTACGGTTGTAAAAGTCAATCTGGATGATGTATTCTTTGTTGATTTATACTTCCTCCATTCTTGAACCTATTTGGGCCATTTCACTTTGATCTACCCATTTCCTTTCTTTCTATTTTTGGGTATAGAAAATGACCAAGTTGTCCTTGTTACCCTTCTTTATTTACAAATATTGCCACTACTTAAGACACCTAATTTTCCTATAATTGACATTAATAAAACGGATTACCCCTAATTACTCCCTCCTTTTTTTCATTTCCCACCAGATTTTCCATATACCCCCCCCCCCCCCCCCCCCTTTATCTTCATTTAATTTCATTTACTTTCATTTACACTCCCTCTCTCTAACCGTCTCTCTAGATCCTTCTCAAAAACCCTAAAAACTCTCTTCCTCTCCGCCACCTGACCATTCTCCTTCTTCTCTGATCTTCCCTCTACATCACCCTCACTGTCTTCTCTTCCTTTCTTCATTATTCGTACCATTTTTATCTCTTTCTCATACTAATGGATCCTAAATCACAAACTTCGTACCATAAATCTCTAGATAATTGTTTATATATACCTGGTGTGGGACATGTGGTTCCTGATACCTACTCAGGTTATGGGTCACTACTTGATTCTTATCGTGATGATGAACCTGAGGTTACATCGGCTTTTTATGGTGATCAAAATACCATTGTTTCTGATTCTTTGGTTGATGATGTTCATGCATGTGTTGCTGGAAAAGGTCTCTTTCTCGAAAGTGAAAGATCCGGTGATTTATCACCAAAATCCAAGAAATTCAATGAGTTTTGTGATAAGATGTTTGAAAAGTTGAGGAAAAAGGAAGAAAAGGCAGGTAAATCTTCGATTTTTAATGTTTATTTTGATTTCTTTTTTTATTTTATGTACTGAAGGATTTCATATTGTTTTGGTATTGAATCAGTTCTGTGTTTTGGTTATGAAGGAGTTCATATTGTTGAGAACAAGGGATTTGATGTGGAAAGCTCTAGATTTATTGAGTTATCACCAAAATCAAAGAAATGCAATCAGTTTTATGACAAGATGATTGAAAAGTTTAGGAAAAAGGAAGAAAAGGCAGGTAAATCAAACATTGTTTTTTTTGTTTATTTTTGTTTTGTTTACTGTAAAAATCTTAACATTACTGTGTTTTTGTTTTGAAGGGGTTGATATTGTTGAGGCGAAGGGAATTACTGGGGAAATTTGTAGATCCACTGTAAAAAGGAAGCGAAATTATTGATTAAGGGAGGTTCATTTCTATTACTCTTTTTCAAGTGTTTAAATTTTGTTTGTTGGGTTTGAATGTTGGTGTTGCTGCTGATTTTGTTGTCTTTACTGTTGTTGTTGTTTTTGCCGCTGAAATATGAGTATAGTTGCTGCTGATGTTATCATTCCTGCTGCTGTTTTTTGCTGCTGAAATATGAGTATATTTTTGCTGTTGTTGTTTTAATGTTAGTTTCTGAAATTGTGGGTTAAAATGGCCATCTGTTTTACTGTGACTTTCTGGTTGACTACTGTTGCTGGGTTTTAATGTTAGTTTGTCAAATTGTGGGTTAAAATGGATATCTATTTTACTGTGAATTGCTGGTGGACTGTTGTTGCTGGCCTGCTTATTCTGTTTTGAGTATGGGTTAACAAGTTTAGTTTGTTGGCCATTGTGTTAAGTTTTTGAACCATTTCACCATGCTCTGGATTTCCTTGGATAGTCTGTTTTGTCTGCTGACTCTGTTTTGTTTGGATAGTCTGAGAGGTTGTCTTTGTGTTGGTGTACAACAGTTAATGACAATACTCAAATAAACCTAAAATAAGTGCTCCATGTTGTTGCTAGTAATGGCACCATTATTTGTAGCCATGTCGAGGTAACTTATTCTTAGGTTTACTGACCCATATTTGCTGCCACCAAGAGGCATTACATGTTGAGTTACTTGTTTTTTTTTTTATTTCTAAGTTTCCATGTTATGTCTCCTCTTGAAGAGGCATTTATATGTGGTCAGGTTACTCAATGAGGAAAAGTTGCTTGCTGAGAGTAACAATGCATTAATCATAAAAACTTGAAATTTCATTCATAGTCCATTACAAAATGAGTGCTTACATGGTTGATTCATAGTCCATTACAAAATGTCATTCATAGGTTCTTATGTTTGCCTTGATAAACTTTCATGCCTAAGACTTTCTTGATGCTAGTTTATCAATCAAACAACAACCTAACTTGTTCAAAAGGGAACTTGAATGCCTAGGTCCAACATTAATTGATCTAGTTCACCTATTAATCCACATGTAATTAAAAACTGAATGCATTCTTTCACTAGGTCTTCATCAACTGTTAAATCTCTAGGTAGTGTCCCATTCCTTCTTTGTGCAGCCTTGGCCAAGTGTGGCAGCGGGTAGTCATTGTGACCTTTTATTTTCATAATTTCCACCATACATGCTTGCAAGCTTAGCCACACATTGTCTAAGGTTTCAAATGTCTCTGCTTCATATGCTTCAGTGACATTCTTGACCAACTCTTCAACTGTTTTAGCTGGAAACTCATCTTGCAAAGATTGTAGAGACCTAAAGAAACCTAAGTCTAAGATATTTAAATTAGGGGAGTTGGGTGGTTGTTGACTTAACTTGATATTGAAACCATTTGAAGTGGCTGCCTCTATGAAATCTTTATCTTTCCCATTTATGTGTGGCTTTGCATTATCTTGTTGAATGCTTATTTCTTTTGATGCATTTGCTGGCCATTTTTCTTTAATGGCCGGTATCACTAAATTGATCAACATTTCCTTGGTAACTTTCTTTGTGATGGATTCAATGGGTTTTGTGACTATAGTACCTGCACTTGTATTCTTACTTTTCCTCTTTGCTGGTTCTTGATAAGTAATGGCCATATGCCAAGCTTCCCATCAAATAGAACCTCACCATTTTCCTTGTATGTGGGCCTTGAAACAGCAGCCAAGAACATAATCTTGGTTATGTATCTCTTGCTCTTACAACTTCTATATGGAAGTGCTTCATTGCTGCCTATATAGTATCTGCACTTTGGATTTGTCATGTAAAACCACTTTTCATCTATGTGGATAATATGACTCATGTCCTTGAACATGACACACCTTAACAGTCTATCAAAGACCAATTTCCCCATTACAAAATGCAGCCTGATAAACTTATTGTCTTGACTTAATGCTGGGTGTATGCTGTTTGTGTGAGATTTAATTAAACCTTCTTTAACCCATCTATGGCAGGTAGAAGATGAATGCCCTATTGCCTTTCCCAACCTCTTTAAGGTGGTTCTCTTTGACACATCAAGTCCCATAATGGTCTCAATTGGACAAGGTACTCTTTCCTTCCCCTTCTTTCCTTTTATCTTAACTCCTTACATTGATGGGTATGTGCTCCATACGCTGCTTTTTTGTTGCTGTCCAAATGCTATATATACTTTTTCTTGTGACATTGAATATGGTGGCTACTTCATTCATCTTACCATGCTCAGATTTTCCATTTTTGCAGCTCTCAAACAACATACGGATAACTCTATGCCTCTCATCGTCAGTGAGATTTGGTTTCTTCATTGTATTGTGGCTGAAACTTGTGTAATTTTTGTAATTTTGGACTTTGATTTTTTTTTTTTTGGGTTTTTTTATTGGAGAAAATGGCTGTAAAAGTGATTTAATTTGCCTAGTTTACTTATGAATGTAAATGACTGAGTATTTGTAGAATTTGCAACTTGTAATGATGTGATGTTAATTGGTGGGAAATTTGAAGTTTCATGTTGTTTCCCCCCTTTTTTCTAAAAAACCGGGTAATGGTCTCAAAATGGTGGGAGTTTTGATGTTTGGTGGGAATATTAAGACTTACCCCACCTCTTAACACATTAACATTAACTTGCTAATTATACACACATGTTGCCTCTAATCTACTCTCCTTGGTTGTTGAGCCAAAAGCAAATGGGTAGATTATTGTAGAATGGAGGAAGTAATATACTTCTTTCCAAAAAAAAAAAAAAAGAGCAAAAAACCATTGTTAAATACAAAATCAGTTACAGCTTTAATTCCGGGCTTTCCCCTCCTAATTTTCTTCCACAACAATTTCCCCCAAAACTAGGATTAGGGTTTATGCAATCTGGGATAAATCAGAAACTTCAATCAAATTCAGGGTATATAGAACCCAGCAAGGCATAGACATATAATATCAACAATGGCCGATTTTCGAGCAATAACCTCGCAGTACACAATTTGATTCACGAATTCTCGTCATTTCTCCCGATCTTCCTTAACGAAATCGTGTCTTGTTCTTCATCATACCGATCACCGCTCTTCAATATTGCAACAATATCCTCTTCATTTCATCTGAATCCTCGAAAGCGCAAACGATTCACCATCGTATGATGAGCACGCCGACAAAGTCTTCAGTGAAAGCGGGGTAAGTGGACTCGTGGCAGCAATAACGTTCGCAGGGTAAGTGGACTCGTGGCAGCAATAACGAACTCGTCTGAACTCCTTGAGTGAAATCGTTGACCTTCCGAGAGAGCTCAATACGGTGTGTGATGATATAGAGCAGAGAAATGAGAGAGGAGATGTTTCGGAGATGATTTCCAAATGACACGTTTTTTTGGTGTCATTTTAAATGACCTTGTTTTGTATTGAATTTGGATTCATCCAATTTCTTGGAGTTTGCCAAACACACCATTTTGGCTAAATCTGAAATCTGTATTTGAAAATGAAATATAGGTTGCCAAACACGCCAAAAAGGTATTCAATCCCAATGTGCAAATCAAGGTCTTCACTCTTCTTGTGCGTGCAACCTAAACCCAATGGCCCCAAGTCTTGTGTTTTATGCAGCCCTTGCGCAAGGCTCTCAGCAAACAAAACCTCAAAGGTCCCGAGTCGTCTGGCTCGCGAAAACATTCGAGCAACAAAGTTAGCCCTCAGCTTTCTGAACTAGTTCCACCGTGTCGCGCAGCACCATCATCACTTCATCTTCCTTGTTTCAAGCTTTTAACACTCTCTTCAAACTCAGGATCGTCTTCGATTCCGCTCAAAAACTTCATCGAATAACCAAATAGCAAACATGATACTCAATTACTCATTATCGCTTACAAGTCTTTTGCACCTTCAAACTCACTAACTCGAACCTGTTAACACGTACAAAAGCCGTCTCATAATATACTCAAAAATGGGGTAGGTAAACATATGACAGTAACGAAGAGAGTGCATTGGTAATGTTTGCACTGGTATAGAGCCATCTAGCAGCAAAGAGATGGGTTTCAAAGTTCAAAGTTTCAAAAAACTATCCCTGAATAAAATACACTGTCACTCCATCTAGCCAAAAGCACAGGCACACCAATGTCGTAATGACTTGATAGACATACCAGCACTTCAATTTTCTTGAATCTGTGCAAAGTTGAAAGCATAGTTTTTTTGAGGCATCTGGTTCTTTGAAAGCCCATGACCAGGAACAGAACATAACTTCATCCATAAGCAAGACAAATGCTTAAAGCAAATGCATACTCGAGGTCTGATTGTAGAAATTAGGAATTCCTGCGAGCTAACAAGAAAGATTTGTGATGGATTCATAATCCCATGAGCTGACAACGATCTTGTAGAAAACTGCGTATATATATTTCTTCTCCCTTTTTCAGCACACACAGACAGAACTAGAACTTTATAAAGCACAAGGAAAGAGTTCGATTAAAAAAGTTTGTTTGAGATTCCTTCCGATATCAGTACGAAATAGACGTAAAAAATAAAAATAAAAAAAAATAAAAACTTCTGAAAATGAAAGGTGTACATGAGTCATGACGTCACTCCTGACTCCTAAGCCACCAAGCAGGAAACGATGTTTTCTCAGAGCTCACATTTCTGCGAACAAGCTCATAACAAACATAAAGTGGTAACCTAGTATTCCTCCTAAATTATCCCGGAGACTTGAGAATATTTCCTACGCATGTGTACTGTTCTATTTCTATGAATATTTGTTCTTCTAAAAGAGGCAAATACGGTTAAATTTAAGAAAGAAAAACATTCTACATCTGGAGTCTGGACAAAGACTTGATTCGGCTTATGGCAGCCAAATTAGAGACATATCTTAGTCAATGGGAGTATCTTTAACCTATATAATTTCATGTAAGTCTCTGCTGGAGAAGATTACCCCTGTAGGAATGACAGTCTGGCAAAACAACTTTACTTACAACTTCAGTTATGTACCAAACCAACGACATTTATGCAAGGATTAAATTCACTCAAGCATTGAAGCGGAATATGCTGATACAAATTCTAAAGAGAGGCAGAGACGTGCAAGAGCGTCACAGTTTCTAGTATATATTGTGAATAGTACAACACCACAGACCAACTGACGAACTCCAAGTACTCATCAAATAAGAAAAACTACTCAAGAACATGAGACATGTCAATGATAGATGAATCATCAGATTACACAATCTACGATCAGTAACAACCTCTAACCTGAAAGAAAAAAATGTCGTCCAGGTTGTGGTCGCATGAGATTAAAGCAATGTAAAAGCTGAATCATCAGATTATACAATCTATATCCAACGACTCTTTAAGCAATCCAAAGACCAAAAACAAAACAGGGGTAACAATGAAATAAGATTATCTATCAGGCAAGACCCTGTTGTAAAAAAACAGTTATTAACATTTGCTCACCCCTATTACTCAACATCAGAATTTACCAGTAAGACTCTTAATACTAGACAGCGATCTGTTTGCTCACTTTTATAAGAGTAATGAAAGGAGAGTTGACAAAATATTTACTAATTAGAATTTGTCCATGCTCTGGCAAATGCCATTGTGGTTAATTTAAAATAGTTGACGTATATTATTTGGTTATGGTTAGTGATCGACCCCAAGTAGGCATTTTTATAATCTTAGCCATGCTGTTTGGTTGATTTTTACCAACTCAATTGGTACATATTGCGGCATTGAAGAGAGAAAGAAGGCATTGTAAAAGGCAACATATCTCAATATATATATTCGTAAATTGTAATTATATGTACTTTTGAACAATGAACACAAGTTAACACGAAAGGTAACTTAATTATAAACAAGAGACAAAGCTGCTAACCATGATCTCATTGCAGCATTGATCAGCTAAATTCAGCAATCTGCATTAATCCAATACTCCGTATCATTTGATGAGTTTGTACCTCAGAGTCAACTCCAACTACATCATGTCCATTAAGCTTTAGTCATGATTATATTATTGCAGCTACAAACTTCTAAACAAGACAAATGACTAGAACATTCTAGAGGATAGACAGGCACACATGGGACTGATAAAAAGCTAAAACCCTCAGAAGATTAACCCAAAGTGAAGAGTTCAAGGAATGACACAGTCCAGCAACAAGGACCGAGACAAAATCATAATAGAGAATTGATAGACAGCAAATGATCATAACACTCGGCATGTTTATAAAAATCCAAAAAAAAAAAGACTACTAGAAAATGCAATTCTTAGAAGGTAAATTATGAGCAAGTGTCTTGAGTAATAAATTGCAGCTTTTGTGAACTCTAAAAGCTAGATGATCGCATCTCCGACCTAATGCTTCTGTCTACAGAGGAAATCGTGAATACAGACACAGAGCTGCAATAAATGTTACTCTGATACTTCCCTTAGTTGCCGTATCCCATATCCGATACGTATCTTGTCGGATACGATACGAAACTATGAATCTTTGATACTTTATTTTAGACCAAAATATTGAAAATTCCGCACAAAATAGCTGAACCGGATACTCCGATACGTATGTGTCCGATACTTGTAGACGAGTCATCGAGTCTGAGTAACATAAAGCTGCATACCAGACATCAATCTTAAGCATTTGTAGGTTCAACCTGGCCATGCATCATTTCCGCTGATGAGACAGAGGATACTGCACTAAATTGACAAAATGCCCCCTTCCAATCTTTGATCCTATAAAACTTACCCTAATTTTGACTTATACATAAGTGACTGTAATCAAGAAGTGAACTAGTACAATAGTACTAGTATGAATAAAAGCACAAGTTTTGAACAATACAAAAATAATAAAAGGTCAATATATCAACTAAATCGCAAAACTTTTGTCAGGAGACAGAAAGAAAGTCAACATAAAGCAAAAAGCGAGCTTTAACAAATTCCATAAGATAAATTAATAGCAAATATGACCTAAGTACCTAAGTCTCTTATATCGAACGAATCCCAAACGGACAATGTACAGTAGATTGGGGAGAAATTGCTAGAAGGCCTGATGCGACAGCCATATGGCTATGATCGTAAACTTTCCATGAGTCCTCAACATGTCATCCTCTCCGACAGCAGACAAGTTTTGCACCAGACAATCACGTGATACAATAGAAAACCTTGCATGTGTCCTCAACATGTTACTATATACAGCTGAATCAGAATGTTTTAGTCAGACTTTGAGGTCATCTTGACTGTTTGTAAGATCACAAAAGTGTCTTCTAACAACAGCTGCATAAAATTATAGAGTATTAGCAGCAACGTTTCTAAAGAAAAAGGTTAAAAAAAATCCGATATTGCAGAGAGAAACCGACAATTTGATGACAAGTTGACCAAATTGAGTGTGGATGATCAAATTGTTCATCAAAATCATTCTCAATATAGAAATGTAAACAATTGGTTTAGACACCCTAAAATGGAAAAGGTAAACAAATGACCGGGACGGAGGGAGTATAAGATACCAACGGCAGTTAAATGGATATCGATCATCCAGAAGATAGAAGAAGAACATCTATTCAGTAACATGATCTATATTTCAAAAACTTCAAACATTTTGCACGGGTAAACCATATACCTAATCAAAAGCATTCAACACTTACATAACTATATTAAATCACACTTACATGAAATGGAAAAAGCATGAAACAAAAATGGAACGAATCCAAGATTGCGAAAGTGGATCCAATATCCACGGCATCAAAATTAACAAGACGGTATCATATTCGGAAACAAGTATATTTAGACAACGACTTTTATAACAAATCAAGCATAAGACAGAATAATACCAAACGAATAAGAATCAATGGTAAAAGAAAGTAAGTAATTAGATTCATATCAGAAATTAAAATAAAGCAATTTTATGGAGCAGATAAACAGCAGATCCAATCATATCCATACAATAACTCGTAGATTTAGGCATAAAACGGTTATCATATAAGTTTCTGTAATTAAATAAAAGAAATTTCAATAAAAATAAGTAAGAATGAGTAGAAGCAAGGCGGGATCTGGAGAAAAGAAAGTCGCAGTAGGCTCGGATTCAGTTGATGCAAGGCGGGATCTGGAAAACTCGCCAACCGAAAGTAAAAAAGGGCGAAAGAGGCGACGGAGGCGGAGAAAGGCAGTTCCCGACCTGCACCAAGCGAATCGGAGACGGCAGCGAAGCGGAAGAGAAGTAGGAGAGATGATTTGTTTGGAGTAGGCTGGCTATCTGAAATACATGGAGAGATTGATTGGGGTGTTGGGGATGAGGAGTTTATTTATAACCCCATAAATATTACTCCCTACGACTCAGATTATACGCCACCCTACTCTTCTGTTACCTAACACTAAACAGGCCCTAAATCGGGACATTTACGAATGTTAACTTTTCACACCCTATATCCGGACAGCACGCCTACTCCCGGTAATTTTCTAACTTCACCTTTCGCCTTTTCACTCTTTCTTGCTTCCTTTCTAAGTTTCTACTTTGTAGGGCTAAGCAAAATGGGATATTGATCTGATTTACTAAGTCCTATAAATTTCAGTTAATGTATTATACAACTGGTTATATATACAATTTATTCAATATAGTTGAGTTTTGTTACAAAGATGTTGAGCTTTGTAAACAAAATTATCGAGCTATGGTACAAAGTTATTGAGCTTAACAGAATAATTATTAAACTCAATAACTTGTAAAATAGCTCAACAACTTTATGTAAGAGTTCAACAATTTTGAGGCGGTTGTACAATGTTAACATACAACTGGTTGTAGGATAATATTTGTGTATAAATTTTGGGGTTCAGATCCAGTTCGGATATTTCGGATATCTAGAAATCCGGAATCCAAAAATTTGGCTATCCAGATTTCGGAAATTGGATCTGATCCGGTTTTAAAATGCATAATATATAGAGTCCGCCTCAATTTAGTTTTGTCCGTCTCGAAAAGATAATCCAGACCCTTCCTGCCATAATTTACAAGTCTTAAAACCGCAAAGTCATCTCATTAATACTTATAAAGCAAAAGCCAATATACCAAATTTTGCTGATGTGTCAAGCTGTTGTAAATTTACCGTATAAAATACATGTCTACGCATACATACACATTCTTTCTATCATCTTCTAAATACGTAACTCAGTAACTGACAGTCAATTAAAAAAACCTCTCCACTATTAAGGATAATATTACGTAATCTTTTTATTGTATTTTATCTCATTAGTTCCTTGTACCTTAGGCTTGTAATCTTCCGTTTATACGTTCTTGTATTTGTGTATATCGTCTAGGTCTTTTGTAAATCCTAACCCTAGCTCTCTACTCTTGTATTTAAGCTTTAGAGTTGTGAATAATAATTAATCAACTTTTCCTAAATTCTCCACATGGTATCGAACCAAAGATACTAAAAATTTTTTTCCTCCTCCCTGCCGCCATGGCTCTTTCCTCTGCCACACTCCCTAATCCCCATGAACCCTTAGTTCCCTTTATCGTCATTAATCTCAATAACTGCATCAAACTTACTGTAACACCCCCGTACACAGGGATGCCTTACCAAGGACCATCCCAGTATATGAAGGTGTTACCATCTCGGTTACCCGAGGTAGTAGAACAATATACAATAAAAGAACATCCCCCTACTACTAAGAGAATAAAAATTCTCTTAATTTTCCCTCCAAAATGCATTTATCTAACTAAGGAAACAAGTAAAACTTTCTTTCATTAAACTATTATCTTTTAATTAAAATATAATCTTATAATTAACTATATTCTTTTGCTTAAATTCAAAATTATAATTTTTTTCAATAAAATTGGTGTTAAACAATAAAATATAATTTGGTAATTTTCGTTAATGCAATAATTATAACTTTAGAGAATTTGACACATTCTTACTATTAGTTTCGTGAAGAAAAAAAATCATCAAAATAGTTGGAGAAAATTTATAAAATGATTCTTAGTTTTATGGTAAAATAAAAATATTTTCATAAAAACACACATTTCATAACTTTACAATTATCTTTGATTAGTTTTCCATTGCAATTTTTTCTGTTTCATATCAAACTACAATGGAGTGAAAAAATAAATATTAATTAATAAGGTACCTATATATTTTAAATGTATTAATAATACCCTTGAAAATAAAAACTCTATTTATACAGCGCATGCATTGCGCGGGATCTATACTAGTTTATAATATACGTTTAAGTACTCTTTACAACCATGTACACAACCGACTACAAGAATGATAAAGACTACACTAATACTCATATCTCTGCATATCTAGACCAGAAGCGTGATAACTCGACTCCCTCCATGCCCTGCAGCAACAGACCAACCGCACCTGCTAAGCCAACTGCTCACCATCCCCGAATGGATCACCACAGTTTTGAAAACATAACACGGAGTCAGTACTGTATAATCAAATAAGACAAACAAGATAAACAACCAGCTGATCATCCACCATCTCAGATCTCCAGAATCACACACAGTAATTGACTACACACCGAGGTGTGTAGTCCTGCCAGATTACCCATCGCAACAGGTAATCCTCGCCGCCAGTGGGGAACCGCAACCAATCCCCACCTAAACCCTGCTCGTCAACGAGCGATACCCCTGTCCCTTAATGTGCACATCCCCTCCCGTGACAGGTTCCACGGAGGGCGAACTAGGGTGTGAAGTCACTCCCGCAAGTGACTCCACCACAATCATCACAACATCCACAATTGTCACACCACCACAACATCACAATCGTCACAACACCATAACATCACAACCACCACCACAACACCATCACTCCGATGATCAGCAGATAACAACAATTACAATACAAACACAATCTTAAATCAATTAACAGTAACCTGAGTAGGGAAACTCTACCTTATCGCCAACCATGTAACGCATCCACATACAGCCAAGCAAGACTCCGAGATGAATCCTACAACGATGACCACATCCTATTATACCACTACTTCCAACAATCTACTGAAGGGAACCACCAAACAGCGACTTACCTAATGACGCGGACCGACGGTGAAACGAACGACGACCACGCACACATCCTTCCTATTCAAACCCCGTCTTTCCCGTGGTTGAGGTGTAGGCCACATACTTAAGAATATATGGAGGTAGAGGTGATAGGAGAGAGAGATAGGCTAGGGTTAGAGGAAGAGGAACTGCTGAGAAATGAGAAATGAAATGAATCTCGCGAACTTGCGTTTTTATATTAACGCGTCAACAACGACCATCTTGGGTCACAGATCTTTGGCATACTCAAATGTAGTAGTAGGCTCTACTCGGTCGAGTATAAACAATACTCGGCCGAGTAGCCTCTGCTAAGTCGAGTGAACACTCCGGTAAGGTACCTATTCTAACCTAGTCTCTCACCTATTCCTTCCTTCCTAAGGTCTTTCTCGGTCAAAGGGGTCGGTCACAAGAGTCCTTAAATATCCTGGGTATTACAATCTTCCCCCCTTAAAAAGAACTTCGTCCCCGAAGTTCAGGTCACACAACTCCAACAGCGAGGTCAAGCACTATGAACACGATCAACAGACATAAAGGCATACGAACGTTGGCCATCACTTATACCACCACCACGTCACACTATTCAGACAACTTCCATACGACCACGAAACTATACTTTCGTACATTACCGGCCAACGACTATCACTTATAAAACATACAACGTAATAATTCTATCATAGATTCACAGCAAATTATGTTCCTATCCCATACCACATATGTTTCATTATACACAATTCCATTACCCGTACCGTACAATCTTGTTAGAAGCAACTCAAACAACTGACAAAAGTACACATAATGCTATCTTACGAAACTGTATTAAGACCATTATGCAGCTATCCACAACAATCATATAAAGTTGTTCAAACGCTCGTTCACATAGCTTAAAATGCCACCAAAGTACTAAAACACTATAACATAGATATAATGTCAATAACATAGATATAATTTTATCATTTGCTTTCGCGACATTACTCTTCCCCTCTTAAAGGAACTTCGTCCCCGAAATTCACCACTAAACAACTTCCCCATTCCCAAAATCGACACATATATCCTAACACTGACATTACTCATAGACTGCAACCAACATTGATTCATGCTTACGGAACTTAACCTATGACATTACACAAGTACGACTCGTATCAACTGAACCTGACAGAAATTAGGTAGCATATCTCCCGATATGTTATTACTTACTAATAGTAACTTTATCAATTATCGGTTATTTAGCCACATAATTCATGTTACAACATTATAGCCATTGAGTTTCACTTATTCAATTTGACTTGTTATAACTATAAGTAACACAGACACCACCGCAGACTGCGCTAGTTGACCCAATATACATACATACATATATATATATATATATATATATATTCGACTCGTGACAGTAACGATACTCTCTTGTCATTAGACTCACACAACTTATATGTACACCAAATTGCAACACCTTGAACAATGCAGTAGCATTCATGTTAGCCATGGCAATGTGATCCAACATTCATATTTTGACATGTTATCTAAGTACATACGTTCATATAACATGACCGCACTTCATAATAGGGCAATCGTTCGCGCTAGGCAACACTACTGAGTACCTACAAAACATTAACATATACATATCCAAAGAAATCCGATGATTCAAAAATCTTGAACACAAGAAGTTCCTATAACAGTAATAATCGGCCGAGTATGAGGGACTACTCGGTCGAGTAAGCTGTACTCGGTCGAGTATGATAGTGTACTCGGCCGAGTAAGCTCTACTCGGTCGAGTATTGTCTATACTCGGTCGAGTTGTTACGGGCAGTAAGCTTTTTCCAGCCATTCAACATAATTCACCCACAAATTCACCTGCAAACAAACACGACTACCATACCACAAAGCATGTCTAAGTCAAACAAGTCACCACATAGTATGCTAAATAAGTAACGGGCTTATGGCCGAATACAGTCATCCAAAAGTGAAAGATAAATCCGAGAGATAAGTATCCAACACTAATGAAACAAGTCCAGAAAATACGACAAAGAGATCAAAAGCGAGGACCCTCCTCCATGCCCTCATCACCATCTGCGCCAGAAAGACCTGCTCCTGAGCTACCTGCTCCCTGAAAACCTTTTGATGCTGAGTAGTCCCCTCGTAGTTGGCTGCCGTAGTTGGCTCCCCACGGTCCCGCGAGACAGCCAAACTCGGTCTCCTCAGGTGGCCTCCAAAAACCGGGATCCACTCCGTAGCTGTGGAAGACTCCCGTGTCCACTCCAGGTCCTCTCCACCAAACAGGCTGTGCTAACTGAGTCCCTATGCCCTGATTAAGGGTCATCTCATGCATGTTGCGGAGCACCAAGGTGGTGGAGATCCACTTAGTCAAGTCACTCGGCTGCATCCTAGGGTCATGCACCGTGGGGTAGGGCGAGTACTGGTGAGAGTAGAAGTTAGAGGGCGGAGTGAGAGGGCTTAGGCTCGACCGGGTCTGCCCTAGACTGCCTGACCCTACGACGCTCACGAGGTGGGGGAGGTGCCTGCTGTCCCTCAGGCACTGTGACAGGCCCAGGTAGGTCCAAGAGAATGGTAGGATCAATCAGATAGGTTTGGGGCTCAGGTCTAGGTACACTGCAAGGCTCCCACTCAGCTAAGTGGTCAACAACAGGGAGATGGGCAGGGTCGAGAAGTACCATCCACATAGATCCTCTCACTCTCCAGGCATAAGACCCATCAGTCATCTTCCTCAACCATCTGTTCTGACACCAATACTCGGCGTTCATGGTAGGAACGGTCTCAACATACTCATCTCTCGATGGGGGTGGGGCCTCAAAATCAATCAGACGCTGAGCTAGGCGGGTCACTATGGCCCCGCAAGCAATGTGTCGGTTCGGGGACTGTGCCATGCGCTCAAGACTGGAGCACACTACCCCCGGAGCACTATAATAGAACGGCTTCCTACGGTGCAGGTTAAAGTAAGACATAAGCAACATGACCTCATGAGAATTAAGCTTGCTCACGTCATCTCTCGCATACAGCAAAGAAGGTCATCATCCTCAGAAACATACGAAGGGAAACATGTTGCACATCATTGATCAGCATAGCACTGGCACTAGGGGCTGGTTGGATGGTCAAGAAAGGAAGGTAGAGAGTTTAGATACCCGTATCCGTCGATATTGGAATTTATAGAGAACCCGACAAACACCCGATGATGATAGGACACATGTATTTATTTAGTTGTCATTGTCATTATTTGGGTTCGTTTTACGATGTAGAATGAGCGTTGTCGACGGAGTATTTTAATTTAAATGATATTTAAATTAAAGCCTTTTTTAAGGCGATTTCAATTTATTTTATTTTGTTTTGAATTTATTTTCTTGAGTTTATTTTATTGAAAATAAAATAAATATTTGATTTGAAAAATCATTTTATGAGTATATTTGATTTGAAAAATCATTTATTTTAATGTGTTAATTGATTTGAAAAATCGATTTTAAAAAAGCGAAGAAAACTCGTTTTAAAAGCATGTTTTGAGCTCGATTTTAGCTCGGTTTTTGGGCCCGTTTTCTTTGCGAGTTGGCACGAATATCGAGTACACTAACCAACCTAGACCAATACCCATCCACCCCAGTTCGAACCCCCTATCCACGGCCCAAAATTCCATCCCAAATCGTCCCCAACAGCCCGCACTAAACCGAGCAGCCCCCCTGTTTTGGCAGCTCAATCCCGAGCCCAAAACCCGCTCCAAATACCACCAAAACCCGTACCCATTAACCCTAACCCATACCCTAGTATCCTACCCATATTACCCTAGCTTAATCACCAAGAAAACCCCTCTCAAACCCTCACAAAAGCTGCTGGACAGCAGCTATGCGTGAGCAGGCCCGACTGCCTCTCCCTCTCTTTTACCCTACTTT
Organism: Silene latifolia; assembly: GCF_048544455.1. Classification (NCBI taxonomy): domain Eukaryota; kingdom Viridiplantae; phylum Streptophyta; class Magnoliopsida; order Caryophyllales; family Caryophyllaceae; genus Silene; species Silene latifolia. The sequence goes on from NC_133531.1 coordinate 106,365,182, forward strand.
AACTCCTTATAAATACCACCTCTTCACCATACATTCATTCCTCTAAGTTCTTCCCACATCCTACCATCACTCACAAGCTTTAAACCTCAGAAACAAACCCTAATTGCCTCTCAAAAACCCTCCACAAAACCGACATACAAACTGAAACTGTTTGTGTGTCCTCCTCGAAAAACAATTCGTTCCTCCCTCAAACCTCCATCAAAACTCGATTTTCTTGTTCCTAATTAACCACATAACATCCATCTAGACATTAGACAAAGATTTACGAGCCAAATTGCCCTTAAGAGTGCACGAAATCCCTCGAAAAACAGAGTGTTATACACTCTTTTTTGTTTATTCTTCTGTCCCGATTCTGTTTGTGCTCGTTTTTCGTGCCCAATAACCCAAAACGAGCAGGGGTTGCTTTAAGATCCCTGTTTTCCTCTCTTTCTAGTTTTCAAAACATCTTTTAAATCGAATTTTAAATCGTGAAACGAGGAGATATCATCGTTTGAAAGTTGTTGTCCAGATTTGTCAAAAAACGCGTGTTGCTTTATTTCTTCGTCGACGACGGCCTCTCGAGATAAAATCTACCATCGATTACGACCCAAGACGGTGTCAACGATACATGTAGGTTGAGGGTGCATCAAATCCTCTTCTTTCTCCTCTTTTTATTTCGTTTTTTATGCTTGTTCTTTTATAGTTTGTTTTATTCGTTTATCGTTTTTTGTTTATCGATTGTTTAATTAACTATGAAACTAGTTTAGTCCGAGTATGAGTTAAAGTACCACCATGAACACCCGCGTTGACTTGAGATGGGAAAATAAACCGCTACTTCAGTCGGTCGTACACCCCCGTCTCATTTACATATCCTCGTGTTCAAGGTAGGGCATAAATAAAACGAGTTTCTAACTTCGCTCTTCGCTTTTGACCCCTTTGTTGTTTCGGCCAATTCGACATACCCTAGGATCCGTTGTATGTTAGTTTAACCTCTGATTGTTAACATATGACGTATTTAGACGACATTAGATCAATTTAATAACCTAATTAGACATGTTAGGTGGCATCGACGTAGCTTTAAAAATCGATTAACAATTCTATAACCTAATTGAATACATCTTTCTTATCACTTGATTTCTCGCTAGCATAGGAGTGCGTGATTAGCACCTTCCTATTAACACTCGACGAGTAAGCATTAATCTTATGATATTGTGACCTAATTGGACCCTTTAGGCCGTGTAGAATGCACACTCGCGCGTTTCTTCTCAATCGATCAACCTATCTTATAACCCGTTTTCTAACTCGTTTTCTAATCCGATTCGCAATCATTCGATCTAACTAATGAACCTAACCTAGGAACTAGGATGGCTTTGTCTCGGCCGTGAGGGTGGCCGTTGGTTTGGGCCGTGAGTTGGCCGTGTCTCTTGTCTTTCTTATTTCGTTTTTCTTTCCTTGTTTATCATTTGTTCTTTGTTGTTTTGTAGCTTGTAATTTATAGTTTGTTTATCGAGTTGTAATTTTCGAGTTAGTTTTCTTTCATCGAGTCAAAACCTCTTTTAAAAAACCTTAGTCTTGTTTGGTTAGACGGTTGTTCCCCAATGCATGTGAGAGCGTAGTAAATCGCATGTTGTTTAAAGCAACCTGGCCCGGTTTATGCTAATGCATGCTTTGGCGCGTAGCCTTATGCCTAATTCGATGAGATTAAGTGAAAGCACGCATTACGAGGAGTGACCCAAGGCCGTGTGTCATGTAGGCCGTGAGTCACCCCTTTGTGCACGGTTTTCTAGGCCGAATGGTCGTGTATTGCGTCGTGTGTATAGCGTTGTATTTAGATCGAGTTGTATCTTTAATTTATCGTTGCGTCGGCATGAAATGCCTGGTTTGTAATAGGTAGATCCCAACGGCTCCCCCATTCCCCCTTAAGCCTTGTTTGCTTTGTTTTGTGTGTTGTTAGATTAATCAACCCACATGCTAAATTACAACTTTGACAAAGTTAGTTTAGTTGCATCTAAAACGACATAGAAATTGTTGTCACATGTTAGGGTTTAAAACGATGTTTGCATATCATATATCGTAGTAGCTATGACCTTGTTTGAACTCCGACACTTGACTTAGTAGAGGCCGTTATTGACGGGCGGGGTTAGGTGTCCTTATGGGCTTCCTAACACGTACCCTCACCCCTTACTCAAGATCTATGGTTTGTGGATCCGTCTAAATACCATTGGATTACGAGAGTCATTCAAATCGAGTGATATAGGGTACAAGTCTTTATCTTTAATCACTCGTAGTCGATTGGCTTTATGCTTTTCGATGAAAGGTGTAAAGTTGACTTGAACGGTTCCAAGTTCCCAAAAAACTTGGTGGCGACTCTAATTTGTCTTAATTCGATTCGAAAGAACCTCGAGTCGATTATGCCTAGTGTGGATCCCGCGGACGCAGTTCCCGAGGGCCTTGTCCACAGTTTGGCGACTCACTGGGGAAAGAGGACTAGTTACATTGTGTTTCTAGGGTCTTTTCCTCCGAGGTGAAACTTGAAAAGAAAGTGTTGGAAAGTAAAACATTACTCATAGTGCTACGATTCATGCATAAACCCTTAAGGACTTGCCCGGGCCGTCCCAGCGTTTCTTCGTGATGCGTGGGGGGCGACGTCCCACTATGCTAGGAAGCTGCACATTGCTCGCTTCCACTTCACCTCGCGTGGTTCTTGATGGTGGGGACGATCTTCTAGGTACTCTACCTTAAGACACCTTGCTCTATAAGACCGCAAAAGGATGGAGGGCATAGACCTTCTTGTAGAAGACTTGCCGAGACTTAGAGATGTCTAGGAGCATACATCCTTATAACATGAGAATGACAATGTGCAATTTGTTTTCCCGAGTCTTTTTGAAATTTCCCATGTCCTTTTCAAAACCGAACTTTTGAACAACTTACTTTCAAAATAGCATGGTTTTAAAAACGCGAATCTTTGCCCAAATAGGACTAGAATTTTCGGCCCAAAATGAGCTTTTATAGCCGCATGCTTTGCCCATTTCAAATCTCATTTTCGAATCAATCTTTCGTTTTTTTTCAAAACCAATCCAAAATGCCTCTCGAACCTCAACCAAGCATGAAATGCGTCAAGTCGTGTCCGGGTCATGGCCGTGTTAGGCCGGGTGTGTTTCGTTCTAAGAGTCTAGAACACGACCTTGTTGGGTCACCCAAGCTCACCTCTTGGGCCTTGAGTCATGTTGGTCGACCATTTGGTCTAGGATAGTCCACAGAAACGTCCAAGCTAGGCCCTTTAGGACGTTTCACCTGAACCCATGGGCTATGTTAGCCCAATCACGGGTTTAGTCACACCAAGTCCAGTTTAGAATCGAGTTATGATAGTTTGAGTCATGTCGTTTTATCGGGTCTAAAATAAATTGAGGTCTAAATCAAACCGTGAGTCGAACCCTTGTTTAGTCAATCTCAAGTCGAGTCTTTGTTTGAGTCAAGTTGGGGTCGTGCCCTTAAGTGTGCAGGGGCTCTTACTTTAAATATTGACTCAGTACGGGGTTTTCTTGTAGAAAGGCCGCCAAAAACCCGACGTCAAGCAATGGAAGATGCTGTTAACAAGCTTACTGAGGCCGTGAACCTCATGATGACCCGAATGGATGCAATCGAATCTAAGCTGGGTGAAGATTCCCCTCCACCACTAACTGATCTGGAAAAACGGTTCAAGTTCATCGAAGACCGTTTGAAACTCTCCCAGGGGAAGAACATTCACTATGAGAATGCTAGGGCCTATGCCCTGGTGCAGGATAAGTTGCCCACGAACATGGTACTCACTGACATCCCAAAGTTTAAGGGCACAGAAGATCCAGTCCACCATGTTAAGGCCTATAAGGGGTACTTAGCACTGAAGGGAGTACCTGCTGACATGCTCTCTGAAATTTTCGCTCAATCTCTGGATGAACACCCGAAGGCGTGGTTCTATAATCTGGACCTTAAGAACTTCCCCACTTTCGAAGATATTACGGTGGAGTTCTGTAAGCACTATGCTGACAAAGTCGAGATTCAAACCAACATAAGAACTTTGGAGGTTATGACACAAAAGGAAAAAGAGGGCTTTACTGAATTCCTCGCAAGATGGCGCGCTGAAAGCGTGAAGTTAGCCAAGAAGCCTGACGAAGTGGAAATGGTAGATAAGTTCGTAAAGAATCTACGACCTATTTACCGCAATGCTCTAAAATACCAGAATTTCGGCTCTTTCAAAGAATTGATAAGAATCGGGATAAAGGTAGAAGATGATGTCATAAGGGCAGAGGCTGAAAAGCCGAAAGGGTACCAAGGGGCCTCATCGTCTAAGGGCAAGGCCCCAGCAACGACCCATATTGATGAAGCCATCAATCTCTTAGAAGGGAAATCGAAGAAGCCGCAGCGCCAAGCTCCGAGGGCATTCACCGATATCGGATGCACTTATACATACGCTCTTCAAAGGCTCATAGGCCAAGGAAAGTTGAAGCCTATTGGTCCAACTCCGGACCCTCCCGCTGATCAACAAGGTAAATGGTATAAACCAAATGCCTACTGTGCCTTTCATCAAGGAAAAGGCCATGATACGGAAAGGTGCTATCGACTGAAGCACGAAATCCAAGACATGATTGAGAATGGAACACTCCCAATCCCAACTGTTAAACCCAATAACATCACCCATCCATTTGGGGACCACGCCAACTTTGTTTCTGTCGAAGACAATGTCGATTATTCCCATCTTATCCGCCCATGTCACTTGAAAGGGGTGTTTATCGGGAAAATATTTGTGGATTGCTTTGAATTCTTGCCAAACCCGAAGAATGAAATTCAAGTTGGGAGTCTTGCTCCAGAATGTACTTCTCTCGTTAACGAAGTTAATAAAGGACAATTCGATTCACCAACCTTCATCACTGGCGTAGATCCTCAGAGGACTACCTCAGGATGGAGGCAGACCATCAAAGGGATCAAGAACAAAAGCCGAGCATCTAAGCTGACAGCTGAACAAGAGAAAGCTCAAGACCAGATTTGAAAATTATGAGTCGGGATCCGTTTTTTTATCTTGGTCGAGTCGAGTCTAGGACTTTCTTTTCCTGAAGTTGAGTCGTTTTTTCCGCGATGACCTAGGGTGTGTCCTAGGAATCGTTTCTTCGAGTCTGTTAAGCATTTCTCATTCCAATGAAAAAGTTGCAGTTTCATTTCCAAATATGTCTTGTTTCCAATCCTCAATCATTTCGAAAGCATGATAAAATGCACAACACACTCAAAGGCATCCCTGGGGTAGAAATATGTCCTGTTTCAAAATGTAAGGTACACTAGGATCCCGTGTTTGATTCCTTTACCTATTCCATGTCTGGTGGTAGAAAACCTCCATCTGAACCAATGTTTGTGACAAGCTTTTAGATGATTCTATGACAAACCCGGACTAGCTCTTTGTTTCCCCTATCGATGATGGAAGGCAAGCCTTTTCCCCAACAAAATCATCCCCTCTCGAAGAGAGAAGATATCAACCCGTTCTAACAAGGAATTGTTAGTTCCTACCCAAATTAGTTGGCGAAGCCCAGTTTTCAAGGTGTATCCATTTATGACTAAGAGAATGAATAGAAGATCATTTTCAAAGAGAGAAAAAAATGAAAAAGAATGAGAAAAAGAGAAGAATTGGAAAAATGAAAAAATGAAAAAAGATGAAAGAAAAAGAAAAAAGGAAAAAAGATGTTGAAGTTATTGCGGAATGCTTTTTGGTTGAATGTCGAAGTTACGGAAGCCAGAATTCAAGTCAAGTACCCATAGTTGAGGTTCAATGGGCGAAGCCCAAAAGCGTCAGTAGTAACCTCTTTACCCTCTAAGTCCTTCCTGAGACGATTCTGAGGGGATAGTCAGGAATTTTGAGAATCATTCCGCTTGTGTTGTTACACCCAGCCTTTAGGGTCCAGACATGGAAATTTGAACCCACGTCATTTTTCAACCCATTTGTACTCGTGGTTCATCAAACCCGAGACACCCATTCCAATCACATCAACAGCCATAGCCCTTGACCTTAGCACCACAAAACAAACCTTCAGAATGATGGTTAACCATTCCAACTTGTTATTACCAAGCTCCACATCCCAAAAGATCCAAGCCTTTTACACCTAAACCCAAACACGGGATTTAACGGTACCTTACAGGCTAGAATGGGATACGACATGATACCTTAGGTGAAACCTTTGAGTGTGTACACACAATCAAAATGCCATGTTTATGCACCATGATCGAACTACGTCGGATTTGATTTCGCTCCACGCGAATACGTAGGCAGTCCTTCAGAATAAGGGATTCAATCCACTCATCAACCAAGTTGTCATCTTGTCGGTTTCTTACGGGTCTTAACCAAGTCCAAATGAAGCCACCTTTGTTTGAGTCGGTCTTAGCACTCGATGTAGGCTAGGATGAGGATATAGGTTCGGATGAATAGTATCGAGTCTCAGAATGAGCTTTATCTAATGGTTTAGGCAAAGATGCCAAGTCACATAGATGTGGGTTTGTGTTGGGAACAGAAAATATGAAAAACCCGCTGAAAAGAAAGAAGGCGTGGAAGAAAAATATTAAAAGCCCGCTGAAAAGAAAGAAGGCGGTGGCAAGAAATGATGAATACTCGCTGAAAAGAAAGGAGGCGAGGAGAAGAGTGACAGAATGTTCCCAACAAGAGTGATGTGTGATGTCTAAGTATTCTCATAAAATCAGTCTATGTTTAGTGTCTGGGCGAAGCCAACGTTGTTGCTCTGTGAGTTTAATCCAGCTTGTCAATGCCAAGTGATCTTGATTCCCATGTGCCCTCGGGAGCACGCCCATGCCATACGATATCTCCGTCCCAAGTTCGACGACCTTGTGATTCCCATTTGCCATCTTTTGGCGCTGGAACGGCCAATTTACATTTCTACCCCCAACAAGTCAATAATTGAATTAAAACCCGTGCACACTTACGGTTTTATTTTCCTTTTTTGTTTTACGGTAGCGGGCTACGCCCACATTGTTTACGGGTCGTACAGAGTGTCTGAGTCGTATTTCCTGCTCGCCCGTCAAGGTTCGATTTCAAAATGCCAAAGATTTCAGAATTCCGAAATTTCAAAAACTTTTTGCATCAAATTTTGGGTCGACGGCCCAACATACAAGTGATTCATTTCAAATTCAAAATTTGGGTCGATAGCCCAATTATTCAAAATTTTCAACATGTTCAAATTTCGGGTCGATGACCCAGTCTTTCAAACTCAAATATCGGGTCGATGACCCAACATTCCAAGTGATGTCAAATTCAAACTCCGGGTCGATGGCCCAGTTTTTCAAATTTTTCAAATTCAATTTTCGTGTCGATGACCCAGTATTTCAAATGATCTAATTTTAGGATCGATGATCCAAATGTGCTTAAGTGATGATTATTGCTAGTACATTTTCTATGTTTCAAATGTAGCAGGATATGCTTCAACTGGGGGCTCTAAAGTCTTCGACTTTAGAGCCATTACAAATCAGGGCTCTGAAGCCGTTGGCTTCGAGACCATTATCAAGATGAAATGGATGACATTCACTCAGAATTCAATTCAATACAAGAGTATGAAATGGAAGAATTCCTTAGCTGAAAGCAAATGATGAAAGCGGCGGCAACCTCCTCGGAAAGTCCCGTCCCATTTAGACAAGCGCGCCAGATGATAAATTTTGGGCAAATGTCGAAAGATGATGAATTTTGGACATACGCCGTGGATGATAAACTTTGGGCATGTGTCGGCGGTTGTCGAACTACGACGCGGGTTTGATTCCGTCAGAAACGGATACGTAGGCGCCCGAGGATAAGGCTCAACCCACCATATATGCAATTTATGGGTCGATGACCAACGATGATAATTTGACACAACAGAAGCAAGAGTCAATCCCCAACGAAGTTTCAGGTATGATCTCTTCTTATGCATGGCGAGCTTATATACGCAAGTCTAATGGACTATAAACGACCATGGAATCCTCGGGTCGAAAGGGACCTGGGGTATACTTTGACTTTCGCCTTGTCCAAGCCTCGGTCAAAGTGGGGGCTCAGAGATACCCGTATCCGTCGATATTGGAATTTATAGAGAACCCGACAAACACCCGATGATGATAGGACACATGTATTTATTTAGTTGTCATTGTCATTATTTGGGTTCGTTTTTACGATGTAGAATGAGCGTTGTCGACGGAGTATTTTAATTTAAATGATATTTAAATTAAAGCCTTTTTTAAGGCGATTTCAATTTATTTTATTTTGTTTTGAATTTATTTTCTTGAGTTTATTTTATTGAAAATAAAATAAATATTTGATTTGAAAAATCATTTTATGAGTATATTTGATTTGAAAAATCATTTATTTTAATGTGTTAATTGATTTGAAAAATCAATTTTAAAAAAGCGAAGAAAACTCGTTTTAAAAGCATGTTTTGAGCTCGATTTTAGCTCGGTTTTTGGGCCCGTTTTCTTTGCGAGTTGGCACGAATATCGAGTACACTAACCAACCTAGACCAATACCCATCCACCCCAGTTCAAACCCCCTATCCACGGCCCAAAATTCCATCCCAAATCGTCCCCAATGCCCCGCACTAAACCGAGCAGCCCCCCTGTTTTGGCAGCTCAATCCCGAGCCCAAAACCCGCTCCAAATACCACCAAAACCCGTACCCATTAACCCTAACCCAAACCCTAGTATCCTACCCATATTACCCTAGCTTAATCACCAAGAAAACCCCTCTCAAACCCTCACAAAAGCTGCTGGACAGCAGCTATGCGTGAGCAGGCCCGACTGCCTCTCCCTCTCTTTTACCCTACTTTAACTCCTTATAAATACCACCTCTTCACCATACATTCATTCCTCTAAGTTCTTCCCACATCCTACCATCACTCACAAGCTTTAAAACTCAGAAACAAACCCTAATTGCCTCTCAAAAACCCTCCACAAAACCGACATACAAACTGAAACTGTTTGTGTGTCCTCCTCGAAAAACAATTCGTTCCTCCCTCAAACCTCCATCAAAACTCGATTTTCTTGTTCCTAATTAACCACATAACATCCATCTAGACATTAGACAAAGATTTACGAGCCAAATTGCCCTTGAGAGTGCACGAAATCCCTCGAAAAACAGAGTGTTATACACTCTGTTTTCGCGGTTTATTCTTGTCTGTCCAGTTCTGTTTGTGCTCGTTTTTCGTGCTCAATAACCCAAAACGAGCAGGGGTTGCTTTAAGATCCCTGTTTTCCTCTCTTTCTAGTTTTCAAAACATCTTTTAAATCGAATTTTCCTCGTGAAACGAGGGAGATATCATCGTTTGAAAGTTCTTTGTCCCGTTTTGTCAAAAAACGCGTGTTGCTTTATTTCTTAAATCGACGACGGCCTCTCGAGATAAAATCTACCATCGATTATGACCCAAGACGGTGTCAACGATACATGTAGGTTGAGGGTGCATCAAATCCTCTTCTTTCTCCTCTTTTTATTTCGTTTTTTATGCTTGTTCTTTTATAGTTTGTTTTATTCGTTTATCGTTTTTTGTTTATCGATTGTTTAATTAACTATGAAACTAGTTTAGTCCGAGTATGAGTTAAAGTACCACCATGAACACCCGCGTTGACTTGAGATGGGAAAATAAACCGCTACTTCAGTCGGTCGTACACCCCCGTCTCATTTACATATCCTCGTGTTCAAGGTAGGGCATAAATAAAACGAGTTTCTAACTTCGCTCTTCGCTTTTGACCCCTTTGTTGTTTCGCCCAATTCGACATACCCTAGGATCCGTTGTATGTTAGTTTAACCTCTGATTGTTAACATATGACGTATTTAGACGACATTAGATCAATTTAATAACCTAATTAGACATGTTAGGTGGCATCGACGTAGCTTTAAAAATCGATTAACAATTCTATAACCTAATTGAATACATCTTTCTTATCACTTGATTTCTCGCTAGCATAGGAGTGCGTGATTAGCACCTTCCTATTAACACTCGACGAGTAAGCATTAATCTTATGATATTGTGACCTAATTGGACCCTTTAGGCCGTGTAGAATGCACACTCGCGCGTTTCTTCTCAATCGATCAACCTATCTTATAACCCGTTTTCTAACTCGTTTTCTAATCCGATTCGCAATCATTCGATCTAACTAATGAACCTAACCTAGGAACTAGGATGGCTTTGTCTCGGCCGTGAGGGTGGCCGTTGGTTTGGGCCGTGAGTTGGCCGTGTCTCTTGTCTTTCTTATTTCGTTTTTTCTTTCCTTGTTTATCATTTGTTCTTTGTTGTTTTGTAGCTTGTAATTTATAGTTTGTTTATCGAGTTGTAATTTTCGAGTTAGTTTTCTTTCATCGAGTCAAAACCTCTTTTAAAAAACCTTAGTCTTGTTTGGTTAGACGGTTGTTCCCCAATGCATGTGAGAGCGTAGTAAATCGCATGTTGTTTAAAGCAACCTGGCCCGGTTTATGCTAATGCATGCTTTGGCGCGTAGCCTTATGCCTAATTCGATGAGATTAAGTGAAAGCACGCATTACGAGGAGTGACCCAAGGCCGTGTGTCATGTAGGCCGTGAGTCACCCCTTTGTGCACGGTTTTCTAGGCCGAATGGTCGTGTATTGCGTCGTGTGTATAGCGTTGTATTTAGATCGAGTTGTATCTTTAATTTATCGTTGCGTCGGCATGAAATGCCTGGTTTGTAATAGGTAGATCCCAACGGCTCCCCCATTCCCCCTTAAGCCTTGTTTGCTTTGTTTTGTGTGTTGTTAGATTAATCAACCCACATGCTAAATTACAACTTTGACAAAGTTAGTTTAGTTGCATCTAAAACGACATAGAAATTGTTGTCACATGTTAGGGTTTAAAACGATGTTTGCATATCATATATCGTAGTAGCTATGACCTTGTTTGAACTCCGACACTTGACTTAGTAGAGGCCGTTATTGACGGGCGGGGTTAGGTGTCCTTATGGGCTTCCTAACACGTACCCTCACCCCTTACTCAAGATCTATGGTTTGTGGATCCGTCTAAATACCATTGGATTACGAGAGTCATTCAAATCGAGTGATATAGGGTACAAGTCTTTATCTTTAATCACTCGTAGTCGATTGGCTTTATGCTTTTCGATGAAAGGTGTAAAGTTGACTTGAACGGTTCCAAGTTCCCAAAAAACTTGGTGGCGACTCTAATTTGTCTTAATTCGATTCGAAAGAACCTCGAGTCGATTATGCCTAGTGTGGATCCCGCGGACGCAGTTCCCGAGGGCCTTGTCCACAGAGAGGGTGTAACACCCCCTCATCCCAAGGTACCTTACCAAGGACTACCCTAGCATGAAAGGCTGTTACCATCTCGGTTTCCCGAGGTTAGTATATCAAAGTTACAATTTCCAAACAACATTTATCAAAGTATATATGTTAAAGATTACATTATCTCAGACCAACTCAAAATAAACGTACAAGGTCTCAATACAAATGAAATCCAAGACATCTAAACTCATAACAACGGAAGCTAGACTTGACGTGGTGACTCCCCATGACTGTCCCATAGCTAAACATCTCAGCATTACATCACAATCTGCTCACCATCCCCGAATGGATCACCGCAGTTTTACAAAAAACAACAACACGGGGTCGGTACTTACTCAATCAATACAAGACAACAACAATACAACCAGTGATCATCATCGATCTCACACAGTAACCGACTACACACCGAAGTGTGTAGCCCTGCCAGATTACCCATCGCAACAGGTAATCCTCGCCGCCAGTGGGTGACCGCAGCCCATCCCCACCTAGTCCAGCTCATCAACGAGCGACTAACAATCCCTGTCCCTTAATGTGCACATCCCCTCCCGTGGCGGGTTCCACGGAGGGCGAACTAGGGTGTGAAGCCACTCCCGCAAGTGACTCCACCACAATCACAATCACATGACATCACAGCCATCTCAATCCGCTCATACCAACATCGTCACAACAATCCCCATACTCCGATGATCGACAAATAACAACAATTACAACAAGCACAATCTCAAATCAATTGTGATGAAACGGTAGTAGGAAACCCTACCTTAGCAATCAACAGTGGGAAAGGACTTGAACACTCAGAAAGGCTCCTCTACGAAGTCTTCTCCTATAACATAATCATATCACACAATTACACATTGCACAATCCCCATATTTCCCCAATTCCGTAAACACACATAACCCAACGAATACAAACAACATAGAATAACACTTACCAACAGTAGGATGAGGAAATGTACGTAAGGACTCCGAAGGTTTCGCAATCAACAAAGCAAAGGGGTGATTAAGGAGTAATTAGGGAGAGATTAGGGTTACGTAAGAATGATGAAGTAGAAATGATATTTTGAAAACTGACGCGGATATAAAATAAATCTTAAACGCTCCCTAATCAAACCGTCGAAATAACACTTCGCCAAACCGGACACTCGGTCGAGTAAGTGTATACTCGGCCGAGTGTCCCATACTCGGTCGAGTGTTCACTTTACTCGGCCGAGTGTTCCTCGGCAGAACCAAAACAATACACAACCTCAGCACAACTCGGCCGAGTAGGTTCTACTCGGTCGAGTAGTCACCAAGGAAAATCCGTAGTGTTACAATCCTCCCCCCTTAAAAAGAACTTCGTCCCGAAGTTCACACTCTACTATAAAATAAAGCACAACACTACGCCACAAGGCTACACCAACCACATATAACAACACCAAGGAACTATACAAGTCACCACAAAAATCATTATCCCGAGTCAAAGCAAAACAACAAACAAAACGAAACACGACCGCAAAGTTCCAACCCAACCTATAAAACATGGACACTTAACACCAACTCCACAAACTACTCTTCCTTCCACAACATAGCTCACGATATCGTCTCAACTATAGCATAGGCTCTCAATACTGACTCCATAACATTACTTCCATAACACTCAATAGCACTCAATCCACAAAAGAAGATCAATCATCAAAACGGAATGTTACATTCTATCATCCTTAAAACGAACTTCGTCCTCGAAGTTTACTCAAACACATAAACATCATCTTCCAACTGTCAAAACTATTAGACTCATAATCATTATCATTCAATTTGTCAACATCATTTGAAATATTCTCTCATTGCTAAACATCGAACTACAACAAGCACGGTCATGACCTTTAATAAAATCAACACAAATATCCGTCCTTTATACTACACCAACACTCTACTTCCAATTATACTACCATATGCACAACCATCAAAATCTCTTTTATCGCATCCTACTCCTCTTAAGATAAATGTTACGTCCTCGTAACTCACTAATACTAGATCCTTCGTTATACCTCTCATTATCTTCATCACCACCACATGTCAAAGATAACCACTTATAATCCGAACAGTCGCCATGCATATATCTTAGGCTCTCTTACTTAAACAACTCTCATCCTTCAATTCACTCGTCACACCCCCTAACCTATACCTCAAAATCCTTAACTTAACCCAAAACTTCAACTCTTCCACATTACCGCAACATGACATATGTCTTTATATAAACTATATAAAACTCATATCACCAAAAGCATAATTCACACTCCACACCTGTTACGTACACTCACACTAGATCCTCAAGTTCTTTTCTTTCATTACCGCAAAACTCATACATAATCGAACATGACACTAATTCCCAATATCCTACACTCACTATCTCAACAAAAGATTATGAACCACTTGTCGCTTTCAGATCATTACAACACATATTCCACGAATCACTTGCCATGACTATGACTACCGATGCCTCATCTTAAAACAAGATAAAAATTATCAGAACAACTTCTCACAATGTGTCCCATCAACAGAATATCACTATACCATGACAACAACGAAAACATATACAACTCTCTTTCACATCATACTCTACCCTCATTCCCAAACTAAAATCGATAAGAAACATCAACAAAACAAAACAACGATCTTTATGTTCAACCAAAACTCACAAGGAACAGCAGCAAACAAAACAACAATCTATGTTTAACTGGTATGCACTTACGAAAACTCGTATTATAGTCATCTCACCTACTCCACCACAACCGGTGACAACATCGCAACATTGCCACCAACAGGCCGCACCACGTCTGCGAAAATACCCGCATCACAACGATGAAATACCGTGCCATACACAATCCCATAAACACTTACTCAATATAACATCTTGGACAACAAACTTACTCAAAACTGCTTTACCAGATCACAACACCATACATAATACGGAATAAATAGACAAGAATCTCATGCATACCATCCATACTTTTCATGGATTAAACCTATATCATGAATACACATGCAAGTATAACCAGTCTTGTCAGACCACCCAAACTATCACTTTTTTTTTTTTGATCATCATTCCATTAAGTTACCGTATCCAACATATATTACAAACATTCATATAACAACTTTATGACTATCACACCATACCGCATCTCGTGAGGTCACAACCTCACACAAACATTTACATACTCCTAAGACCCATAATCACATCCAAATAGCCAATCCACGATTCGTAAGTTACCACTTGACAATGAATACCTCTTATCCGGACTTAACTCAGGTGCCCTTCATAACATATCTTCTTTTACACACAATTATCACCACCCGGCGAACGTAGCCATATCATCTGTACCCAACTACTAACGAATACCTCATATATCCATACCTTAAAATCCCTCACAACCAAACATTAATCACCTTCACAAAATTAACCTCATTAGAACAACTAACTTCCCCAAAATAACATCATCCTCAACCACTAGTGACAATACTATGACACCAACATTTTTCATGTGACTACTCTCTTACTATCACTTCTTAATATAACAATCCTTTTCCTCCCTTTGGTTCTCATCCCAAACGACAAACATCAAATGTATCAACAAAAATCACCTCAACACTATTTCCAATTTCATCCGTAATCGTATCGTCACCCGACTCACCACCAAAATCTCATATCGTGCAAATTCTTTACCCAACTTTTGCTTTCTTTAATTCCTCGAAACTCATGATTATCATGTTGTCCTGGAACTTCTATATAATCAGTAACTCAAATCCTCATGATAGTATCATACATCTCGACGATTCCTTACTTTTATATCACATAACCTCGGTGAACATGTTCCTAGTTTTACTCCCCTTATTCTTTTCTTTTACCCTCGACAAACTCCCTTAATGATTCAACTCTTCATTATTTATGTCTAACTCTTAAGTGCTCCGGTTACCTTCACATTGCTCCAAACTCAATCCCCATTATTTTATGTCGATATCATCTCACTCTTTCTTACCATGGGTCTTCTCTCATTATACTATAACTCCCAATTGTCACTAATCTATCCATAAAATCAACGTTTAAAGTTCAAACAATTGCATCTCCCTTTTTACATCACTAGGAAACCAAAATTCATCTCATAACGTTAGCTGCCCAAAGAATTACTCATTAGGCTCACATCGTGAAAATTCCAAATTCCCAAACTTGGTCACCATCTACAAATCCACGTCGCGACATAACTCTATCTAAGTTCACTATATAACCCTCTTCTCCATCCCTCTAAAGCAACCTTTCATTACATATATCCTTAAGCAACACAATGCTAACCGTCTCCCTCTATAAGTCCTTACACATCCCGAAATGTCACTATTCGTATCTCTCATCTCAATCTTTCATTCTCATGCTTCTTTGCACTTACATCACCCTTGCCCATATACACTTACTTTTATACTACTCAATACACGACTATTTCACTCATCATATCTCACAAAACATGCTCTTTACCTCGATTAGCTCATTTTTTTTTTTTTTTTTTTTTTTTTTTTTTTTTTCACTATCTCTCACAACCACATTAACACATGTCTTCCTTATCCAACACTTATCTCTCATAACCCTGGCACTCTCCTGTCATACCTTCCTAGGTAACTTACGTATCAAGACCGTCTCTCATATAAAAGAATGCGTTAAGACTCAAAACATACATGTGTATATACCCTATGACTCAAAACAATGAAAAACATAGCCACCGGCTCAAAACAAAAGTAAAAACATAGCCACCGACTCAAAACAAAAGTAAGAACATAGCCACCGACTCAAAGTGGCCGCCCAACGAGTACTCGGTCGAGTACATAACATACTAGGTCAAGTACAAGGTACTCGGTCGAGTAACTATATTACTCGGTCGAGTTTTCGACTCCGAAACAACTCGGTGCCGCGGAAGGATTACTCGGTCGAGTATTGGGAATACTCGGCCGAGTAGACCTTACTCGGTCGAGTATAAGACTACTCGGCCGAGTTCACGACTCAGGCGCTAAACGGTATTATCACGAGAAAGATTACTCGGCCGAATATGGAATACTCGGTCGAGTATAAAAGACACTCGGCCGAGTAGGGACTACTCGGTCGAGTATAAGGCGCGATTCTCAGCACCGTCCGGTTTTCGTAAAACAATCATATCTCACTCGTTACTTGGTCAATCTGGGCGTGTGACCTATCGTTAGAATCGTAAGAGGACAAGCTATCACCTCAACTTGGAATCACAACAATATCTTTTCTAGAACTCGACTTATGACAGTTTTAAGACAACCCTTCCAAAATCGGTTTGTATACAACTTATCAAAAATTTCTTTTCAAAACAACTTTAACATGCATAAAACAAGCAATAACGACCCAATGCTTCTAAAAACCAGTACATAGTTGAACATTTATCATATTCACATTAAAATTAAACACCACATTTACATATACAGACGCATGACCTTAATCACATGCTTCTACCAACAATCAAGCATTAAAATCATCATATTCATATGCACATGTACCACTACCATACTTTATGCTCAACATTGTATTAAACAGGTAACATGATCACATTCTTCATGCTCAATATCAACCAGATACAATTTCACAATTCACTTTTCATCTTTTACCATGTTCCAACACTTAACATGCCAACATATTCCATGCTCAAAGTTTCAACATCAACAAATCGTCGATACATCTTTCAACTACTACCATATTCCACTTCTTTCCTCATTTAATCCAACCATGCACAAGATTCAAACTACAGATATCAAACACACATAACTCAAACATACAACAGTTTCCCCCCCATGTGACCGGCTTGAGATCGTAAGGGCCTTAGTGCGACTCCGGGACGTCTCCCAAGTCTTTGCGGTAGCTCCAAACAACTCTCCCCGGGTTCATTTTATTTAGACTCCCTAAGTTCATTGAGTTCATTAGTTTTAGGTGCCGGAATCGTCGGCTCTGATACCACTTTGTAACACCCCCTCATCCCAAGGTACCTTACCAAGGACTACCCTAGCATGAAAGGCCGTTACCAATCTCGGTTTCCCGAGGTTAGTATATCAAAGTTACAATTTCCAAACAACATTTATCAAAGTATATATGTTAAAGATTACATTATCTCAGACCAACTCAAAATAAACGTACAAGGTCTCAATACAAATGAAATCCAAGACATCTAAACTCATAACAACGGAAGCTAGACTTGACGTGGTGACTCCCCATGACTGTCCCATAGCTAAACATCTGCATTACCTGTCACAATCTGCTCACCATCCCCGAATGGATCACCGCAGGTTTTACAAAACAACAACACGGGGTCAGTACTACTCAATCAATACAAGACAACAACAATACAACCAGCTGATCATCGATCTCACACAGTAACCGACTACACACCGAAGTGTGTAGCCACCTGCCAGATACCCATCGCAACAGGTAATCCTCGCGCCCGGTGGGTGACCGCAGCCCATCCCCACCTAGTCCAGCTCATCAACGAGCGACTAACAATCCCTGTCCCTTAATGTGCACATCCCCTCCCGTGGCGGGTTCCACGGAGGGCGAACTAGGGTGTGAAGCCACTCCCGCAAGTGACTCCACCACAATCACAATCACATGACATCACAACCATCTCAATCCGCTCATACCAACATCGTCACAACAATCCCCATACTCCGATGATCAGCAAATAACAACAATTACAACAAGCACAATCTCAAATCAATTGACAAGAACCGCGTAGGGAAACCCTACCTTAGCAATCAACGATGGGAAAGGACTTGAACACTCAGAAAGGCTCCTCTACGAAGTCTTCTCCTATAACATAATCATATCACACAATTACACATTGCACAATCCCCATATTTCCCCAATTAAAGTAAACACACAAAGAACCCCAACGAATACAAACAACATAGAATAACACTTACCAACAAAGAGAGGATGAGGAAATGTACGTAAGGACTCCGAAGGTTTCGCAATCAACAAAGCAAAGGGGTGATTAAGGAGTAATTAGGGAGAGATTAGGGTTACGTAAGAATGATGAAGTAGAAATGATATTTTGAAAACTGACGCGGATATAAAATAAATCTTAAACGCTCCCTAATCAAACCGTCGAAATAACACTTCGCCAAACCGGACACTCGGTCGAGTAAGTGTATACTCGGCCGAGTGTCCCATACTCGGTCGAGTGTTCACTTTACTCGGCCGAGTGTTCCTCGGCAGAACCAAAACAATACACAACCTCAGCACTACTCGGCCGAGTAGGTTCTACTCGGTCGAGTAGTCACCAAGGAAAATCCGTAGTGTTACAGAGGGTCACCACTGTTCTTAGCCACATCACTAAGGTATCCCGTCCCCTCAGCCTCTAAACCCAAATGACCCGCAAACTCATCCAAAGTCAGCTCGTGATCCTCATTCATGAGGCAAAAGGAGACAGTCTTCTCCTTTGCATTATAAACGTAAGAGCTCAAAAACTCTAAAGTCAGGTGAGGGTAGGACTTCTTCCTCAAATGGTACAACCCCTCTATTCCCAAAATCTCAAAGATATGAGATATGTCTCCCTTAACCCCCAAGGTCTCTAAAATCTCAGGGTTTACACAGCGGGTGGGTCGAAAAGGGCGACTCATTAAGACTATGAAAGCTTTGCGCTGCTTAAAATCAGAGAAGATTACCGATGGATATGCCTCCACCGGTGGAACTGCGGGCTCTTGGCTAGACTGACCCGTCTCAAATTGGGCATTAGGACGGGTCCTCTTGTTTGCTAAACCTCTGGTTTTCGCCATACTGCAAAAAGATAGACTTAAACAAGGATACTTTACTCACAAAAATTTTACAATAGTTGGACTGTTTTTCTGATTGTACACAAATTTTTTTTGAGACGAACTTTTAAGACAAATTTTCTCATCAAAACACCAAGTATTTTACTCAAACATCTTTACCAACATCAAGAGGCTTGAAATAGTATGATAATCAAACAAAAGGATGAAATTTTCGATTTTAGCTAACCCTAAGAAATCAAAATCCAATTTAAACCATGAAATTACTCTAGTAACGGTATAAACGATGTTTATATGCAATTAAATCCAAAGAATCACAAGAAAAAGACTTGATTTCAGTTACACATGATGGGGATTCGAAGTATAGGCAAAATCATACCATAACTTTGATAACAAAGGAGGAAATTGAGTTAAAACCTTACCTTGAATAGACTTTTGGCAAGCAAAGAACAATTAACCACCAAGAAATTACCCAAGAGCTTGAGAGATAAGAGGTATGAAGTTTTAGAGAGAAGAAGAAGAAGAAGAAGAAGAAGAAGAAGAGGTTGGAGGCAGAAATAAGGAAAAGAATGAGCGAAATAGGGTTTTTGTATAACCCGAATGAGTCCCGATAAGGCAGTATTCGGTCGAGTATTGGGCTTACTCGGTCGAGTATCGACTACTCGGTCGAGTATTCTGAATACTCGGTCGAGTACTCAAAAACAGTAGCGATCCTAATTTGCCAAAAATGAACACTCGGCCGAATGTTAGTATACTCAGCCGAGTATGGACTACTCGGTCGAGTACGCTTATTTACTCGGTTGAGTGTCATAGAGCAGGAACGAAATGCAAATTTTATGCACCTGCAAAACGAGTAACGTTGTTCGGAATTCCGTGCAATCGGGCTCGTCACTGTTAGAGCTTACTCCTACCACATAGACACGCATCACTACAAATTATGCATATTCATGACCAAAGCAATCAACGTTTCCATCCACATTCTTTACTTTTTTGTTACAACAGCTTAACCGCAACCTGTAGGCATATTTACCGATTAACTACTTCACCTGCGAAGTTTAATCTATATACCACATCATTACACATTCCACTATTCATCTTATACTCACCTTAAGCAAAACGTTTGTGAGATAGCAACCATCGTATCACGCAACCATTTATTAAACAGATCATTTAACTTAACTTTGCCATACATTTCGGCAAACTCATTCATCAATTCAAGACTTTTCCACCACCATAGATTCTACATGCAATATTCACATTGACGCACATCTCTTAATTCACAGATGCACACGGCAACGGTCCGCACACAACAACTCCTATTAACTACTCTTTCCCGGTGACTGGCTTAAGCACGATGGGGTCGTGATTTTGAAATGAGGGCGCCTACTCACCCAAAATCTAGCATCGGTTGGGGCTCCCAACGCACATACACCAGGTTCATTTTAGTTTGACACCCTATATTCATTTAGTTCATTGGTTCAGGTTCCAAAATCGTCGGCTCTGATACCACTTTGTAACATCCCCGTACACCGGAATGCCTTACCAAGGACCATCCCAGTATATGAAGGTGTTACTATCTCGGTTACCCGAGGTAGTAGATCAATAGACAATAAAAGAACATTTATAATATACGTTTAACTACTCTTTACAACCATGTACACAACCGACTACAAGAATGATAGACTACACTAATACTCATATCTCTGCATATCTAGACCAGAAGCGTGATATATCGACTCCCTCCATGCCGAGCAGCAACAGACCAACCGCACCTGCTAAGCCAACTGTTCACCATCCCCGAATGGATCACCACAGTTTTGAAAACATAACACGGGGTCAGTACTGTATAATCAAATAAGACAGACAAGATAAACAACCAGCTGATCATCCACCATCTCAGATCTCCAGAATCACACACAGTAACTGACTACACACCGAGGTGTGTAGCCCTGCCAGATTACCCATTGCAACAGGTAATCCTCGCCGCCAGTGGGGGACCACAGCCAATCCCCACTTAAACCCCGCTCATCAACGAGCGATACCCCTGTCCCTTAATGTGCACATCCCCTCCCGTGACGGGTTCCACGGAGGGCGAACTAGAGTGTGAAGCCACTCCCGCAAGTGACTCCACCACAATCATCACAACACCACAACATCCACAATCGTCACAACACCACAACATCACAATCGTCACAACACCACAACATCAGACCCACAACCACAACACCATCACTTCGATGATCAACAGATAACAACAATTACAATACAAACACAATCTTTAATCAATTAACAGTAAACTGATTAGGGAAACCTTACCTTATCGCCAACCATGTAACGCATCCACATACAGCAGCTATACTCGGTCGAGTACTAGCATACTCGGCCGAGTAGCCTCTGCTAGGTCGAGTGAACACTCCGGTAAAGTACCTATTCTAACCTAGTCCCTCACCTATTCCTTCCTAAGGTCTTTCTCGGTCAAAGGGGTCGGTCACAAGAGTTCTTAAATATCCTGGATATTACACTTACCCCTTCAACATATCGTTCATGGGAATACCAAATCGAAAACACCCTTGATGGTTATGACCTCTTCAAGTATCTCAATGGTACGTTTCCCAAACCACCATCCACCCTCACTCAAGACTCAAAAACCGTGACTAACCCTGCGTACTCCACCTGGGTTCGCCAAGAATAACTCTTACGAGGTGCGCTTGTTGGCACCCTCGATGTTTCTGTCTCTCCTCTCGTTCTTCGTGCCACTACCTCTCGTGAAGTATGGCAGATTCTCGCTTCTACATACGCAAATCCATCGCGTGGTCACATTCTTCAAATAAAGAGTCATCTTCGCTCTATGACCAAAGGGGACCTCCCCTTGTCTGATTATATGCAAGCGATAAAATCTTGCACTGATGAACTTGCCCATATGGGTAAACCCCTTGATGCTGAAGACATTATTGCTTATGTTCTTCATGGCCTTGACTATAACACATACCGTCCTGTGATAGAACCGGTGCAAGCTCGTGACACTACTACCTCCTTCGAATCACTCCATGAAAAATTACTCAACCATGAACTCAACCCCATAAACAAACCCTTAGCCACCCCTGCTGCTGATTTCCCCTCCTCTGTCCACTATTCTTCCCATCGTCCCTCTCGTCCACCATCCAAAACCCAAACTTCCGCTAGCCTGCTTCCCCTTCCCAACAACCGTCTGCCCTCAGACAACACTACTGATCGTACCCCTGCTCCTTTTAAAGGGCGCTATCAGTGGTGTCGTTATTCGGGTCATTACCTCTCTTATTGTCGAGATTTCAAACGCCTTTTTCCCAACATCAAGTTTCCCAATCCTCCTCCCTCTACCTCCCACCGCACTCAGCTCCTTAAGCCCACACCGCTGCTGCCTCCACCTCTCAGAACCCATCTAGCTACCTTCTTGATAGTGGCGCCACCCATCATATAACAAATGACCTCAACACTCTTGCCCTTCACTCACCTTATGATGGAGTCGATGATCTTATTATTGGAGACGGTTCATCCCTACCAATTCACAATATTGGTTCCTTCTCTATCTCTTCTTTCAAATTTACAAATGTTCTTCATGTTCCATCTATCTCTCGCAATATTATTTCTATCTCGAAATTTTGTGCTGACAATGATGCTTACATTGTTTTCTTTGCTAATTCTTTTCATGTGAAGGATCAGAAGATGCACAACCTTCTTCTTCAAGGCACTAGTAGAAATGAAGTCTACGAGTGGCATCCTACACGTCCTTCCGCTCACACTAGCACACTCGGCCTCGCTTCATGGCACCACAAGCTTGGTCATCCGTCTTTAAAAATTATGCATCAAATTAGTTCTAAGTTTTCTTTACCTATTAATTTCAATTCCGATCAGCATTGTAGTGCCTGCAATATCAATAAAGCTCATAAATTACCATTCTCTATGTCTACTTTCTCTACTTCTTCACCTCTCGAATTAGTTTTCTCGGATGTCTGGTCGTCACCTGTTTTCTCTATTGATAATTACAAATATTATGTTATTTTCGTAGATCATTATACTAAATACACCTCGCTCTATCCTCTAAAACGAAAATCAGATACTTTTTCCATCTTCACTAGGTTTCGTGCCCTTGCCGAAAGTTCTTCAATAAACCGATTCTACAACTCTTTTTTGACAATGGAGGTGAATACTTGAAATTCACACCTACAATTACCTCAGATGGTATCTCAAACCTCACTTCTCCACCACATACACCTGAACATAATGGCTACGCCGAACGCCGTCATCGACACATTGTCGAGACGGGACTCTCACTTCTTACCCATGCTCGTATGCCCACTGCTTATTGGTCGTATGCCTTCACCACAGCAGTCTATCTCATCAATAGAATGCCTACTGCCACCCTGCACAATGACTCACCTTACTCTAAACTCTTCTCCAAATCGCCCAATTACGATAAATTACGAAGTTTTGGTTGCCTCTGTTACCCTTGGCTTCGCCTTTACTCGCCCAATAAACTCTCTCCGCGTTCTGCTCCTTGTGTATTTGTTGGCTACTCTGCTACACAGAGTGCCTATCACTGTCTAAATCCCGCTACAAACAAAATCTTCACTTCTTGACATGTCAATTTTTTTGACACTCACTTCCCTTTCCCTGATTTATGCTTCTCCCCTTCATCTCTCACGGTTCCTTTTTCTTCTCAATAGTGTACCTTCTCCATCCCTATTCTTTCTCCCTTACCCGAACCACGACCCAACTCTCCACCACCTTCACCACCTATCCTCAACACCCCCACATCTCCTCCCTCCACGCCACTTGCTGCCTCCCCTGTCCAACCTTCCAACTCCCCTGTATCACCTGATACTCCCCTTGTACCCTCTCCTGTTCAATCGCCATCATCGCCCATTCCTCCTCCACCTCCTCCTACACGGCACGCTACTCGCCTATCCAATAACATAATCAAGCCCAATCCAAAGTATGCTAAAACATCTATCCTCACCCCTAATTCTCTTCCGCCCGCTGTTAAACAGGCGCTTCTTGACCCACGATGGCGTGCTGCCATGGACGATGAATTTCAAGCCTTGTCCCGCAATCAGACCTGACAACTTACCCCTCCTAAGCCTTCCCAAAACGTCATTGGATGTAAATGGGTCTTTCGTATCAAATATAAGTCCGACAACTCCATTGACAAATTCAAAGCCCGCCTTGTCGCTAAAGGTTTTCATCAACGACCGGGTGTGAATTTTTCTGAAACTTTTAGTCCGGTAGTTAAGCCATCCACTGTTCGTCTCTTACTTTCTCTAGCCATCAGTCGCGGCTGGCCTCTGCGTCATGTCGACATCAATAACGCCTTCCTCCAAGGCACCCTCTCTGAAACTGTCTACATGTCCCAACCTCCGGGCTTCATCAATCCTTCATTTCCTAACCATGTTTGTCAACTCCGCAAAGCAATTTATGGGCTCAAGCAAGCTCCGCGAGCTTGGTATAATGAGCTTCGTTCTTATCTCATTTCCTATGGCTTCATAAATTCCATCTCTGATCCATCTCTCTTTATCTATTCGTCCTTCACTGCTCTTTATTTGTTAGTGTATGTTGACGATATTATCGTCACTAGCTCTTCCACTCCCTTACTTACTTCATTCCTTAATGCCTTTAGCAACCGTTTCTCTCTAAAGGATCTCAGCTCTCTGTCTTACTTCCATGGTATAGAAGTCACACCTAATAAACAGGGCATCCTTCTCACACAGACCAAACTGACCTTCTCTCCCGTCACAATATCCTTGACTGTAAACCATCAACCACACCCATGGTCGCTTATCCTCCCCTTACCAAAACCACTGGCCATCCTCTCCCCAATCCTACAGACTACCGAGCCATTATTGGCTCCCTTCAATACCTCTCCTTAACCCGTCTTGACATTGCCTATTCTGTAAACAAACTTGCCCAATTTTTACAAGACCCACAGGAGTGTCATTGGCTTGCGCTGAAACGTCTTTTACGGTACCTTAAGGGCTCTCTTACTCATGGTCTTAAACTCTATGCTAATACTCCGTTAGTTCTCCATGCCTTTTGTGATGCAAACTTTGCGCGAGATATGGACGACAGCATTTCTACGACCGGTTTTATTGTTTATCTTGGCAGGAATCCTATTTCTTGGTCGTCTCGAAAACAACGTGCCATTGCTCGTTCATCCACGGAAGCTGAATTCCGTGATGTTGCTGATACTACATCCGAGCTCATGTGGCTTTCTTCTCTCCTAAGGGAACTCGGTCTAACTTCACCCACTGCACCTGTGGTTTATTGCGATAACTTAGGTGCAACGCATTACTCCGCCAATCCTATTTTTCATTCGCGCATGAAACACATAGCCTTGGCTTTTAATTTTGTTCGTGAACAAGTGCGAAATCAGCTACTCCGTGTGCAACATATAAATGGCGATGATCAGCTAGCTGATATCCTCACAAAACCACTTCCCAGGCCTCGTTTTGAACTGCTATTACTCAAGATTGGTCTCTCTTCTGGATCGTCCAACTTGCGGGGGCGTATTAAGGATAATATTACGTAATCTTTTTATTGTATTTTATCTCATTAATTCCTTATACCTTTGGTTTGTAATCTTCCGTTTATACGTTTCTTGTATTTGTGTATATCCTCTAGGTATTTGTAAATCCTAACCCTAACTCTCTACTCTTGTATTTAAGCTTTAGAGTTGTGAATAATAATTAATCAACTTTTCCTAAATTCTCTACACCCACTACCTCTTTTCCTCTCTCATTATATCAATATCAATATTTGCAACCTCTACCCCTTAACCCCTTAACTTTTTTAAATAGAAAATTAAGATGATTACCTGGAACACTATCTCTGGCCATAATCCAGATTATTCTAGAGCATTGCTGAAACAAGAGTATTTTAAGTCGTCGATTACATCAGCGCCCTCAGTTTTGTTACCATTACCGGTGAATCCGTTACCATCGCTTATTTATCCGGTAATTCTTTTTCCCTTTTGATTCGTTTTAATTAGT
The DNA here is from genome assembly GCF_048544455.1 of Silene latifolia. Classification (NCBI taxonomy): domain Eukaryota; kingdom Viridiplantae; phylum Streptophyta; class Magnoliopsida; order Caryophyllales; family Caryophyllaceae; genus Silene; species Silene latifolia. Next base: position 106,391,282 of record NC_133531.1, read on the forward strand.
TGATGTGCAGTTTTTTAATAGATTTGATGTAATTTAGTGATTTATTAAAAGCTGATTTTTTTCTTGGTGATTTTGAAACCCTGGATGATGATTTTTGAAACGCTAGGATGATGGTACCATTGTTTGGTATTGTTTTCAATTGTTTTAGGTTTTTTGTATTCAGGTTTTTTTTATCATTGTGAATTGTGATTTAAGTTGACATTTAAAGGCCCGTAATTTAGCTGATTATGAAATTATTTTCTGAAAAAGATAACGAATCTTTGATTGATTTTTAATCCTCAAATTACAGTCTATCGAATAAACGGCAGTGAAGAGCACAGGTTATCTTTAGCGCGAATGTCAATTATAAAATTGGTCAAACATCAAGCACACAAAAGAGTGATTATATATATAATGAAAATTGATGATCAAGAGGTATGAAATGTTAAATTTGCTTGCTTGAATATAAGTATATTTAGTATTAACTATAGAGTATCAGGTTGACATATTGCCCTATGGTTAATTCGCGGTATCATTACCGTATACAATGTACAATTACTAACCATAACAAATATTGAACTAACCGACAAACTATATTGTTTTGAATTAGTTCGCTGGTTTTGGTGTAGCTTTTATCGCAGGCATCTAAATAAAGTGATGATTAAGCATGCTGGACTTCAACATTGGACGGATGCGAAAAATTAAGCCACTAAGTATATCAGTTTGATGAAATAAGGTGATTAATCTTCGTCTCAATAGATTGTAATGTGACACCCCGCGATAAAGCGGAAAATATAACTAGTAAATTGATGCGGAAATTAGAGATATTTTAAAAACTTTTAAATTACTAGTTAAAGAATAGCACGCGGGTGCCACTAACGAAAATAAACAAAAACAACAATAAGACAGATTTAGGTTATTACAATCCAAGTCTAGAAAGCGGGGAAAAGATATCCCACGAATAAACAAATAAAGGGTTTCTAAATTAGAAACTAAGGTCCAAGGGTTTAGTTCTCGCTAGCCCACACGTCTTCCCCACGTAAGCATCTTCACCACCTGTCATTCATGTAAACATGAACGCCACAGTCAGTGGGGAGTAACTCAAGGTTCTCCCAGCCACAATATGTCGAAATGCAAGTAACAAACACTTAATTAAACATATTAATCATGCATCATATGTGAACCATGAAGAATAAGGAGATATAATGAACAATCATGGTGCAACATGCATAATACTTTCTTAGTAGAATAGGCATGGTATATGAGGATGTATATGCAATCAAGGAAATAGAATCACCAAGTCAACCCACTCATGTTGACACGACTCAACAAGTGTAAGACATATACTTAGTATGAACTCACAAGACAAACCATCTAGACTCCAACCTCTTTGTAGGACGACGATCATAATACGGTCCTAGTCGAAACCTGGATCCAGACTCTCGGGATGGACGTCACCCGATTCGACAAACGATAAACCAATCGTATCCAAGACTCGAAACATGGCACACACTCGTAACCAAAGGTCGAGTAACCTCTAATCGGAAACATGGCACACACTCGTAACCAAAGGTACGAAGAAAGGCGGAAGGATATCCTAATTCGGAAACATGGCACACACCCGTAACCAAAGGTCCGAAAGAAGAAATATAACCCAATCCGGAAACATGGCACACACTCGTAACCAAAGGTCCGAAAGGGGTAAATAAGGAATGTCAAGTAGTCACACAATGTAAAACGTCACACTTGAGTCACAATAGGAGTAAGAATGATCATGCAAACATCATATGACACGGGATCTTTAATATCTCATTCATACTCATGGCTTGCATCTCACCATGAGTATGGATGGGAACATCAATCCTGACGATCATATCGCAACTAGAGGGCTTATAGCTCATCCCTAGTATCCGATAGGACCAAGACTCTCACAACAGAACAATACAAGACATTATCAAGAATGTGACTCTTACAAGTACTTATAATAAATATCTCATACTTGTATTATATTAATAAATATTCCATTTTATAATTTAACATGCCGGTTAAATAAAATATACCAAGTGATAGTGAATAATTTACGTTATATGAAATATACGGGATAAAATGTGACCAAGTCCAAGTGACTCATTTATGAGCCCAATAAACAAATTATAAGGAGTCCAACAATTAAATCACATTAAGCCCAACAAACAGGATATGTTAGACCCAACAATTTCAACACAAGTCCAATACATGTAATACATTTAGTCCAATAATTAAGGTGTAATGAATCTATTAAATGCCATAAAGTCTATACTAGTGGTTTCTTCAAGGATGCATGGGGAGTAATTGGCAAAGAGGTGGTGGCTGCTGTAAAAGATTTCTTTATGAAAGGGAAGATGCTGAGACAGTTTAATGCTACAACTCTGACGCTCATTCCTAAATGTGACAGGCCTAAAGATGTAACTCAATTCCGTCCCATTGCTTGTAGCAATGTGGTTTACAAAGTCATCTCCAAGCTGTTGTGCTCTAGACTAGCTTCTGTTCTGCCTGATATTGTTCACACTAATCATGGTGCATTCATACAGAAAATGAGCATTCAGGAAAACATTCTAATATGTCAAGATTTAATCAGACTGTATGAGAGACCATCTGTGACCCCTAGATGCATGTTAAAGATTGATTTGCAGAAGGCGTATGACACTGTTGAATGGAGCTTTGTAGAACAGTTGTTGAACTTGTTGGAGTTTCCTGAGAGCTTTAAGAGTAAAATCATGCTGTGTATTACAACACCCTCTATTTCTTTGGCTATTAATGGAGAAAATTTTGGGTATTTCCCTGCTAAGAGAGGGTTGAGGCAAGGAGACCCATTATCTCCTCTAATATTCACACTGTGCGTGGACTACTTGACCAGAATGCTTATGTATGCTGCAGCCAAATACCAGTTCAAGTTCCATCCATTATGCAAGCAGCTGAGAGTCACAAATTTAATGTTTGCAGATGATGTTTTGATGTTCAGTCATGGGGATGCTGATTCAATGATGCTTATGCTGAAATCATTCTCCTCTTTCTCAAAAGCTTCAGGGCTTAAAGTGAGTCCAAGTAAGTCCAATGTCTACTTTAATGGAGTGCATGAAGATCTCAAGAATGAATTCCTGAGTGTGTCTGGCTTTAAGGAGGGCAAGCTGCCTTTCAAGTACCTAGGGATGCCCATTCAGACTACTAGGCTTAAGAAGAAGGATTGTGAATGCTTGGTGGACAAGATTTTCAATAGAATACACAGTTATGGTGCAAGGAAGTTCTCGGATGCTGGAAGGCTAACCCTGGTTAAACATTTATTGAACACGTTGCATTCATATTGGGCTTCTGTTTTTGTTCTCCCTAAGGGAGTCATACTGAGAATAGAAGCCATTTGCAGGAACTTTTTATGGGATGGCAGTGCAGATTATAGGCGCTCTCCTTTAGTTGCTTGGGATACAATTTGCAGACCAAAGCAAGAAGGGGGATTGGGGCTTAAAAATCAGGAACTATGGAATATAGCCATGGTTGGAAGACTTGTGGATTGGGTAGCTACAAACAAGGAGTCCTTATGGGTGAATTGGGTGAATGCTAACTATCTGAAGGGGAGGGAATGGCAGGAATACACTCCAACAAGCAACTCCAGTTGGGTGTGGAGGAGGATATGCAGAGTGAAGCAGAGGCTAGCAGCTGGGTATTTGCAAGGGATATGGCAGGTGCAACCCTCTGGGTACACTCCGGCTGGCTGTTATGAGTGGCTCAGAGGGACACAACCCACAATGGACTGGTCTAAAGCTATTTGGGATAACTGGAGCTTACCTAAGCATAGGTTCCTGGGATGGCTTATTGCTCACAATTCGCTGCATACAAATAGCAGACTTATGAGATCTGGGATGGATGTTGATGGACAATGTGTCCTTTATGGGTTAGCGAAGAAGACGCAGCAAAGCATTTATTTTTCGCGTGTGTCTGAGAGGAGAGTCCTATAGGCTGTGATGGACTGTACTGGTTTAAAGCTCCCTGAGGATGACATTTTGCATTGGTGTGTTCATAATTCTGGCTTGAAAATTCAGCGAGGGGTGAAGGTTGCTTTGGTTATGAGCACTTTGTATCAAGTATGGCAGCAAAGGAACAAGTGTAGAGTGGAGCAGTTCGATGAGGCCTCGTGCTTGGCTCAATGGATCAGTGAAGACATGAGGAAGAGAATAAGGGAAAGAGACAAGAGTCGGATGACTACACATGAGCTAGATTGGTTAGGCAATTTTAAATTTACTTAGTTTTGAAGTGCTTTGCCTTGCTAGTATGTAATTGACTCCATATTTTTATATATAATATACTCTCACATTTTACCAAAAAAAAAAATAAATGCCATAAAGTGAACCCAAAAATTTAAGGAGTAGTGAGCCCAACAACTAAACAAGAGTGAGCCCAATGATAAACCTCGGTTCTTGATATATACTCACGATCAAGATTTAGAATATAAATAATGTTCTCCACACCATATTACCATGATTACACGCATCTTAAAATGTACTAATAATAGTCAACAACCATCATCCTGCCGCACACAAGGAATGCCAAAGTCGTTGCTTATTACTCTCTTTTCATCATCTAAAATCTTAACAGAGAACAAAGAGAACTCACTAGTGTCCTAAGTGGTACCTGACAGCCTAATCTCCAACATTTATTATCAATGAACCTCAACTACATTACTATTAACCAAATCACAACCTGAAAAACGCACAGCTTATATAACGCTCTCAATACCGACCGTCAACCGTCAAATCCCTAACTCACCAGTCACAAATAAAATCGAGTAACCACAACCAAAACGAGACGAGCATAAGACGGGTACATACACACGCATTTATACGCTCATTCCCATACGGACTAAACAACTTTCACCACTCTATGTCCCGTCCCAAGGCAGTGGCCAAACTAGTCGATGTCACGGTTCTAAGGCTGAGTTCAGCAACCCCATTCAGCTCCAATTCAAGACGGAGTTAAAGCAAGTTGAGACGGAAATTAAGCACGGCTAAAATTATGGATAAACCCCAGAAATTTCACCACATTAAAGCTCAGAAAAGGGACAGAATATGCAGCCAATTCATCCGTGAGGCAAAGCACAACACACACTCGAACAACCGTACAACCGAATTCATTTAAGAGGAAGAGGCTATGAAAACAGCCCAATAAACATGTAAAAATGCTTACAAAATTCACACATTCAACCAATACCATGAGAAAGACAAAAAGGTTTAGCCTTTACAATGAAAACGAGTGAAAACCGAGTAAAACAAGAAAGATCGACACATTGTCGAGTAACCTATCACCGTTACCTTTTCGCCCTTCAAAATTCTGAGGAAAGCGCTTACAGAATACGAGCTTCCTCCTTCATCGATTTCTTGGTGGGAGGAAGAAAACGACATAAAGAAGCTGAAAATCAGGACTTTTATGAGGCGGGTCAAACTGAAATCACCACAAAATCATAGCTTTCTTACCTAGAAAGATGAAGGAGGAAGTAAGGAGAAGAATGGTGGAAGTATTAGAGGAAAAGGTTGAGAAACGAAGTCGGAATCCGGGTTTTTATGTCACGAAAATGGAGTTGTTGGTCTGGGTTTGTTGTTGTTGTTGCAGGGGATTGTTGTTGCTGCTGTTTAACGCAAGGAAAGGAAAGGAAGAAGAAAAGAAATGGGGGTGGGGTACACGGCATCACTCAACAACAAAAATTAATAATAATAATAATAATAATAATAATAATAATAATAATAATAATAATAATAATAATAATAATAATAATAATAATAATAATAATAATAATAATAATAATAATAATAATAATAATAATATATTTTAAGTTAGAGATAAGGTGAGTGAGTAGGTGTATGAGTGTTGTTGAATTTTGATTGGTCGAGATTAAGAATGGTCTTACTAGACGGAAACTAAGACGGGAATTATTATTATTAATGTCACTATTATTATCCGACCAAAAATACGTATACATATATTATTATATAAATCATGCCTTAAAGATATAATTTAATCGTACGTATTTTTATATAAACGAGCTTTTATGTAATACGTTTATAAAAATCGTGTTTGACATAAAATTAATTAAATTGAATAATTCAAAAATATGAAATAAAGTAATCGAACAGTTTAATAAATTTAAAATGTCAAAATGAGAAATTCACGGGTGTTACAATCACCCCATCTTTTAAAAAGTTTCGTCCTCGAAACTTGAAAGTAGAAATGAAAAGTTATAACAATAAAACTGGAATTGGAATCGGTAACCAAAACATTTTAAAGATTACTTATCGTAAGAATCAAAATCCTTTCAAAAGTTTCCACTAAAATTTTCCGACAAAACCAAGTCGAAAGGCAAATCATTTGTATAAACCAAAATCAACACACTTTCAAAAACATTATCGGAGAGTTTTCAAAAGTGTAAGTCTCATTTATGGAACGAAATTGCTCTTGTCGTGCACACAAGAACGCTAACTTTCCAAGTCAAAGACAGATTCAAAACAAAATCAATTCGCCGACAAGCGTAGAACAAGTTATTAAACGTCTCCAATAACGAGTTCTAACATCCGATCAACGTTAAAATCAAAAGAAAAAGATAATCTACTCAAATTTTCTTTTGCAAAAGCCAAAATAAAAATGAAGATTTCACCTTTAAGCTCAAAAGGGAGTCAAATTGCTGAAAATGTAATATTAAATTTTGACAAAAAGTCATAAACAGATCAAAGTTAATAGAATTTGGATGAAATTTAACGAAATCTCAGGTTTAACAATTAAAATCATGATAAATAAGTCTATACTCAAGGAACAAATATGGAATTAAATCAAACTTTTATTTTCATAATTTTTATAATAGGCAAGGTTTTGTAAAAGTAACATAAATTTTTAACAACGAAACAAAAATGATAGCTTGAAAGTTTAGACATTGTATAAAATGAAAGGCAATTTAGACAACATAATTAAAAAGGTAAGCTAAGAGAGTCCAAACTTAACCAACAAAAGAGCTATGATGAACTCCATAGGGTGAGAATTGAAGTCAAATTTACAAGGATGTAAAAGATAGAGTTCCATAGGTTACTAACATCAAATTTTAAGGAGGCATGATGAAGCGAGGAAAGGAGGTATGAACGGTAACACTCATGGTCAAAGAATAAAGGGAAATTAGACAACAAGGAAACGCCAAGTACTCAAACTTCAAACAACAACATCATCCTAAGCGGTTCTGGAAACTTCCTAACAACAAAACTTATAATCACAACATTCCCAAGAATTTCCTCAATTCACTTATGTTACTTCATTCTAAGCAATTCCATGAAACAAGGTACTCCACTATAAGTGTGATCTCATCACTCCAAATCCTCAAACATCCACAAACAACTTCCACAAGATCAAGGTCAAGGTCAAAATTTCCAACAAAGCTATACTCATATCCAACTAGCGTCAACCACGTGTTTCTCAAATATTCCACAATGTTCTCATTTAGGGTAAGGTAGTAACATGCCAACCCAAAGTCTGAAAAATCACTAGGATCTCAAGTCCTTCTATCCTTTTACTTATTACGGATTCCCAAAAGCAGATCTACACTTATCTACAACATCATCCCATCATCTCAAGTACTCAATACAACCTCAAAGTTTCTAAAACCATAAATTAAAACTATGTCCTTTAACCTAAGCATTGGTGCCAACCATACCTTTATCCTTTCCAGTTACTAAAACAAGTGCTAAGACTCTCCAACAATGTAGCTTACTCTCACTCTCATATCATACCTCAAGTAGTAATCAATATCACTCACTTACAACAACCAATAATCCCACATTTAACATTTCTCACATGGTGACACAAACATTAAACCCTCAAATCCAAGGCAACTACCAAAGTTAATCCCAAACTTGACTTAGTCAATCCTATATCCTCAATTTCACCATTCAGTTTCATCCACCTTAGGTCAAGTACTAAGCACTAGTATCCCAAACATAAACAACAAAGCCAGGTTCTATAACCTTAGTAACCAATGCCACTCACACTTGACATACAAAATCTACCAATCAAATATACTCACTTTATCAAGGATCTAGGTATAAGAATCATCAAGTACGTCTCATCACACTACCTAAGTCTCTCCAACATCAAATCATCTCAAAACCAGGATTAAGGGTCAAACACAACAATCTCCTCAAAAGTCAAATTTCCAACCAAGGTCAACATTCCTCAAAAGAAAGAGTACCATAAAAAGGCGTTAAGGGAGGATAAGCAAGAAACAAAGGACAAGTTAGGAGTACAAGAGTAGCTTTCAAAGTAAAACGGAAGAGAGTTTAGAAAAAGGATAAGCACCAAGAGATAAAGAATAAGGCAAAGTACACAAAGAATGAGAAACATCTTCGAGGAAGTAGAAGCATTCTTCAAAGGTTGAACAATTCTTCAATCCTAAGCAATAGGCATCAAATCCTGATCTTCATGTAGGTAAGCTTACGGTCATTGATCCAAGGACACAACAAATAATAGATGACAATCAACAACCATGTTAGAACCTAAAAAAGAGCAAACACACTACAGACTACCACCTTAGGTCCTTAAGTCTACCTATCTCTCATTCATTATTCAAGGTCAAGTTCACATTTAAATTCGGGGTACACGTGTGTGCGTCGGGAGCAACATATGCTCTGATACCAACTGTGACACCCCGCGATAAAGCGGAAAATATAACTAGTTAATTGATGCGGAAATTAGGGATATTTTAAAAACTTTTAAATTACTAGTTAAAGAATAGCACGCGGGTGCCATTAACGAAAAGAAAACAAAACAACGATAAGACAGATTTAGGTTATTACAACCCAAGTCTAGAAAGCGGGGAAAAGATATCCCACGAATAAACAAATAAAGGGTTTCTAAATTAGAAACTAAGGTCCAAGGGTTTAGTTCTCGCTAGCCCACACGTCTTCCCCACGTAAGCATCTTCACCACCTGTCATTCATGTAAACATGAACGCCACAGTCAGTGGGGAGTAACTCAAGGTTCTCCCAGCCACAATATGTCGAAATGCAAGTAACAAACACTTAATTAAACATATTAATCATGCATCATATGTGAACCATGAAGAATAAGGAGATATAATGAACAATCATGGTGCAACAGGCATAATACTTTCTTAGTAGAATAGGCATGGTATATGAGGATGTATATACAATCAAAAAAATAGAATCACCAAGTCAACCCACTCATGTTGACACGACTCAACAAGTGTAAGACATATACTTAGTATGAACTCACAAGACAAACCATCTAGACTCCAACCTCTTGGTAGGACGACGATCATAATACGGTCCTAGTCTAAACCTGGATCAAGACTCTCGGGATGGACGTCACCCGATTCGACAAACGATAAACCAATCGTATCCAAGACTCGAAACATGGCACACACTCGTAACCAAAGGTCGAGTAACCTCTAATCGGAAACATGGCACACACTCGTAACCAAAGGTCCGAAGAAAGGCGGAAGGATATCCTAATTCGGAAACATGGCACACACCCGTAACCAAAGGTCCGAAAGAAGAAGATAACCCAATCCGGAAACATGGCACGCACTCGTAACCAAAGGTCCGAAAGGGGTAAAGATAACCCAATCCGGAAACATAGCACACACTCGTAACCAAAGGTCCGAAAGGGGTAAATAAGGAATGTCAAGTAGTCACACAATGTAAAACGTCACACTTGAGTCACAATAGGAGTAAGAATGATCATGCAAACATCATATGACACGGGATCTTTAATGTCTCATTCATACTCATGGCTTGCATCTCACCATGAGTACGGATGGGAACATCAATCCCGACGATCATATCGCAACTAGAGGGCTTATAGCTCACCCCTAGTATCCGATAGGACCAAGACTCTCACACCAGAATAATACAAGACATTATCAAGAATGTGACTCTTACAAGTACTTATAATAAATATCTCATACTTGTATTATATTAATAAATATTCCATTTTATAATTTAACATGCCGGTTAAAAAAAATATACCAAGTGATAGTGAATAATTTACGTTATATGAAATATACGGGATAAAATGTGACCAAGTCCAAGTGACTCATTTATGAGCCCAATAAACAAATTATAAGGAGTCCAACAATTAAATCACATTAAGCCCAACAAACAAGATATGTTAGATCAACACAAGTCCAATACATGTAATACATTTAGTCCAATAATTAAGGTGTAATGAATCCATTAAATGCCATAAAGTGAACCCAAAAATTTAAGGAGTAGTGAGCCCAACAACTAAACAAGAGTTAGCCCAATGATAAACCTCGGTTCTTGATATATACTCACGATCAAGATTTAGAATATAAATAATGTTCTCCACACAATATTACCATGATTACACGCATCTTAAAATGTACTAATAATAGTCAACAACCATCATCCTGCCGCACACAAGGAATGCCAAAGTCGTTGCTTATTACTCTCTTTTCATCATCTAAAATCTTAACAGAGAACAAAGAGAACTCACTAGTGTCCTAAGTGGTACCTGACAGCCTAATCTCCAACATTTATTATCAATGAACCTCAATTACATTACTATTAACCAAATCACAACCTGAAAAACGCACAGCTTATATAACGCTCTCAATACCGACCGTCAACCGTCAAATCCCTAACTCACCAGTCACAAATAAAACTGAGTAACGACAACCAAAACGAGACGAGCATAAGACGGGTACATACACACGCATTTATACGCTCATTCCCATACGGACTAAAAAACTTTCACTACTCTTTGTCTCGTCCCAAGGCAGTGGCCAAACTAGTCGATGTCACGGTTCTAAGGCTGAGTTCAGCAACCCCATTCAGCTCCAATTCAAGACGGAGTTAAAGCAAGTTGAGACGGAAATTAAGCACGACTAAAATTATGGATAAACCCCACAAATTTCACCACATTAAAGCTCAGAAAAGGGACAGAATATGCAGCCAATTCATCCGTGAGGCAAAGCACAGCACACACTCGAACAACCGTACAACCGAATTCATTTAAGAGGAAGAGGCTATGAAAACAGCCCAATAAACATGTAAAAATGCTTACAAAATTCACACATTCAACCAATACCATGAGAAAGACAAAAAGGTTTAGCCTTTACAATGAAAACGAGTGAAAACCGAGTAAAACAAGAAAGATCGACACATTGTCGAGTAACCTATCACTGTTACCTTTTCGCCCTTCAAAACTCCGAGGAAAGCGCTTACAGAATACGAGCTTCCCTCCGGTTCATCAGTTTCTTCAGCTGGGAGGAAGAAAACGACATAAAGAAGCTGAAAATCGGGACTTTTATGAGGCGGGTCAAACTGAAATCACCACAAAATCATAGCTTTCTTACCTAGAAAGATGAAGGAGGAAGTAAGGAGAAGAATGGTGGAAGAATTAGAGGAAAAGGTTGAGAAACGAAGTCGGAATCCGGGTTTTTATGTCACGAAAATGGAGTTGTTGGTCTGGGTTTGTTGTTGTTGCAGGGGATTGTTGTTGCTGCTGTTTAACGCAAGGAAAGGAAAGGAAGAAGAAAAGAAATGGGGGTGGGGTACACGGCATCACTCAACAACAAAAATTAATAATAATAATAATAATAATAATAATAATAATAATAATAATAATAATAATAATAATAATAATAATAATAATAATAATAATAATAATAATAATAATAATAATAATAATAATAATAATAATAATAATAATAATAATAATAATAATAATAATATATTTTAAGTTAGAGATAAGGTGAGTGAGTAGGTGTATGAGTGTTGTTGAATTTTGATTGGTCGAGATTAAGAATGGTCTTACTAGACGGAAACTAAGGCGGGAATTATTATTATTACTGTCACTATTATTATCCGACCAAAAATACGTATACATATATTATTATATAAATCATGCCTTAAAGATATAATTTAATCGTACGTATTTTTATATAAACGAGCTTTTATGTAATACGTTTATAAAAATCGTGTTTGACATAAAATTAATTAAATTGAATATTTCAAAAATATGAAATAAAGTAATCGAACAGTTTAATAAATTTAAAATGTCAAAATGAGAAATTCACGGGTGTTACAGTTTTCTCAACCTAAAGATCACTTTGTTCAAGTGTACATACGATTATACAAATCTAACTCGGTTATTTTTACACGAGATCGAGTATTTTGTGGTAAGATTAAGGCATGATGTTGACATGATATGCTGGCTGGTACTGTGGTAGGTAGTGGTGATTAGACGATTCACCATTGAATATGGTCGCTATAGAATTACCAATTACTGTTATGCACTTATGCTCATTGCCTCATTGTACAACTGTATTTGGTTCCTCGTAGGCATTCAGTCAATGAGAGCTATTTTATTTTCCTGTAATATTCCGAACACTTTATTTCCCACTCCTTACTTCCCAATTTCATTATTTGGAAATGGTACTCCGTATTTTTCTCTTTCTTAGCAAAATTTGTAAATATGATATGTTGTCGTTATCTTTTTGCATAGGTTTTAGTATATTTTGCACAAATGTCAACTTTTACTGTTCCTAAATTTCATTGTCGTGTTATTCCTCCATTCAAAAATAACGAGGCAACTATATGGAAAACTGTGTTTTGGCATTGACCTAAATACCTTTTTCTCTTATTATCCATCAATGTTACCTAGGATACAAATCTTATTACTATTTGAAATGTCATTTGAAATTTGTTTTGTGCTACCATATATTCCATTGTTTAAATCTGTTGGCGCAAAATTTGTTTTAGCGTTGACCCTAGAGTTTGTGTAGTCTTCACATAGGAACACTATCAAAGTAATAGTCCTTTCCAAATATTTGATACTAGGTTTTAATGAAACTTGGTGTTTGTGAACTAGGTACTAAACTTTGCGGGTTCATAACTTTATATGCACCAGAATGTTTTGCTAAAAACCTACTATACAAACGTGCCAAATTTGCATTGATAGTAACCCTTGGCTATCACGATTTGCGATTATTGCTTTCTTTGTACATGCCTCCAAAACCATCGTCGACCATATCTACCTGATTCTGTTGAATTCAGCCGACTAAGCTTCACTTGAAACTTGACTCATACAAATGAGGGGTAGATCACTTAATTACATGTGAAACATAGTATCGTGTTGATAAGTAATGTGACTACTGTACCTGTTATGCGTGACTCTTATATCAGTTTCATTATGTTTTATTCAACAAATTTCTCAATTGTGTTCGTGTACTTTACAGGAACCTCGACAAACCCATGAAATTTACGAGGTGAGATTTCAAAACATTTGATTTTTTTTTTATTTCAATCTTGATTTTGGTCCTTTTTTATTTGTTTTTATCAATTGAGATTCAACGTCATTCATTTATGGTGTGTTAAAATGTCTCAGAATTTGGGGGTTTACTATAGTCAGGTGAATTTTGCTACTCACAAGTCACAACTACCACTTTCCTCTTTTGATACACCTCTTTTTAAAGAAAAAATATCAAATTCCGTTAAAACTTGGTTATATTTATCCCACATAACAAATATTTTGTCTTCATTCTTTTTAGCTCAAAGTTTATACCTTATATTCAATTATTTATCATTTTCTGTTGACATTTTTGTGCTTATCATAACTTTAACATTAGGGTAAAACTTGATTTTATTGATTTATGTTCATCCGTAGAACTTTTATGTGGGGTAAATGTATTTGATACTTTGAGTGGTGATTCTCGCGTTTTTATATTTGGTTGTTGACAAATTATTTTAGGAGTAAAATCTGTCACTATAGGAGGTGGAAAAAGTGTTCTCTATTTAAGATTCTCCCTCCCTCCCTTCTAATTTGTACTTCGTATTCGGGCCTATGTGACAAGAAAATGATTGATAAAGTAATTATGAAAGGATGACGCTATGGGTTGAGCTTCATATATATTTTTCTTCAATCTTAAAACTAATTCTTCTTCTGTTTAGGATTGGAAAGGGTATCGACGGTTGAACGATCATCACGTCCTCCAAAGAACTATGCTACCAACGTCTACCAGAATTCTGGAATCTCTGTCTCAAGGTGTTTTGAAATCCCACAAATATGATATGGTGATGATTGGCAGATAAGCACAACTAATGGTAGCCATAAACCCTATGTAAAGATATGAGGTTACTGACATATATTTGGGGTCACACACTGTCATAGAGATCTAAATGTCAGTTTTAGTTTCACATCTTGCATCTTAAGTTACAACTTACGGAGTACTTTATTATGAAGGAGTATTATTTTAGACTTTCTTTAGCTCATTGATCAAAATCAATGTATATAAGAATCGTGTATGTATGTTACTTTAGGAGAGAACTCATTGAAGAATAGACTGCCGCCGTATGTCCCCTCCTTTGTTTTCTCCATCTCCTCTCTAAAAATTACTCATTCTCTCTTTATTTTCATGCATAAAGTTAAAGCCGTTGGATGATGATAGAATACGATCCGGACCGTTAAAAAGCAAATGGACCATTCATTACTTTTAAAAAATGGAGAGGATCTTGACTCTGTATAACAAAAATAATAGGCCAAAAGACGCATTCCTAATTTCCTACCAACCATACCTGATTTCTCCTTGGTTTACTTTTTTTGTAGTAGGTCTTGCTGAAGAGCTAAGGCGGTCTTAAGTTACGTAACTCTCACAATCCCTGATGTAAGGTATTTGTCGTCACTTCCCAATCAAAAATATAATTTATAAACCCAATTAAAAGTAGTATTTATTCGGGTGTCGAACACAAAGATGGCGGGGGTGTATACTTAGTCCGTTTAAATCCTATTTTAGTCAAACAAAAGTAAGAGGTTGATTAAACTGTAAACTAAGATGCAATAAGGTATAAAATTTAAACTAAATGAAATTGTTTTTTTAATTAATAAGGGGAGGCTAAGGTCTTTGGGTTCACAAAGGGCAATTAGGGGGAGAAACAAGGTCTAACAAGAGAAGGGTAATAATAGTGGTCAAGGGATTAAGACTAATTTCTTAGTCACCATAAGCTCCTCAATAAGTTGTCACTTTATCGAGATGAACTAGCTACAAATAAAGCATAAAGACTACCCAATAGCATGAGCACCAAGACGGATCGAATGCATCAAAGAGATGTTCTAACTTTCATTAAAACTCATTGATAAACACTTCTAAAACTATCTAATAGCACAATGCACCAAGGTAAGCCAAACATGTTAATGAAATGTCCAATTTTCATTGAGGCATTTCCACAAACACTTCAAATGCATTAAGAATAGAAACCACATAATCACCCAATTCAAAAGGTTAACAACCCAAATTCATCCCCTTAATTACCCAAATTCCCCCTAGACCCTAGATTAGACTACTCACACATGTTCATGGGTGAGAATTCAACAATAAATTGCAACAAAACACAAGTAAACATTGTAAACATGATAAAAATTACTACTTTAGATGAATAATGATTAAACAACATAAGAAATATAAACAAATTGAAGTAAATGTAAATAAAAGATGAGAATTATACCAACTAAGAGGAAAGGAACAAGTTTGGATAATAATGGAAGATGAATTTCTTCTGGTCTTCCAAATACAACCCAAAAGACTAAATGTAAACTATTGGAAATTGAAGAACTAGCTTAAACTAGAGAATAATTAAACTATTATTGAAGAAAGATTGCAACTTTTTATTAAATGAAAATGAGAGAGAAAATATTAGGGTTCTACAATATTGCGAGAAAATAATAATCTAGTCTAATTCTAATTTAATTTCTAAGGTAGTATGGTAGATTGTGACTAAGTTATAATCTTTTTATACTAGAATAAATAATAATAATAATAATAATAATAATAATAATAATAATAATAATAATAATAATAATAATAATAATAATAATAATAATAATAATAATAATAATAATAATAATAATAATAATAATAATAATAATAATAATAATAATAATAATAATAATAATAATAATAATAATAATAATAATAATAATAATAATAATAATAATAATAATAATAATAATAATAATAATAATAATAATAATAATAATAATAATAATAATAATAATAATAATAATAATAATAATAATAATAATAATAATAATAATAATAATAATAATAATAATAATAATAATAATAATAATAATAATAATAATAATAATAATAATAATAATAATAATAATAATAATAATAATAATAATAATAATAATAATAATAATAATAATAATAATAATAATAATAATAATAATAATAATAATAATAATAATAATAATAATAATAATAATAATAATAATAATAATAATAATAATAATAATAATAATAATAATAATAATAATAATAATAATAATAATAATAATAATAATAATAATAATAATAATAATAATAATAATAATAATAATAATAATAATAATAATAATAATAATAATAATAATAATAATAATAATAATAATAATAATAATAATAATAATAATAATAATAATAATAATAATAATAATAATAATAATAATAATAATAATAATAATAATAATAATAATAATAATAATAATAATAATAATAATAATAATAATAATAATAATAATAATAATAATAATAATAATAATAATAATAATAATAATAATAATAATAATAATAATAATAATAATAATAATAATAATAATAATAATAATAATAATAATAATAATAATAATAATAATAATAATAATAATAATAATAATAATAATAATAATAATAATAATAATAATAATAATAATAATAATAATAATAATAATAATAAACCAGCACCAAATATAACAAAACAAATGAAAACAACAAAAAGGGGAAAGGAGAAAACGACAAGACACAGAAACGCAGCTCCATGGGTCTCAGCCGGCTCACCGGCCGACGGTGTGTGACCGGCACAAAACCCGCTGTAACTTTGAGGTGAAATTGATAGGATTTAGAGCCGGTGAGGGTGTCGGTAGACGGTTGACCGTCTGAGAGCCCTTTGCTGAATGGTTGCGGATTGAGAGCCGGTGAGGCGGCAGCCGGTCGGCCGGCTCAGAGAACGATTCCGAGTTTCATGCTTGATGATGGTGTGGGTGATGGCGGCTGCGAGATGGGTTGCTGCTGATCGGAGCTCGGAGATGAGCGAGTTGAATTGGGGAGCAATGGTGATGGAAACTGGTGGTGTTGGTATGGTTAATGAATAGAGGTGAATTAATGGTGAGTGAAGATTGGTGATGTGAGGCAGATGAGCAGACGGAGTTGGGTTGGAGTCGTGGTGGAGATTAATGGAGGTTGATGTGGTTGCTGCCATCGTGTACAGACTACAGAGGACGGAAATGAATGAAAATGGTGGTGTATGGTGGATGTCGTGGCTTGATGGTGAAGGAGGTGTTCCGAGGTGAAGGGAGGAATAAATGGTGAGCATTGTCAATGCTTTGAATCGGGTTCCAGTTGCGAGTTGAAGAACGTGGTGTTGGCTGCTTGTTGTTTGTTGACACGGTTCCGATGTCGGGTTTTTAGACGAAGAAGATGGCAATGGTGACGGGTTAGTGTTGATGAATGGTGCGTGAATTGGGTTTATGGAATGATGGTGAAGTGTTTATTAAATGGAGGATTAAGGAGATGATATGGTTATGGTAAATAGAGGGAGCTTGGCTATTAAATGGAGATTTTGCCATTGTTATTAGAAAATGATGATTGGGGATTTGGAATTGCAGGAGGACGAAAAGGGAAGCAGGGGGTTTGTTTGGATTTGCAATTTGGGTGGGTTGATTGGTCAAGGTCAATGATTCACCTTGACTATGCTCTTCAATTACTCCCTTGCCTTTCCCATTTAACCGGTCTTCATTCTATCGGTTTCTGTCTCGTTTTTCCTTCCTTTATTCGCGAACCCGACTCGGCTTATGACCTTCCTCACGAACTCGTACCTACAAGATCACATAGCGAATGTGAATCCCAAATTCCGACAAAAATATACATTTATTCGCGATAAATAGGATTAAATTATTAAATACAAATTATTCTAATAAATGAGCTATTTAACGATTAAGGCACACAAAATCGAGTCGGAATAAGCTATAAATGAGGGGTAAAATATGACTAAAATGCTACTCATCAAATCTCCCCACACTTAAACCTTACTCGTCCTCGAGTAAGCTCATTAAATTAAACTAAGACCCGTAATATAAAAGGACTAGATAAACTAATAATATCCGATGAAAGGCAATTAACGAGCCTTCTCCGTCCCTTCAACTCACAACGAGACACTTATGAGGTAAAGTGCCTCTTTGCAAGGCAAGTGGGGTCTTGCCAAAATGACGATGCATCCAACATGTAAGCACATATGCAAGTAATAGAATGCATCTAATAAAAAGTCACCCACTTTCCTCATCTAAGCGGGGTTTTGCTTCAAAATTGAAAGGTCTAGGTTAGGTGAAACCGTCTCAAAACCTCAACGAGATGCCAACTCCCTGAACGTGGCACAAGCAACCCAAATATGTTCACACAAGCGAAAGAAACACATTCTAAGGCGGGGAAAAGGGGAAGCAAAGCTAGCCCTCCAAGAATGACATAACACGCGCAAGATTCAACCAAAAGAGACCCATGGCTAAGGGGACTTAGACCACCGACAACCTCACGGATTTTACTCGTCACTCATTTAAAGAGTGGGTGTTTTTGAACAAAAAGTAGCCAAACACTCTCCTACTACGACTCGTGAGAACGTGTCCGCAATCTAATGTGTAAAACAGTCCTATGTCCAAATGAGATGCAAAATGTAACAATGCGCAAGCCATGAAATAAGGGTTGTAATGGGGCTAAGGAGTAGGGCGGAACGGGATTGGTGCAAGCACCGTTTGGATATGTGGAGTTCAAATCAAGAATTATCGACACATCATATCCCTTTCCTTATTGCAACACCTGAGACACGTCTATGCCGTAACATAGAATGGATCACCAAAACTATGCAAAAATTGCATAAACCCAACTCAAATTGGAAAAATTTGAAAGTACTCCTCTTATTTCAACAAATGGTAACGTCTACACCCTAACAAAAACCCGGTTTCCCAAGTCATGCAAAAATTGTGTAAACCCGACTCATTTTGGAAAAACATCAATTTGCCCCTTTATTTAGCAACGGCTCTTTCTACCCCGTTTAATGATGAGGAGAGGTGTTGCTTGCCTTTTTCTTCTTTTAACACAAATATATACAAAACAACCAACTCTTTTTTTTGAATTTTTCACAACTTTTTCACTTTTCTATTTTGTTTTTCATTTTTTTTAAAGCCTCTTAATTATATACAATGCCAAATGCATACTAAGTTCCGACCCAAGTGGATATGTATACTATCCAACACTATGACTCAAATCACCTCCTAAAACACTACTATAAAACTGACCAATTCGGGATCAAGGAAGGGTGGTTATGGGATGTAGCTATTTTAGTGAGTTTGCCAAATGAATAAGTTGAGGCTCAAAGGGGGTGAATCAAAAAGGGAGATAATGGAAGGGACAAAACAAGGCAATTTGGCTATGTGAGGTTCATATGCATGTGGAAACAAATTTTATTTCATAACTTGTGCACAAAAAAAAAATGAAATGCAAATCATGGCCTAAGGACGGAATGACACACTTATGCGTCTAGACATAACACGTCTCGCGAGGAGACCTACTTACAATCCTAAGTGGGGGTCGGGTATGAATGCACCGACTCTAGGAGGCTCTAATCCTCACATTTGAGTAGTTTGGTCGAGGTCTAGGTCTAGCTTACGGTCCTCTCGGTCTCACAAGGCGGCCAAAACTTGGTGGACA
Source organism: Silene latifolia (assembly GCF_048544455.1). Classification (NCBI taxonomy): domain Eukaryota; kingdom Viridiplantae; phylum Streptophyta; class Magnoliopsida; order Caryophyllales; family Caryophyllaceae; genus Silene; species Silene latifolia. Next base: position 106,411,083 of record NC_133531.1, read on the forward strand.
TGCCCTTTTTCCCATATGCTACCATGGGACACGGGTGTGAGCCATGGGGAGGGGGAAGGCACGGTCAAGACATAAATCATCATTGGAGTATCATAATCCCTCCCTAGACCACATTTTTCGAAAACATGAATTCACAAACTCAATGCAAACGCAAATTAAGCACAAACAAATATATACAAGACATAATGCATGCGGAAATTAAACAAACATGAATTGAAACGTGCAACAAGTTTGACTAATCTTAGCAACACATCAACACCAACAATCCAAAAGTTCCCAAAGAGAACATCCCAGGCACAAAATTTCCCATCCTCCTTCAAATATGCAAGATATATAAAGAAAGAACGGTAAAGGAGTAAGAGATTAGAACGAGTTTACCAAGCGACTTCTAGCTCCTTTTTGCCTCAAATGGTCAATGCATATGCCAAAGGTTAGCCAAACATATATATACAATGCAATATTTTTGGAATTTTTGATTTTTTTTTCGATTTTTAGGCATTTTCTTTCATTTTCTTAAATTTACAAGTATATAATGATATGAACAAATATAGATAATATTCACAAAGTGGATATTTCCCTCCCCACACTTGAAATTTATATTGTCCTCAATGGAACAAAGTATAGGGAGAGAATAGGAAAAATAAACAACATATTTTTGGTGGTTTTAGAATTTTTCGAAATTAAAGAACATGTTTTTGGATTTTTTTGAATATTTGAAAATAAATAACATGTTTTTGTATTTTTAAAAATGATGGAATTTCCTCCCCACACTTATTTATTTACATATTTCCAATGGAAATAAATGTGTGGAGGAAATTCAGAAATGAAATACATGTTTTTGTTGATTTTTTATTTTGTCAAATTTTTAGTGATTTTCAAATAACTATGCAATACATGATCTAATCTATATGTAATATTAAAATATGATGCAAGCTATACTATATGAATGCAAAGAGAGCTAATTTAGATTAGCTTCTATTCGAATCATGTCACTAAATGCAAAATTCGGTAAAAACTTAATTAAAGAGGAGGAGAATATATACATTGCGGTGGTTCTTAAGTAACTCCACCAAACCTCTTCATTCAAGGACTTCATTCAACCGGGATCAATATCCCGAGATTCCATCAACCTTCTACCTTCAATACAAGGATCAACAACACATGAACCCTTGTTCTTCATCATCAAAGCATGCAACTTACCCATGGCATCTTGAACTTCTTACCATTTTCGGTTCATTTCTTCTTCAAGCTTTTCCTTAGTCTCTTTGTCAATAATAGGGTCCCATACCCTCTTTCCTTTCGATCTCTTCCTCCATCTCTTTGGCTTCTTCTTCTCAATTCCCAATTTTGATTTTGGAGAGGCATTGGTGCTAGAATCGAACTCGGTTTCCCAAGTCTTGCCCTTTTCCCCACACTTATCTTTAGCATTCACTTCTTCTTCAAGGAACTTATCCGGTGGCTCATAATCAACTTTTGGCTCACAAGCAATCAAGAATTCCATGTTCTCATCTTCTTCATTCTCATGGAGTTCTAAAGTTTCCACGGCAAATATGTTTTGAACCACGGTTTTCTTTGAAGCGTGTGGTAGCTTGAACTCAACTTTTTCCTTCCCGAATTTGAATGACAATCGTCCCTCTTTGACGTCTATGACGGCTCCTCCCATGGCCAAGAATGGCCTACCAAGAATGATACGAGAGCGTCGTCCCATAGGGATATCCAATACAACAAAATCGGTAGGAATTGAAAGCTTACCAATTTGAACCATGATATCCTTGAGAATCCCATTTGGAGATTTGATTGTCCCGTCGGCAAGCTTGATTGTAATGGAAGTGCGGGCTAAGCTTGAAATATTCAACCTCTTCAAAAGGGTAAGTGGTATGACACTCACACTTGCCCCTAAGTCACACAAAGCACTATCCACCTTTTGGTCACCCACGGTACATGGAATTGAGAAACTCCCGGGGTCATCAAGTTTGAAGGGGATTTCTTTAGACTTGACCACATTGCACTCTTCACTTGAGGCATCAAGCTCATGTCTACTAATGTTCACTCTTCTAGAAATGCCTTCTTCTTGCTTGGCCAAAGAGTGTTCTTCTATCATCACCATCTCTTCTTCTTCCGGGTTCTTCTTAACATCTACCACCACATTTGGTGGTAGAAGAATTTCTTCAAGCACGAATTCTTCACTCATAGTGGTTGGTGTAGTCATAACCATCTCTCCCTTATCCGGGTCGACTTCAACATCCAAGCTTGTACCATGAATTGTCATTATTTACTCAAGCACATAGTCTTCTATGCTCTCTTTTTCGGGCTCATGGTCAACTTCTTGGAATGTTTCCATAGCCATGGAAAAGGGACTAGTGTAAGATAACTCCTCTTGACTTGGCAAATCAAATGACTCTTCTTTTTCCTCTTCAACTCCAACCATGATAGCATTAACTTCCTTTGCCTTCATAGGGTCTCTTGGATTTTGCCCTTATCTTAGAAATACACCCGGTGGTTTTTGAGAACTCATGAGATCTTGGGAAGCCACTTTAGCTTCAAGACTCTTGATTTGTTGTTGGGTATTACTTGCCAAATCCCCTATCAACTTCACTAAGTTGTCATATTTATCATCTCCCATGGTGTTATTTTCTTGGGGTGGTGGCTCTTGGTTGCAAGGTTGGTTGGAAATTAGAGGAGGAAAGCCATATCCTTGATCTCTAAAGTTGGAATTTTGGTTGTTCCCTTGGTACCCTTGATTGAACCCTTGGTTTTGCCCTTGGTTGTACCTTTGATTATTGTTGTATCCTTGTTTGAACTCATTGTTGTTGTTACATTGATTGAATCCTTGACCAAACCCTTGGTTGGCTTGGTTTCCTTGGTAAAAGTTTTGATTACCTTGGTTCCCTTGGTTACACCCATAATCTTGGTATGCGTGAGATTGGTTGAAAAAGTTTTGGTTGGATCCTTGGTTGTTGTTGAATAAGGACCTAGGTGGACGGTTGGAGAAATTGTTAAATGCTTGGAAAGCATTCACCTCTTGCACATTGTTCCCATCAAAGTTGTTGTAATGGTTATTTGCACATACTTCATAAGTGTGACCCATACCTCCACATGACTCACAAGTTGATCTTTGCATCACTTCTTCCATGGTTGGTCCATGAGATGTGGTAGTTTGGCTCACTTGGTTCACTTGCTTCTTCTTACTCAACTCTTCAAGCTTCTTGGTTAGTATATCAAGCTTAGAATTGGTCTCCACATTCACTAAGAATTCGGGAGGGTGCTTACTTCTTCTCAATACATTCACTCTTGTGCCATAGTTTGCCTCGGAGTCCACCATTTTCTTGATTAGAGTAGTGCCTTCTTCATCATTCAAGTGATCAAATCCTCCCCCCGCGGAGGCATTTACCATCTCCTTAGTCCTCGGTAGCAAAGTTTGAAAGAATGTTTGAGTGATGTACCATTCCGGGATTCCATGATGGGGACAACTTGCTATTAAGTCTTGATATTGGTCCCAAGCTTCACCTAAAGACTCCCCGTCTTCTTGTTGAAATGTATGAATCTCATTACGGAGCATTGCGGTCTTTGATGAAGGGTAATATTTGGCCATGAATGCTTTAGCCAAGGTATCCCATGTCGTGAAGGTAACTGGGGGGTGAATGTTCAACCACCGGTCCGCCTTGCCCGTCAATGAAAACGGAAACAACATCATTGTCAAGGTGTCCTCAGACACCCCATTCTTTTTCATCATTGAAACCTTCCTCTTAAACTTCCGGAGGTGAGCATGGGCATCCTCTTCAATATGCCCCCCGAACAAATCCTTCTCAATCAACCCGACTTGGGCGAGATGCATCTCAAAGGTGTTGGGAGCCAAGGCGCCAAAATTAATTGGGTCACAAGCATCATTGTGGTTAGGACGGTTATGGTCACGTAAAGCCATTGGTGGTGGTGGATTTGGTATATGAGGGGGTGGTGTTTGAGGTGGAGTATTTGGGAGTTGGAAATTGTAGAAAGGATTTTCTAGGAGGTGATCAATGGTGTTGTTTGGTTGTTGTTGTGTTGTGCTTTCAAAGAGAGGTTGGGTGGGTGAATTTGCTTGGTTTATGGTTGCTTGAGAAGAGGTTCTAACCCTTGCAATGGTCCTATTCCTTAAGGCTCTAAAAAGGCTTTCGGGATCGGAGTCAAAGAGCAAAGCTTGGTGGTTCCTCCTAGGCATACAACTTGGCAAACCGTAAGACTCCTATTGCTTTTACACACTAGGGTAAGGCAAAAATCACACACACTCTACAAGAAGCACACAAACTACACAAACAACAAGTAAAAACTAAAGCTAGAAACTTCAACTAACTAAGCATAACCTAACGCCATCCCCGGCAACGGCGCCATTTTGATGTAAGGTATTTGTCGTCACTTCCCAATCAAAAATATAATTTATAAACCCAATTAAAAGTAGTATTTATTCGGGTGTCGAACACAAAGATGGCGGGGGTGTATACTTAGTCCGTTTAATTCCTATTTTAGTCAAACAAAAGTAAGAGGTTGATTAAACTGTAAACTAAGATGCAATAAGGTATAAAATTTAAACTAAATGAAATTGTTTTTTAATTAATAAGGGGAGGCTAAGGTCTTTGGGTTCACAAAGGGCAATTAGGGGGAGAAACAAGGTCTAACAAGAGAAGGGTAATAATAGTGGTCAAGGGTTTAAGACTAATTTCTTAGTCACCATAAGCTCCTCAATAAGTTGTCACTTGATCGAGATGAACTAGCTACAAATAAAGCATAAAGACTACCCAATAGCATGAGCACCAAGACGGATCGAATGCATCAAAGAGATGTTCTAACTTTCATTAAAACTCATTGATAAACACTTCTAAAACTATCTAATAGCACAATGCACCAAGGTAAGCCAAACATGTTAATGAAATGTCCAATTTTCATTGAGGCATTTCCACAAACACTTCAAATTCATTAAGAGTAGAAACCACATAATCACCCAATTCAAAAGGTTAACAACCCAAATTCATCCCCTTAATTACCCAAATTCTCCCTAGACCCTAGATTAGACTACTCACACATGTTCATGGGTGAGAATTCAACAATAAATTGCAACAAAACACAAGTAAACATTGTAAACATGATAAAGATTACTACTTTAGATGAATAATGATTAAACAACATAAGAAATATAAACAAATTGAAGTAAATGTAA